>NW_024469004.1:0-411512 GCF_003184825.1 Aspergillus fijiensis CBS 313.89 | reverse complement strand
GGGGGGGGTTGCTCGAGGTTGAGATGAGGGGATTGGGAATGATCTCTGAGATGTTCTTGATGTGATAGCATGTGTTCATGGTGGTGGGTGGGGATGTGCTGTGCCCTTTTGTACTCATCCATGACTCAATGGCTGCCGTGGAGAGTGACTGTGATCGCTACGCAATGGCTCGATGTCATATTTTGAACAGATACAGCAACCAGGTGAAGGGGATCTTCCGACAATCAGTGATGGGATCTATCTCATCAAAGCCCCTCTAGGAAGTTGCATGCTACCTGCTCAATCGAAACCAAGGCAGCAAAGATCCCGATGTCATCATCTATTGCCAATCGGTGGAGACATTTTTCTTCTCTGTACGAGGCAAACTTGTGATATTGAACGCATGACCATGAATGCAGTCAATGATTCAATAGTCTCACTGCATGTTGCTGCATGCTGTGCGTCATGGCTGTCTGCCCCAGAAGCCTCACTTTCGGTCACATCCGACCGGACATGCCGGGAGCTACAATGTGGCACGGAACTATTACCTGGTCATACGTCGGGGAAGTGGATGTGTGATAAATTCAGGCTCCCTAAGACTAACAAGCGTGGTGGGCAATGGGCAGTCTGGCCAGCGAGGCCGAGGGTAGCTGACAACGTCGTAACCAGGAAATGCATGGTATGTATTACCTATGGGAAATGAACTAAGATGATATTCACACCTTCAGCGGTATTACCTCAGCTAGAATTTTCTGCTCATCCTTCTCCACCGCATCCCACGCCTTGTCGACAATTTCCTTACGTTTCTCACTTCGGATGACCACCGACGCCGGGAAAGAAGGCACCTGATTGAAGGCCGATCCCCCACCACGGGGCTGCATCAGCTCATCTAGATCTAACTCCACCTTTTTACCATTTTCATACGCATGGCCAAAGTCATAGGCCCAGAAGAGGCGCGCAGTGTTAATGAACAAGTGCTCGCGGGCCAGATGTTGGCCGGGACATCCGCGCAGCCCAAAGCCGAAAATCACATGGGGCAGATCGGGGTTGTCAATCCAGCGCTGCGGACGGAACGTGAAAGGGTCATCATAGACGTTCTCATCGTGGTCCATGGCCCACTGATTCAGCACCAGCGTCGCCCCCTTGGGCAGCAAGTAGCCTTTGTACTCGATATCGCTGCTGATGGCGCGCGGCGCTCCCAGCGGCGAGAAGGCGTGCCACCGCAGCGCCTCGTAGACGAACGCCATCACCCAGGGAATGCGGTCTCTGTGCTCCCAGTCCGGCAGCCGGTCGGGACCAACTACCGCATCAATCTCCCGTTGCAGGCGGCGCATCTCATCGGGATGGAAGATGGCCGCCAGGACGATGATGCGAAGGATCTCATACGGGGTCAGCGAAGCCTGGTAGGTCGAGCCGATGCAGAACGAGAGCTCCAGCTCGCTCATCCCCTTCGCCTCGGGCCGTGACACGTATTCCTTGGCCCAGTTCCACGCCGGCGTGCTAAGCCCATCCCGAAACCGCTTCACATAGATATTCGCCAGCCGCTCCCCAACATCATCCAGCTGCTTGAGGAACTTGTCATTCCCCGGGAGATACTTCAAGATGGGGAAGAACTCGCGCAGCATGGCGGTGCCCGCGAACATCGACTCGGAGATCCCGCCCAGCTGGGCCACCGCGCGGTCGATATCCAGGATCTCGGCCGTCTCCTCGGGAAAGCGGTGCCCGTAGGCGATGCCCAGGAACAGGCTCGCAGCCTGCCGGCGCACGCACTCCGTGAAGCAGTCTCCCTTGGTCAGCAGCTCATGCAGGAGCTGCTTGGACTCCAGGTCGTTGATGCCTCGGTACTTCACCGCCATGGTGGGCTTGAGCACGGCGCCGCGGAGGGCGCGGTGCGTCAGCCACTTCTCCCCGTAGGGAAGGGCCGGGGTCGTGAAGCCGTACAGCGCGCGCTCGAGCACGAGCAGCTGCGGGCGGCTGCTGAAGACGGCGTTGTGCTTTGCCAGGAAGGTCTGGACGACGTGGTGCGAGGAGACGATGATGGTGATGTTGCCCCCGTTGTTGACTGTCATGATCGGGCCGTATTGATCGGACCATTGTTTGTAGACTTCCCATGCCTTTTGGCGGGGAGCTTGGTGAAGGTTTCCAATCATTGGGAGCCCTCGGGGGCCTGGAGGGAGGGGCAGTTGGGACTTTTTGCCGGTTGGGGTCAGATGGTAGTAGGATAGGATGAGATAGATGGTGATGAGAAAGACGAGAGCTAGACCCGTTGGGGTCAACGCAGCAAGGGAGATTGAGAAGGCCATTGTGAGGTTCGGGTGGTCTCGAGCTGGAGGGTGAGAATCACCCAGCACAGTTGACAACTTTGAGATGAAGACGAAGGTGAGAGGAAGGACAGAGGTGGGCGGGCGACTGTGCCTTTGCGAATTTGCGAGTGCACTGCATGAAGTCACCTGTCTCTGGAATCTGGCGGTGATGTAGGAGGAAAGTTGCCCACCAATATTTGTCGGAGCTGTCATTGAGATAGACAAACTTGATTCCTTGTGCTACAGCTACTGTTGCTGTTGCTCTCGCATGACGCACAGTGATTCCGCAGCTGTCAATAGACTCGATGTCTTATGGTAGACCATCGCGGGTGTCTACTTGAGCTCAGATGATTGGGCTCGATCTACTTAGCCAGCCTCAGCCTCCACTGATGATCATTTCCGATTGTCCCGATGCCGAAGACACATCACCTTCTCCTGTGCAGCTTGTCATATATTTTCATGAAGACTATTGATTCTGGCTGCAGATCATGCGGGGAACCTGGGATCTTCGTGTGGCTCTGGCCACCGCCAAACTTGTTTGTTCAGGATGTTTGTATGATCTCCACGGATGGCGGCAGTCTACGGTACACAAATACTTCCGTCTCGGCTGCATGATGGCAATAGCCCGGGTGATCGACATCGATCGAGAACGATCGATTCAACCCAACCTCATCGAGTGTGTAATTTTCAATTCCCCAATACACACGCCTGTCTGTTACCGTTCCGACTGGTGAAAGGATAAGTAGTTGTGGCTCACAGCAGAAACGCACAAGGACATCCAGACAGACAGACCCATAAACTCATTGCAAATCATATTCCCTGTTGCACTACGCAATGATGACCGTCCTTGAAGAGTCTCTCCAAGAGAGTCCGTTCGAGGGCCTATCCAAGGAGCTCAATCTCAAGAGCGATGAGGAAAGGCTCTGGTGGGAGAAGACCGGGGTGATGCTGTCGAGAGTGCTGTCGTCTGCCAGCTACACCCGCGACGAGCAACTCCAATACCTTCAATTCTATGCCCAGGCTCTGCTTCCTCTTCTGGGCCCTTATCCGCAATCCTTCCGCAGCTCGATCACGCGCAGTGGGCTTCCCCTCGAGTTGAGCATCAACTATCAGCAACAAGAGAAGCCACTGGTGGTCCGCATTGGATTCGAGCCGCTCAACGCCCTCTCCGGCACCCCCAAAGATCCATTCAATTGCCTCCCCGCTTCCGAGCTCCTGTCCTCGCTCGCCCAGCTGCGGATCCCGGGCTATGACGAACAGATCTGGCACCAAGTCATCCAGGACCACACCGTGAGCCAGGCTGAGCAGGGGGCCTTGCAGGGCGTCGACCTTGAGGCGGGCTACATCCGATCACAGACCGCGTTCGGCTTCGACCTGAAGAGGGAGGGCAAAATTGCGGTGAAAGGCTACAGCTTCCCCGCCTTGAAGTGCAAAGTCACTGGCCAGTCCATGGCCCAGCTGATGGCCACCTCGATCGCCAACTTGACCCCTCTCATCGACTGCTCCCCGGCGTTCGCTACGGTGGACGCCTACCTGCGCGAGGTTGGCTACGACGACCGGTCATTTTTCTCCTGGGACTTTGTCGACCCGGCCCGCTCGCGCCTGAAGCTTTACACCGGCTCCAACAGTGTGACGTGGGAGAAGCTGGCCGAAGTCTGGACGCTCGGCAACCGCGTCCAGTCCCCGACGGTGGCCCGCGGGCTGGAATACCTGCGGCAGCTGTGGGATCGGATGCAGCTGGCGGCCGGTGAGCGGGATATTGTGGTGGCCTTCGATGACCAGCAGAGCACCTCCAAGGCCACCCCGTTGCTCTGGAACTACGAGATGCGCGCGGGCAACCCCACCCCGCTGACTAAGCTGTACTTCCCCGTGCATGGGGAGAGCGACTGGAAGGTGATCACGGCGGTTGCCGACTTTCTGTGTCACATTGGGCTGGAGCGCCATGGTCAGGGGTATGTCGAGAAGGTCAAGTCGTACTAGTAAGTGTTTTCGATGCTTGCATTCGAGTGTCTTGACTAACTGCTGGTTTCATTTCAAGTCCCGGGGTTGATCTCACTACAACTGATCGGTTTACCTCGTGGGTTTCGTTTGCCTACACGGAGAAGACTGGGGTGTATCTGAGTACTTATTACCATTCTTCCACGGATAATCCTTGGAAGATAACGGTCGAAGAGGAGGAACAGGCTTAAACTCTGAAGCTGTCTCATCACAGTTGAATAGTGTCAGCATACCCTGTAGCCTTTTCATGTCAAACTCACCTGAATCAACGCACCGTCCAGTCAAAACAATCACACATACTTTCACATTTTTCAATATCTCGTAATATTCATATAAACTCACTACAACAGTGGAATAAGAAACTACAACCCCCCTCTCAACCCAAAACCTCAAAAGTTCTACTCGGAGATCCTCAGCCCCTGCACATCCAACGGCTCAACCACCGTCTCCGCCTCCGCACCGGCGCCCACGTCGTCCGCGTCGTCCGGCCCCCAAAGCTCCTCGACCAGCTGCATGGTGCGCGCATGCT
Source organism: Aspergillus fijiensis CBS 313.89 (assembly GCF_003184825.1). NCBI lineage: Eukaryota > Fungi > Ascomycota > Eurotiomycetes > Eurotiales > Aspergillaceae > Aspergillus > Aspergillus fijiensis. Next base: position 406,703 of record NW_024469004.1, on the reverse strand, counting down.
CCCGGTCCGCATTCGGCCCCCCGAGCAGAAACCACTGCACGCACAGCGCCTCGCCCGAGGGCAGCAGCTCCTTGTAGATCTTGCCGCGGCGCCCGACGTGCACCTCGCCGATGAGCGGCTTGAGGTGCGGGTCGCTCTCGCGCAGCCGCCGGAACTGTCGCGTCAGCTCGTCCCTGTACATGTTCCAGTTCGGGGTGAAGGTCGGGTCGTTGCGGCCCGCCTCGGTGTCGATGAGCCACACGTACTGCTCGTGCGGGTGGTGGCGCCGCGGGATGATTACCCGGGAGCGTTGGGGGAGTCTTACCATTTTTCGTTTTGGTTGTGGGTGCTTGGTTTGGTTTGGTCTGGGGTTGGGGTTGGGGTGTTATTGGGAAGGTTCTAGTGGGTTGTTGGGTGATGGTAGTGGGTTTGGTTGAGTTTTTATATTGATGTGCCAGTGGCCGTCGGGGTGGTTGAGCGGGGGTTGGCTTTTTTTGTTCTTTGAGTGCTGTATATGTTGTTTGGGATACGATGGGATGTTTAATGGAGGTTGTCATTTCATGATTGTCTATCATTCTTGCTGTGATATACGTGAAGATCTGTAAAGGACCTGGTTGGCATTGTTTGCATGAAAGATAAAGGTAATTTCCTCAAAAGACCGATAGGTGTCGTAAGCATAAGGAGCTCTTTATTCTGATCTATAGAAGCTCTTAGCTCTTTGGGAGTCTCACGCGAACCGGTAATTGTATTATAGTATGTTGTGAAGATTCGGATAGGATGAGTGGTTTGCATCATTGTGATTATGTCTATGATTGTCATGGGTGTAATTAGTTATTGCCTAACCATGTACCTTAGTCAATTACCTTGAGCATTTGAAAGCCATGCCCGACACGCGGGAGCTCTTCTGGTAGGAAAGATCTTGATGAATAGAAAGAACATTCTTCCAAGTTGGATCTATGATACTTCGACTTAAATGCTGGTCAGAGAGATCCGTACTGTATGTCGAGGTATTCAGCGGCGGGGCTATGCCCACCGGTAGTGCTGTATGGGCAGTACGGTACGGTATCAGGAGCATGTATAATACCATGGGGTGTGCTCTGCTCCGCCTCCCGCTTCTCTCTTCCTCCTTTCCCCGCTTCCACTTCCTATTTACTATCATACTCCATCCGATATCGCCCATCACTAGGAATGTTGCAAGGCACATACTCCTGACCATTTCGCACCGCTTCTGCCACTTTTGAGAACTCCTTCAAAGCGTACTCCTGGCAGTCGTGGTCCAGAATCCACGCCGGGTGCGGTGGCTTCACCATCGTCGGGTCCTGCCGCAACGCGTCGAAGTCGACATGATTCATCACAAATTGCAACACCGCCAGGCCACCTTGCTGGACGATCTGAGCACGCCGGTATCGGATCTTCTCCGTGACTGACAGCGCCAATGGTACATCCTTTTTCCCCGCCAAGTCAAGGGCGATCGCAAGTGTGGCGGCGTCTTCGATAGCCTGGGTACCTCCCTGTCCGCTGGACGGGAGCGCCGCGTGCGCCGCATCACCCACCACGATCATGCGGCGCTTGGGCGACAACCAGGTAGTCAAAGGAGTGCGAAGGGCTAGATTCTCCGAGATAAATCGACCACTCATCACCCCTTTGATAACTGCCTCGAGTTGGTCTCGTACTGCCCAACCATCCATGCACTGCAGAATCTGGTTCATTGTTTCATCGTCGTTCTGGGACGGAGTACTGGCGGCCTGTAGATGCAGCATCATGTCAATGCGGTCCTCGAGACTGGATGCAATCAGATGAGATGCCTACCTTATGCGAGCAGTACCAGAACAGCTCATTGTCCTTCTTCTTAGTCGTGATTCCGAAGTGGACTCCGGGTCCAAGCCAACCATAGATGCAGTCCTCGGATCCCGATTCTTCCTCACTGAGAATCCAACTCAGACTCGGACTGCAAGCCGCGACTTGAGCATCCAGGTACCCTCGAGAAGCCGCGTAGCCAGTCTCCTGCAGGTTCATCTGCTGGCCGGTAATGCTCAGTCGGCCCTGGCTGTGGATTCCTTCGGCGCAGATGACACAGTCGGCCGAGATTCGTCTACCATCGACTTCAATTCCAGCCTCGTCTTTTGTCTCCCAGTACTTGGTGACTTCAGAGCCCAGGGCGATGGGAATGCCAAGGCTCTGGGCGTACTGGTGCATGGCGGACACTAGTGCTCCACGGTTGACTGTATAACCGCGGCCCTCGTTGTATCCATGGAGCTCGAACGTGCCATAACAATAGCCAGTGTAATCAAACACTTTGGCTCTGTTGGTCTGGAACTCCAACGGGCGGATTAATTCGTGGAAGGCACCATCGCCCCATTTGGCAGTCACTCGAGCTCCGTTGGAGCCAATGCTGATTCCGTCTCCTTCTGTTAAACGATATCAGTAGTTGAATTGAAGAACAAGCGATTTGCCTCGAATCACGTCATTGACTCAGCTACTAACCCGTCTGTTTCAGCTCCTCATACTTCTCAAAAACCATAACATTATGTCCCTTGCTATGGCATTCGATAGCAACACTCAGCCCTGCAATGCCAAGACCGACAATGATCACTGTCAATTTGTTCGAGTCATTTTGCGCCATGCTCTCGCATGTCATGGTTGCTATCTCGTAATGTGAAGAAAATGATGTCGAAGACTTGTGGTCGAGCGAATTGATGTGGGCGCTCCTGCACCCCCAGATTGGCGGTCACACCTTTATGACTATCACGAATCCACCATTTGCATGAGAAAAGAAAAGAATCTTTCAATGTGATGAGACCAAGGTAAGACAATCAGCACATTTGAAAAATACAAAAACATGCATAATGTGGGACAGTGGTATCAATAGTGTATTACATTGCGATTTCCGTATCGAGTAAAGATTTGCGTCTTTCGTCCCGATATTGTTACGATGATGGAGAAATTGGCGAGGTGACCGACCATGTGCCCCATGTGCAGCAATCAGCCGCACAAGCTCAGCCTTCTATGACATCCAAGACATAAGCCGTCATCTAGGTGCAAATCACGGCATGTCACATACACCCATTTCGGAAATGCGGCGGCGGTAGAAGGCAAAGTGATGAAGTATGGTGTTGCCATAGCTTTCTCCACTCGGGCTTCAGCTGCGCCAAACGACACTATGGAATCGTGCCGGGCCTGGGCGCGTCTTGTGTGATCTAGATGCATGGACTTTCGCCTTCTATGGACGATGATCAACCTAGGTCACAGAGTTTCTTCCTCTACTGACAGCATGAGCTCAATGGCAGATACTTTAAATTTCAAAACCATTGTCGACGGAAAGACAAGCCGCAAGGTAGCAGAGGAGGTGCACAAGCAAAATGAGTTCTCCTAACATTGAGTCGTGCCTCTTTCCGTGCATCACCTCTTCTACGGGTTCATCGCCCGATGAGACAATTGTGTATTGGGACAAGTTTGAATGGGAGGTCACAATTTCCGAAGTCTCGCTGTTGCAGAGCTTGATGCAATCGTGGGCCATTGTGCTAGCTAAGTATACAGACTCTGAGACGCTTCGCTTCGGCGTCCTGTCTGGATCGACGGGCATCCAGACTTGCGATGAGATATCGGTCGAAGAATACGAAGCTTCTGTAGATTCTGCCGGGTACTTGTCAGACGCTGTCTCCCTCATACGCCGGAAGAAATGTCAAATCCATGAATGGAAGTGCAGAGACCGGATCAACACATGCGTCGCGACAGACTTACACCCGGGCTGGCTGAAAGACTGGAAAAGTTCTGTAAGTGCTACCGGCGTCAACAGAACTCGCACCTAGAAGACCAAGTCTGACATGTTGTAGTCTAATCATGGAATTCAAGTCTTGCTTGTGGCAACACAGCAAGAATGGCCATGCATCTCCTTGTATGGCAAGGCGGGCCTCGTTGACAAATCTTCTATCCGATATTTGAGCACCGCTCTGCACTATATCCTTGAATCCACCTTGGAGCGTCCGCAAGAGCTGCTGCAGAGCTTTGCTCTGACTCCTGACAATCATTATCGTCAAATCTGTGACTGGAACAAACACATCCTCGAAGAGCCGTTTGCCCAATGTATCCACGACATTTTCCAGGACAAATGCAGCGAAAGTCCAGATGCAGAGGCCATAAATGCCTGGGACGGTGCAATGAGTTACGCCTGCCTGGATCAAGAATCAGCCAGGATTATGAACCTTCTGCGTCTACAGGGTGCTGGACCGGAAACAATTGTTCCTTTGGTTTTCGAGAAGTGTAAATGGACTGTTGTTGCTATGCTCGGAGTTCTCAAGGCCGGAGCAGCTTTTGTTTTGCTGGAACCGTCCCATCCTTTGGAGCGTCTACAAAGCATTTGCCAAGACGTCAGGGCTCGAGTTCTCCTAACCTCTGAGCTTCACAAGAGTGTCGGGTTGCAGCTCGCCGACAACGTCATCTTAGTACCCAGTGATACTGAGAACAGAGCCCCGTGTCGTGACAAAGTCTCTCCGTCTCAGATTCAGGTTAAGCCAGGTAACGCAGCGTATGTTGCCTTCACTTCCGGGTCCACAGGAAAACCGAAAGGGGTAGTTGTTGAACATGGTTCGTTCTGTACCAATGCGATGGTCAGTTCTGAAGCGCAAAATCTGGACGGGTCCTCCCGCGTGCTTCAATTTGCTTCCTATGCCTTTGATGTCAGCATTCACGAAAGCCTGGTGCCTCTCATGCTTGGAGGATGTGTCTGCATTCCTTCGGCTTCCGATAGAGTCGATTGTCTTGAACACGCCATTCTCCAGCTTCGGGTCAACTGGATGGAGCTGACTCCATCCGTTGCTCGGCTCCTAAGCCCACAGCGAATCCCCGCTGTCAAGACGCTGGTCGTCGGTGGCGAGTCTATTGCGCCCTCGGAGGTCTCCCGTTGGGCGCCATATCTCCGCCTCGCCGTTGCCTATGGCCCTGCGGAATGTACGGTGGTATCGCTCGTGCATCCCAACTTCACCAAGGATGCTGACCCCTTTTCGATCGGTTGGGCCTGTGGGGGTTCAGTCTGGGTCGTCGAACCTGAGGATCACAACAAATTGGTCCCTATTGGTGCTGTGGGCGAATTGGTTATCGGAGGGCCCATTGTGGGCAGGGGATACTTGCATCGACCCGAACAAACGGTCGCTGCCTTCATTCAGAATCCTCATTGGCACAGAACAGAGAACAGCCGGTTCTACAAAACTGGAGACCTGGTGCGTCAAAGGACCGACGGGAGTGTGTCCTTCATAGGTCGCAAAGATACCCAAGTCAAATTGCGAGGTCAACGAATTGAACTCGGGGAAATCGAACACCAGGCTGCCGAATTCTTTCCAGGTGCTGCAGTGGCTGTGGAGGTTGGCAAGCTCTATCATGGACATTCGAGCTTGGTTATGTTTGTGGAGTGGAGTTCATCGAAGGAAGAAAAGAGATACAACAACAAAGATAGCTGTCGGGCGACTCATAAGGAATGCCATCGATTTTGGCCAAGGGCGCTTCGAGCTAAAACAGGCCTTGCAAAAATACTCCCGTCTTACATGGTCCCGGATTTGATTGTGCCCTTGTGCGTCATTCCTCTCTCCCCCACTGGCAAAGTGGACAGGAAGTCGTTGCGATCGATGATTTCTAGCTGGTCTAAGGAAGAGATCAGAAAATACCAGCCTACAGCGTCTTCCTTATCCTCCAAGGAAAGACATCACGATCCTGCTGCGCCAGAGGCCACCCAACATATGATCAAGATGGTTGCTCGCGTTCTGTCGCTCAATGCGAGTGACATTAATGAACACGATAGCTTTTTTCAGCTTGGGGGTGATTCAATATCTGCCATGATGCTCGCGCAAGAGTCCGAGAGTATACCTTTTTTGCAGTTTACTGTCGCGGATATCTTCCAATCCATTGATATCTCTGAGCTAGCAGCACGTGCACATACTATGACACTTGAGAAAATCCCCAGGGAATGCAGTATACCAAACCATACTCTGCCGTTCTCGCTCTTGAGTCCAGGGAAGGTGGACGCCTATATCCAAAATGCAGCGGAGCACTGTAATGTGGCTGCATCACAAATTGAGGATATGTATCCATGCTCGCCTCTTCAGGCGCGCCTGATGGCCAGAACTGCCAAGCAGCCAGGCGCTTTCCAAGGGCGTTTCACTTTCAAGTTGTCCCCAGGCCTCGACAAGGACCGGCTACGATGGGCTTGGAACCGTGCGGCAAATTCTCTTCCAATTCTTCGGACGAGGATTATCCACGCATGGCAATTAGGCGCCGAAAACTTTCTTCAAGTTGTAGTTCGGGACAAGGATATTGAATGGATTGAGGCAGCAACACGAAGCGAAAGTGAGGTGAAGAGATCCATGTCGTTTGGCTCCCCACTGATCTACCTGGTTGCTCTGCGTGCGAAACTCAATCCTACGTTGACTGTCGTCATTCATCATTCGTTGTTCGATCTGGTCGTCTTCCAGCAGATTCTCACGACGGTTGAAACTGCATATCGAGGAGAGGCTCTTCTCTCGCAACCATTCGCACCATTTATCAAGTATCTCGGAGATCTAAATGTACCTCAAGCGTCAGATTTCTGGAAGAGGGAATTTGCCGGCCTCAAAGCAGTCCCGCTCCTTTCAAACAAGAACTTTAAACGCTCGAAGCATTCGGCTATCAGCTGGACCCGCAGACGATCTCTTCTCCCCGACCCTAGCCCATTAGGAACCACAACGTCGTCGCTGATTCGCCTAGCGTGGGCAATGGCACTTTCTCAGTACACCGGTTCTTTGGACGTTGTCTTCGGCGTCACTGTCATGGGCCGCAGCATGCCTGGCACTGTTGACGTAAAGGGCCCTACCATTGCTACTTATCCTCTTCGAGTCACACTCCACGGTGACCGCAGTGTCAGTGAAACATTAAGGTGTATTCACGATCGGGCCATGAGCGTTGCGCCCTTTGAGCAGACTGGGATGCAACGAATCAGACAGTGTGGCCGTGAGGCTGCTATCGCCTGCGAGTTCCAGAGCATGCTGATCGTTCAACCACCATTAGAAAAGACACCTCTGGGCAGGAAGGGTACATCGCAGTTGATGACATTGGATGAGACCGGATCTTGGAAGCACAAGTCGTACACCAGCTTCAGCACTCAAGCCCTGAGTGTCGTTTGTGAACCTAGCGCTGATCATTTGGGAACGACGGCCTATTTCGACCGAAATATCATAAAGTCGTACCAGGTCACAGATATGTTGAGAAGTATGATTCGTATACTTTGCCTTCTTGTACGATATCCTGATGCCCCCCTGAGGAGGCTTCTCAAGAAATGTCCACCGACATGCGATCTTACCGACAATCGTCACGAAAGCGTCTCCTTGGCCTGTCTAGAAGAAGCAGCTTCTGGATACCTTGGACCTGGCATTCCGGTGATTGCGGACTGGGTTACGCCCCGGGCATCTCAAGCCCCTAGTCTCGCACTTTTCGTTGGGGTCGTGAGTTTAGATACATTGTCAGATGATTGCTCAGTCCTAACCAAGGTGGAAGAGCCGCTGCGCACTCGATTAATTCAGCTTATGCGTGAGCTACAACAGAGGCTTCTTGGGAAGACTGTGCGTTGTTGTTGTGTTCCCGTTTCCCTTCGGTATCAGCCATCCGTGACTCGTCTCCTTCTCGATCGAGCTAGTGCACTAGAAGCTGCCTCCAAGCTCACCTGGGCAAGCTTAATTTCGTGGCAATCTCCACGGGACTCCATTGCTAGCGAAGACTTGCTCCCCGTCGAGGTAGGATTAAGACACGCATTAGCGACAGTGCTACAGCTGAAGCCCAGAGAGATTGGTGTTGAAGATGATTTGGTTTCCTTTGGGTGCGATTCCCTTGTCGCCATGCAGTTCGCTGCCCAGTGCAACCTGGACGGTATCCAGGTGACGGTCGCGGATATCTTCCAGGCCAAGTCGCTCAGATCCCTGGCTCTAATAGTCAAGGGCCGCCTAGCGCAGCATTCTCAATCCACGGCATTAGCAACGTTCTCCTTATTAAAGCCGACGTATGAGAATCAAAAGTCCTTCGAGCAAGACATATTTACGACCGTCGACAGTGGCGGGTTGGGACAAGCGACCGAAGATGCATTTCCGTGCACCCCGTCGCATCTGGGACTTCTTTCTGAATTGGGCAATTGTCAATCGCATACGATCTGGGAGGTCGGGGGGCCTGATGAGCGGGTCAATCCTACGCATCTAGCTGAATCTTGGTTGAAGCTCGTTGAGCACCATGCAGCACTGCGGACCCTCTTGCTGCCCAGTCTGTCGAATCCAGCCCAGATATTCCATGTCGTGCTAAAGAAGTCCCTTGATGCCGTCGAGATCTTGACCGACATCGATGATTCCAGTATACAGGAGATTGCAAGGCGGCCTCGTCTATCGAGCTGCAATAACAAAGGACTTCCATACAAGTTCACAGTCTTCCAGAGCACAAGCGGAAGGGTTCTCTGCAAGCTAGAGGGGAGGTATGCCTTCCTTGATGCAACCTCGGTCATTATCCTCTTGACAGATCTTCGAAGGTCTTTACAAGGCATAACGCTATCGGATTCCACTGTCAGTTCCTACTCTTCATGGGTATCGTTTCAGCAAAGTTGGGCTAAGGACCCCTCGCATCTGTATTTCTGGGATCAGTATCTGGCCAATCTTCACCCTTGTATCTTGGCTGGTACGGTTGCGCATGACCGCAGCGCGATGCTCCCACACAGCCAAAATCATGAGAGGAAGGTTGCTGAGAACAGATGTCGTGGACAGATGCGATCCCACCACCAAACACTTCTTCAAGACACCCGCGCCCTGCGCGAATGGTGCGACCAAAGGGAAGTAACAATCACCAACGTGATACAGAGTGCTTGGGCGCTTGTGCTCAGCGAACAAACGGGCCGGGACGACGTCTGCTTTGGAGCTCTAGTCTCCGGCCGAGATGCACCCATACCTCACATCGGAAACATGCTGGGCTCGTTCTTCAACGTCCTCGCCTGTCGGATCACGGTGCAATCAGGCCCCGACCATTGTGTTCTTAACCATGTCCTGCAGGCTAATCGCCGCTCAATGGGAGAGCGGGCGTCCCACCAATTCTGTTCTTTGAGCGAAGTCACACGTCGGATCTTTGGCGGAAAGGAGTCCGGAGCACCCTCGTCCCTGTTCAACACCTGCCTATCGGTTGAGCAGCCGCTTACCGACCAGACCGGGCCGATGGATGGGTGCTTCAGGGTGCTGGAAACAGTTGAAGAGACTGAGGTAAGAATATCCCACACCCTTGTCCAAGTCGAGCTGCGTCTTTCGCAATTGGATTCAGCTTTGCTAACATCATTTTGGGTGCCAGTATGACATGGTAGTCGCCGCCACAGTGCTGTCTGACCGGATTGACGCTCAGTTGATGTTCTGGGATAGCTTTTGCGATGCCTCTCGTGCTGCGGACCTTGGACAGGTCTTGGCTCGGGCAGTTGAGAGGATTATGGTTTGTGATGGGATGGAGGTTTGTGCTTCAGATTTGAGTAAATAACAATCGGTTTGAGTGTTATGTTGTGGTCACCTTGGGGGTGAATTTCTTGGTTTTTGATTTTTTGGCTATGATGAGCTAGTATATTCAGTGCGTTGTACCGGGGTCCTGAAATTCTCGTGTTTGATGTTGAGATGGTAGTTGAAATTTCATGCATAGTTCTGACATCCAAGACTGCTCAGCTCTTTCCTTTCTATATGTACCTACTGGCCGAAAGAATTTGGTCAAATCACAAGACATTGTCTGGTCTGACATTTGTTCTTTGTGATGATTTTAGTACCTGCGCACAGTCACTCCTCGACAAAAAAGGCGGTCGATCGGGCGGAGATCCATTAAAAAAGGGGTGGCTGATTCTGCCTTGCAGAACCCTGGCCCCTACAGTGGGCTACTCGTGCCACTCTCATCGCCGCAAAGGAAAACAGAATGAAGCGTCAGCGTAACCAGATGGGCTGCGATCAATGCTATGCGCTAGGTGCTGAGGTCTGCTTAAAATTGCTGATAGCTACCAGAAACCTGAGCTGACCAAGCTTGCTGTCGCAGTGTGCCCAATGCCAGCCCACTGCTATCGGCACCTCGTCAACAACGCGAAATAAGCGAGTCGCACGCGTCAGCGACATTGATGCGTCAAGAGCCGGCTCGTCGCAAGAGCTGACAGTACCCCAAACACAGGACCATCCACAAGATGACCGCTCTAGCTATCATCGAACGTTGCGGGACTATGAAGCATTAGTCAATGGTCTTCGATCCAGGCTAGACAACAGGGTGCAAGCCGTTCTGGATGCTAGCGTCCAGATTATCCGCAACAATGCACCCTCCGAACCTGAGGCGAGGGAGCCAAACCCAATTGTTGAGAATCACTTACCTCGCATGCGAGAATTACAAGTTGTTCATGACGATGAGGACGGGTATATGAAGCTCTTCCTGGAGACGATCCATATCCTTTATCCCTTCATTCCCGAACGTCTACTTTTAAGCAAGTTTGAGCAATTCCGAACGGGGAGTAACACCGAGGAGCATCGTCACCTCTGGGCCGCGATATTCCGTAAGTCTTCCATCTATCCCTGTCGTTGGCTTTCACAATTCGCGGGAGATCCCATCCAAATCCACGCAAGATTTTATCTACGCGATCGGCTCTTTCTACACGACGCTGCCTCATATGCGGGGCACTGATAACAAGAACCATTCTCGGTACTTTGAAAAAGGAATTTGCGACATTAATAGAGATGATACGGGGGACTCCCTTGTCCTCATGTGGGCCCAGCTTGTGAAATGCTTTTATCTTCAGGCTCTGGGTAACTGCAATAGGTAAGTCTAGTTTTCCACCTACGAGAAACCTCGCTAAAGTTGTTCGTCCGCATGTAGATGCCTGAGCACTCTCGGATTTCTTCGAACATCTGCACAGGTCCTTGGCCTACACGAGGCGCATACCTACCATCATCCCTTCAGTCTACAGGATGATGACCGCTCACGTACTTGGTTCTCTTTGTATATCTTTTCCAGTCTACTCGCGCTTCAGCTCGGCCGACCGACCCCTATCAAGCCCGCCCCTCATCAAGACACGATGCTTCCGAAGAATGATGATAGTATCGCATTCTGTTCTTGCTCTGATGAAGAAGGTGACGATGACTCTACAAACGAGGATGTTATTAGCCATATGGAGTACTTTGTCCGTATGATTCGTTTCTGCAATATAGCATCTCGTGTCACCAGCTTCGAGCCGCCCCGAAGCAAAGCGTCCATGGAACAAATGTTGATCGTCCTTGAGTCTTTGGAGCACGACTTGATGGAGTCGGAACACGACATACCATGGAATTTCTGCATGCGCGGCCGATTCGGACCCCAGCAACGGAACAGTCGTTGATGACCGTTCGACAGGTGTGTTCATGCCTATTCTATTACCATCCGAGCCATTCTGCTGACGTAGCCCCTCACAGCGCAGGATGCTCGGCCTCAGCCGTTTTCACCTCAGTTCATTGATGTACAGGCTCTTCGTTGGCTCAGAATTGACGTCCGTGTGCGAAGGGGAATTCTCTTTTCGCATGTCTGAGATGCACGCTCGGGACATGGTGGCTCTATTTAAAGAGCCTCATCGCAGCGGGCGTCATATTTTAGATGAGTTTCCCTGGTGGCAGATGACGCCGTATTTGATCAACGCCAGCTCTTTATTCTTTGTCTCGGAGATATACCCCCGGTACATTGGTGTCACCTTTGTTCAAGGGAACAGACCACGACCGGAGGAGGCGCGAGCAAGTGCCGAAGAGTGCCTGAAGCTTTTGGGCGGCCTGCAGGTGGGGCAGGTGGGCTCTGCTGAGGTAAAAAGAGCAGCCAGGCTACTGAGAGGACTATCGGCCAAGTATAGCCGGACTGGGCGAATTGAACCTGCGTCATCTTCCAGGAGAGACGGCGTCGCTGTGGGTGCTTCTGATGAATGGTCCCCTGAGTTCTCGAGCGCCATGGCCTGGATCATGCATTTCTACGCTCCTTCTCCTATCCCGACAAGATCAACAGTACCGGATAGTTCCGATATTCAGATCGCGTAGTCAGACGAGACCCATTCCTGAGATCGACAGTTCAGGTATCTTATTCGACTAGGAGGAGCTTCCAAGGAAAGTGCAGCAGCTTGGATCAAGCAATGTTCAATACATGAAGTTGGATTGTTCCGGTCAAGGAAACGGGATATGCTTTGTTGGTAGGTATAACTCTTCTATCCGTCGGCGAACTTCACGAAGGGACTGTACATACCATTCGCACAAGATCGAAGAAAAGACTGTTTACTTTAAGTGAGATCCATTAGAGCTAATTCAATCAAACAAACCTCACACTCTAGAACTTGGCTCTCAAAACCCACCCTGTCTGTCGGATCCTCGTTACCAAGACCAGCATCGTTCCCGCCAGCAAGAGCAAGCCCGAAAAGATTTTCATTCCCGTGTAGGACCCATTGTCGTGCGCCAAAATCGCCCCCGCGATCGGGTTCGTCGTCAACCCCCCAATCGAGGAGAAGAGGTAGAGCACGCCGGTCCAGTACCCGATTTCCGGGAGAGGAGCCAGTTTCGCGACGAGGGCCGGCGGAAGCGAGAAGTACGCGCCAGACGTGACGCCGTACAGCACCGCGAAGGCGATATTTGCCGCGTCGGTCGTGGCCGGGATCCAGAGCCCGAGGATCAGAATCCCGGTGATGGTGCAGACTAGCAGGAAGATATTGTACACGCCGACTTTATCGGAGAGGAACCCCGCAGCCATGCGGCCGAGGAGGCTGTTTCGTCGGCTATTAGCATCTCCCTGGTCTTGCTACTGTGGCGAAAGGATGGGACGGTGATACATACCTCCCCGCATTCAACATGGGCACGACATACTGCGCCAACTCCAGCCTCATCCCGCTCTCTATCGCAGCCGTCTCCACGAAGTTGGTAGGGATATACACCCCGAACGTGAGCAACACGAACCCCGCTACGAGAAAGCGCATCTTTATCTCCCGCCAGGGACGCAACACCGCCTCGCGATCCATCTTCTTCTTCTTCTTCTTCTTCTTCTCACCACCATTCCCCCTCCCCCTTCCCGCACCCCGATCCCTAATCGTCAAACACATCACTCCCAACAACCCCATAATCACGAACGCCGCCACTCGCATCGCCCACCCAAACCCCACCTGCACGACCAGCCTGCGCGTCATGATCGGAAACACGATCCCCCCGACACTCGACCCCGACGCAATGATCCCGTACGCGGCGCCCCGCCGCCGCCGGAACCAGCTGGGGATCACGCTCATGGCCGGCTGGAAGATGGCGCAGATGCCCATGGCGCTGCACACGCCCTGCGCCAGCAGAATCTGGTAGTACTGGGTCGCGAGGGAGGTCATCAGGAGGCCGATGATGTGCAGGGCGGAGCCCGTGAGGAGGACGGGGCGGGTGCCGTGCGTGTCGCTCAGGTAGCCGACTATTGGGCCCTGTGGGGGGGTGGGGTTGTGGTTAGTGGGTGTTGATTCGTTGAAGGGTTGAGGTTGGGTAAGGTAGACTGGCTGGATTCGGAAGGGGAAAGGGAAGGCCCCGGGGAAGTGAAACGAACCATGAAGAACATGAAGAATACTTCTAGGGAAGGGATCCAGGCGATCGTGCTCGGTGCGTATTGGGGGAGGAGGGTGGTCGCGTAGTAGGTTTGGAAGGTTCCTATGCCTTTTTGGCTGTCAGTGGCTCTGGTGTCGCTGTGGTTCTGGGTCGACAGGTGTGCTTGTGTATGCTGGGATAGTGTGTGGATGGAGGTGCATGGCTGGCAGGCATACTATTGATCCAGCCGAAGCTGCAGAACATGGCGCACCAGGCCCCGAAGACGACGGACCATGCGGCGAGGCCGCCGTCCGGGGGCGAGTCGTCGATGCATTGTGAAGTGGACTGTGCTTGCGCGTTTTGCTTCTCTGCGTCGAAGAAGGTTGGCACTGGTGGGTTGGGTGGAGTGGGAGGTCGTTTGGTGGCGGTGTTGGTAGTATTTGGGTCCGGCTGCTCCGTTGCTGAGTTGGTCCACGCCCGGGACATGGTGCGCTTATCAGCCCCCCTGGAGAGCGAAGTCGATTGAGCTGCTCCAGAAGCCTGCCTTACGAGGGAACAGCCCATGATGGTATAAATATGAATAGGAGGTGGGGGGAATATTGTTGAACTACTACCGGATCCTACATCATCCCCCCCCCCCTTGCATGCCCAGGTATGTGGTTCGCCGGCAGACATGTCGACGGGTAAATTCTCCGACATCCCAATGTATTGTGGATTGGAGGATTGGAATCCACATTTTATTGACAGTAGTGCCATAAACCATCAAGAGCATAGAGGAATGGATCTGGTCAAGCGAGGAGTCGTGATTTAGTGGCTGGATATGCGACTTTAAGATTCATCAAAGTAGGATTGAACAGAAGTGGGAATCTAACGGGTTGAAAACAGGGAATCAAAAGAATGCAGATCAACACATCATTCCGAGCAGCAAAAGCGATCATCATCGTAATCATGATCCCCCGAACGCCATGTCGTTAAGAGTAAAAAGAAAAGCCATAAAGGCTGCCCCAGCCGCAGCAAGCTCAGCAGCACCGCTCAAGCAACACGTCCAACCTTTAATTTTCTCTTGCACCACGCCCGGACCGACTGTCGCGGGGGCTCGCGTGGCTCCGTACTGACGGCCGGGACTGGAGGTTGGGGTGCTCCGGGGCTGGGTCCCACGACCAGCAGGTATCGCGGTAGAGGAGTGACGGTCGCCCAGCTACTATGGACGACAACGGGAACATGGCTTGTGGAGGTCTTGCAGGGTCGGCGCAGGTGCTCGAATGTGCGTCGGCAGATTGGACAGCTTGGGTTTGGCCGCTTCAGCCAGTCGTCGATGCATGTTTGATGGAAGAAGTGCTGGCAGGGTAATTGGCGGTACGATTTGATGGAATCGAGGTCTTCGAGGCAGATGATGCATTCTTGGTTGTCTTCTTTGTTGGTTAGCGAGGGGCCCGGTGGTTGCGGAGGTAGCAGGCGCACGTACCTTCTAGCGAGGTGGGGAGGCTTTGAACGATAGGCAGTTGGTGGAGGTCTATCTCATATTGTATGGCGGACGGCTTGCCTTGTGCCATTCTGGAGGTTAATGCACAGTGTGCGCAGGTCTCTGAAAATTGACTCTGAAGAGAATGTTACTTTACAAGTCAGGCAGAGTCAGGGAGAAGGAGAAAAAAAAAGTAGCACTTGTTGACATTGAGCAGCGATGATGTGGGGTGCCCCTGGCCGTGATGTCATATGCTCATAAGGCTGAAATGACTTAATCCTCCAAAACAGGCTTTGGTGGAGCCCGCGGGCTGGGTTGTGCAGTGCCGTGGTTGGCGGATGCCCCTGCAGGTTTGACGCGGCACACGGGAAATGACGGCTGTGACACAATCTGCGTAATCCAGATGCCGAAGTCGTCGGCTTGCATCAGGTCTGGCCATCATGATAAAGGAAGCGCTGCAGCAAGCGTTGAACATGCTCTTTGTTCTTGATCGGTTGAACTAAGTATGATTTGTTCGTATACTGTGGTCGTTGTATAGTGGAAGGCTTCGTCTATATACTTCGATTCGAGTGTGTCGAAGCGACAGCCATGCCAAGGCAGGCGACCGTGGTTTATCAGTAACCAAGTTGTGACATCGTCCCAAGCGTCCTCCAATCATACTGCTGGACCGCAAACTATATCCAGGCCATTCAGAAACCGTGGCTAAGACTCTTGTGATAGGGACTTCTTGCGACGATGCGCAACAAGTATTCCGCTTATGTCGCCCTGCCTTTGAGCTTCCGATATACAACATGTAATTTCCGGACTTCGAAGAGGCTCGTTTGGTCGTCCAACTCGAGTGCCCCGCTAACGGTATTGTCGGCTTTTGGCCTGGAGTCGCTGTGTTGCATCTCTCAGGTTCGGCCGACCGGCATGGTCTCGCATGGTTTTCGACGAACCGTGGTCGATAAAACGCTCATCTTCGAGGAGGAGGATTGTGCCGTTATCCGCTGGAGTCTGAATTAAATCTGATGACTGGATAGTGTCAGTAAGCAACACTGAGCCGGTAAGGGAAACCGATAAGAAGCAAGAGTAGTCGAGGTGTGCGTTGTAGAACACACCTGTAGGTATCATCCATTCGCATCCTCCCAAGGTAAAGCCACGGCTTCTATGCCGTCAGGCTCAATGTACTCAGGTGCTCCGCATGGGAGAAAAAGAGGCCTGTTCAGTTCAAGATGTTCTGGAAGGGGAGCATCAGCATGTGACCGAAAGTCAAGTGACTGGCTCAAGATGGAAGGTCAAACACTCCGGGGCCTGAGGTGCGGACTTTCGCTACCACTTCAAAAGTCCCTCACCTCAGTCTTTTCTCTCTCTTTAATCACGACGTCATTCTTTTCTTTTCTGTATTCAGCATCTCCACATGATAGGACTTTTCGTCAGCCTTCTGTCTTCCTTTGGACAACCCCCCTGCATCTATCACGTTGGCCAAGATACTCGGACTGGGGATTTAGCGGTTAAGCGTGGTCGCTCAATGGAGCCCCCAAGAAAATTGACCAATTTGCCCGTGATTGAGCTGTAAGTCCTTTATTATGCAAGTGTCGGAGCGCGTTATGCTTTTTGGCGCTAATGAGTGTGCGTTGTCCTGCCTAGGCGCCCGAGTAATGGTCCGGGAATCTCTGCTTTGTCTGTGCGGAAGACTCTGTCATCGACCGCTTTTCGAACATCGCAAATTGTTCGAGTAGAAGTCCCATACAGCAGATCGAAGACCAGAACCAGACTAGTCTGTGTCAGCAGATATGCCGACTCTGGAGCACATTCGCTTTCTGTGTTAGAGGCTTCTTAAAGCTGAGTGCCGGGGCCGCACGCATCAACTGTCAAACGCAGTTATCGATATCGTCCTTGAGAATGAAGACCCGAAGGCATTTGACACAGTTGACCAATTACTTGGCTCTGGCAGGCTGCTCAACTTGTGACCAAAGAATCTGATTCAGTTGTATGATTGTTAAGCATGCTTGAACGACCAGTCATCATTTGACCTCCGATTATACGAATCGAGACCTGCAACCACAACATGCATCTGCATCACGGACGACGATGTTGCTCATGAATGTCTACCTATCACACATGTCCACTGGCGTGTCCGAATCGACTGTGGGGCAAATCTTTAGGAGTAAAACACCGACGCCGGATAAAGTCCGTTGGCTCGACCACCGCGTGGCAGAGGCTACACATGTTGATTTGATTGCGATTGGAGGCTTATTTCGGGTGCTCGGATGGACCTGAGGTGTTGGGAAATTTAGCAGGGACTGGTATACTGCAGGAACAGCGCTGGGTCGAAAAGGCGAGGGGACCTGATTGGCGGCTGGAAGGGGCGCAGAACAAGGCCTAATCTAGTTGAAGCTGGGACCACCTTGATTCCGAGTCGTCTGAAGCTTCCGAGCTAGGGCATAGTCTGCGAGAACTGTTGGATTCGCACGCGAAACTCTTCTCCACTGCCGGCCAGCCTGTTTGTGCCGTCACGGCGGTTCATGCAACAGATCGTGAGTCAGATTGAACATCAGTTCTCTTCTCAAGCAAAGTGTCAAACTGTTCAAGTCATATGGCGTTTGGTCCGACCGGCAGAAGAGGAACGAAAACGGACAGAAATTTCAAGCCGAGGAGCTGTCACCGCAAAGGCATGTTTTACCTCCGACAGCCAAGACCCTAGTGCGGGAATAGCTTCGTTCTCAACCCGATCGGCGGCCAACCTAAAACACTTGCCCCTTGCCCTAACCGCCATGCGACAGTTTCACCCTCACCTTAATTGCTCCGGCGCCTCCGGAAATGGCCCAGTGCGGTAGTGGTTCCGGTCTAGCCTCCTGACCGTTTGTTATCCTACTCCATCACAGCCATCCGCCTTCGATGCCTTGGACAACTTAAATACACCGTCATCACCACCCTTCTGTGGGAACATTTTCTTCTCCATCAGCAGGTCTTTCTTTACTTCCGCCTCTATCACATTCCTTCCTTCGGGCTTCATTGATTGAAGTTCTCACTTTCGTTGCGCTGGGTCGCTCACTCTTTCAGTCAATCACTTCCATTCTCTAAACCAGTTCTCTGTACTTCCAACTCCTTTTTAACAAAACTCGCCAAAATGCGTCAGGCTCAGTCTTTGTCCCTCTTGACAGCTCTTCTGTCCGCCACGCGTGTGGCTGGACACGGTCATGTCACCAACGTTGTCGTCAACGGTGTTTACTACGAGGGCTTCGACATCAACAGCTTCCCCTACGAGTCCGACCCCCCTAAGGTGGCCGCCTGGACCACTCCTAACACTGGCAACGGTTTTATCTCCCCCAGTGACTACGGTACCGATGACATTATCTGCCACCAGAATGCCACCAACGCCCAGGCCCACATTGTCGTTGCGGCTGGTGACAAGATCAACCTCCAGTGGACCGCATGGCCCGATTCCCACCACGGTCCTGTCCTTGACTACCTCGCTCGCTGCGACGGTGAGTGTGAGACGGTTGACAAGACCACTCTTGAGTTTTTCAAGATTGATGGCGTCGGTCTCATCAGTGACACCGAAGTGCCCGGTACCTGGGGAGATGACCAGCTGATTGCCAACAACAACAGCTGGTTGATCGAGATCCCCCCGACCATTGCTCCTGGCAACTACGTTCTTCGCCACGAGATCATCGCTCTCCACAGCGCTGGCACCGAGGATGGTGCTCAGAACTACCCCCAGTGCTTCAACCTCCAGGTTACTGGCTCCGGTACTGACGAGCCCGCCGGTACCCTCGGCACCAAGCTCTACACTGAGGATGAGGCTGGTATCGTTGTGAACATCTACGCCTCTCTGTCTTCCTACGCCGTCCCTGGCCCCACCCAGTACAGCGGTGCCGTCTCTGTCAGCCAATCCACTTCGGCCATTACCTCCACCGGAACTGCTGTTGTCGGTAGCGGCAGCGCCGTTGCCACCTCTGCCGCCGCGGCTACCACCAGCGCTGCTGCTTCTTCTGCCGCCGCGGCTACCACTGCTGCTGCCGTTACCAGCGCCAATGCCAACACCCAAATTGCCCAGCCCAGCAGCAGCTCCTCTTACTCCCAGATTGCTGTGCAGGTGCCCTCCTCCTGGACCACCCTTGTGACCGTCACTCCTCCCGCCGCCGCTGCCACCACCCCTGCTGCCGCCCCTGAGCCTCAGACCCCCTCTGCCAGCTCTGGTGCCACCACTACCAGCAGCAGCAGCGGCGCCGCCCAGTCTCTCTACGGCCAGTGCGGTGGTATCAACTGGACCGGAGCTACCTCTTGCGTTGAGGGCGCTACTTGCCACCAGTACAACCCTTACTACTACCAGTGCATCTCTGCCTAAGCTGGACGCTTACTTTCTCTATAGCTAGATCATCTAGATTATCTCAAATGAGATCTGCTGAACATTTATTTTAGTCTGAGTACTCAGAAATTGGTTCATATTTAACACTATCTTATTTTCACTTTCTCCGTTTTCACTGTGAGTGAAGGTAGTACTTGGTCGATGAAAATGCTTGGCTGTTGGCATGTGCCTTAGAGTATTCCGGCATGTTCATACTCAGACCGTGTTCCCCCTGCCAAGTGCGCTTGAGTTTAGAATTTTGCTGGCAGTGAATGTGTGCAGCTTGGTTGCGCTTAGTCGGCGAGGGGTAGTGTCTGCTGCAAGGTAAAAGGCATTTCTCATATATTGCAACACGGTCATCTCTTTATCTTACAGACTGTAGCTTCCCATCCCTACATCCTATAGAATCTTCAGTTATTCCACTTATTCTCAACCTTCTACTCTCTGATAGATATCATCAGGAAGACAACTCACAGCCGGCTTCATAGTACTTTGGTTACTTTCAGTAAGTATCTATTTATTCAGGACTTTCACAACTTGCCCCAACTGGATCCTATTATCTTGAACAAAGCCTCACGCTCCAGCGCATAAAGAAGAAGTTAAGTTGCGTTTCTGACAGTAAAAGGCTGATATTCATATACATCAAACAGACGTCTTGAAAGCAATTATCTCTATAAGTAGGTAGCTATCCATCCAGATCTTTGAAGAATGGCCTCATCTTTATCCTCAACAACTTGAACAAAACCTCACACTCCGACGCATGAAGACGAAATGCAGACGCATCACTGACACAGATCATCAGCATTATCAGGTAGACATTTGAGCCAACCAATGAGCGTTTCGACAGCAATCATCACTACAAGCAAGTAAGCATCTGTCCAAGAATTTCACAAATTACCTCACCTGCGTCCCCGAAGCCCTGAGTCAAGTCTTATCCTCCAGCGCATTGGAAATAAGGGCGACGCATGTAGAAAAATATCAGACCAGACAGCACAGCTAACAGTACACCTCACTGAAGATACGCATAAAGCACGAACCACGAGCACACCCCCGAGACCCACCTTTTAACCCTGAAATCCGCAAAAGAGCTCCATCCCAAACGGCAGACAGCCTAGAAGATGGACGCGAATACTCAGGCCCTCGATGCCCCAAAGGAGTACATCTCAAGCCTGCCTAGCAAGAATGTACGGGTAATGCTGCTCGCGGCGCTCAACGTCTGGTTTCACTTGCCCGCGGCGATGCTCGCAGGTTTGACTGAAGTTGTGAACCAGCTTCACAATGCCTCTCTAATCCTCGACGACATACAAGACCAATCTCCCCTGCGCCGGGGTCAGGCGGCTACCCACATGGTCTTCGGCGTGGGACAGTCCACCAACACCGCGACGTTTATGATTGTCGAAACATTCCAGAAGGTCGATCTGTTGGTTCGTGGACAGGTTCGAGCTCAGGCCCAGACCCATGCTCACACCCAAGCTTATGACCAGGGCCAGGCTGAGGCTCAGAACGAAATCCTAACTCCTCCCATCACCTCGCCTCCCTCCTCCATTGAAGCTCAATCCCATCAGGCCCAGGAGATAATGCATACAGGCCTTAAGTCTCTGTTCACCGGCCAGTCTTGGGACCTCGATTGGAAGGAGCGGAACTATTGCCCAACTCGCGAGCAGTACCTGGAGATGGTCGCCGGCAAGACCGGAGCGCTGTTCCAGCTGATCTCGAGACTGATGTTTTGCCTCGCCGGCTCGGGATCCGCGATCCTCCCTGCCAACCCACACCCGCAGGAGGAGCAGGAATCGCTGGTGGAGAAATTCGATCGCTTCATGAACGAGCTCGGGTTGTACTTTCAGGTCCGCGACGACTACCGTAATCTGAAGGATACCTCCTACACCGCCCAGAAAGGCTTCTGTGAG
Source organism: Aspergillus fijiensis CBS 313.89 (assembly GCF_003184825.1). Classification (NCBI taxonomy): domain Eukaryota; kingdom Fungi; phylum Ascomycota; class Eurotiomycetes; order Eurotiales; family Aspergillaceae; genus Aspergillus; species Aspergillus fijiensis. The sequence continues at coordinate 385,472 of NW_024469004.1, read as the reverse complement.
GACCTTGACGAAGGCAAGTTCAGCTATCCTGTGGTCATGTGCTGTGAGATAAACTACGTGTTCAAGAGACCCTTTTTGGAGCTTTTTGGTCGGCTGAAGTACAGGAAGGGTGGTATGGAGTTCGAGGATAAGATGAAGGTTTTGGCCATGTTGGATAAGTCCGGCGCCATGAAAGCCACGGAAGTCGCCATCAAAGCGTGGGAAGAAAAGTTGATGGAGATGGTCACAGATCTTGAAAAAGCGTTTGGCTCTACTAACTCTTCCTTGAGGGAGATCCTGATGAAGTTGGCCGCTTAGACGTTGACTTGGATCCGTACCTCTGGTTAGATCTTCTGCTTTGGGAATTCGGCGGATGGTTTATGGAAGGTGGAGCATGGTGTTGAGGGAGTGGGTGGGGGCTCGATGGGGGCTCGGTGTTTGTATTCTGGTGGATTACATTTTTTCCTTTTATTTCCCTTTCATGCGATGAATTTTCTTGTTCTTTATGACAATGATCTAGTTATCCTATCAGGATGCAAACTGAGAAGATCTGGTTTCGCCCGAAGATTCCTCCGATAGTGATATTGGTAGAAGTTCAGTTTGTCATGAGTAAGTTGTATAACAATCCGACTCAAAGAATGGATAATCTCGTCAGAAGGCAACCTAAAGACAGATGCCTATATCTTAATGATATGATCGCTTCGTTGCACAACTTCGGCCTTTATCCAGGATGATCCCGTTACTTTCCGCCTGCTGTGTAATTTTACATTGACTAGTAGTACTAGTAGTATCCATGCACAATACAATGTACAAACGAAGCTTATCTTTAGGTACTGTTGTTCTATGAAAACCCTCAGTGATACTTACCAAATTTCCGTACCGACAACAATCGAGCACTGGACTCAATAGAGAGGCAGTAAACTCCGCGAGTGGATGATGCTGAGCGGTGAGCGGCCACTGGAGAAGGACGTCAGGATGAACCCCCCATCCGGTATCCGGAACCAAACCCCACAAACCTAGGAAGGCACCACCGCCCTCCCTATTAAACACCTCCATCCCCTCCCCCACAGCTTATTGTCTCTTCATTCTCCTCTTTACTTGCCCATGACCATCCGAAGACCACTCTCTACAAGCCTTTCCTAAGCACAAGCAAAATGCTCAAGTGGCCTCGCATCCAATTCTACGAACTGGGTGACCAATCCTGGCTCCCAGGCTGGCTGCACCAACACGAGCAGTTCACGCTCACGCAGCTCTGGCACCTGTCCATCCCCGGATGGAGCCACGGCAGCCTAGCCACCCAGGCCTGCACCGTCATCCGTGAGTATCTGCCGGATGTGTCGTCGTTCTTGTTCGTCGACCTCTGCGCCGGCGCCGGCGGGCCCACCCCGTTGCTCGAACGGGAACTCAATCGAACCCTCGAGCAGACCAACGGCAGCAACAGCAGCGCTCGGCCGGTCCGATTCCTGCTCACCGACCTTTTCCCTCATCTTGAGGCCTGGAAGGGCATCACCAAGAAGCAGCAGAACATCTCCTACATTCCTTCCGCCGTGGACGCGCGGGATGCCCCGCGTTACACCCCCAAGGATCGCAAGGAGTGTCGCATCTTCAACATCTGTTTCCACCACTTCAAGGATGAGGATGCCCAAAAGATCTTGCAGAATGCGGTCGAGGAGGCGGATGCGTTTGTGTATGCCAATTCAGCCCGTTTCTTTATCTTTTGTTTGTACTGGGGATCATGTACTGACAGCAAGTAGGATCTTCGAAATCACCGCCCGGGACCTCTGGACGTGCCTGTGCTCCCCGCTGATTTTCTTCTTCACGTACCTCGTGACGCTGCGCTCGTACTGGTGGTCGCCCGTGCATCTGTTCTTTACGTATGTGGTGCCGGTGACAGCGCTGGCGCTTTGGGTTGATGGGCTCATCTCGTGTCTGCGGACGCGGACGCCCGAGGAGATCTCGGCGCTGTTGCAGCGGCAGGAGGTGGTGGATGTGACCGGGTGGAAGTTTGCGAGTGGAAGCCGGACAGTGCAGTGGCCTTTTATCACCTTGCATTATTACGTGGGCGTTAAGGCTAATTAGCTGTGGGTTGAATGGGTTAAAAGGGAATGAGAAGCCATGATGGTATATTGGGTTGACTTCGAACGGCCAGTTCTTTCTTCTCTTTCTTCTTTCTTGGTTTTTTTTTTTTTTTTTTTTTTTTTTTTTTTGTTATTCTATTTCTAATATTATTTTGTCTGTTGCTCTGTTTGCCAGTACTGCACCCTGGGCTGGCTTAGTGATCTCGTAGTGAATGTGGCTAGCTTGTAGTTCGCAAGAGTCTTTCTATGCAGCAAGCCCAAAACAAGGGTGCTCAAGAAAACACCAGTAAGGAAGACACAGGGAAAAGAACAAATAAACAGAAAATAAATCTGAGTTACATCCAGTCTGTTGAGTTGTAATTCAGCACCTGCTCCCTGAGGTGTACGTTACACTAAGGTACTGTACAGTAAATAAACAGTTGGGCACCCCCCTGCACAGGGCGGAAAAGCGGAAACCAGGCTGGTGGTCCAAGTGTCCCTCCCGCTCCGGTCCGCCCATCCCATCCCCCCATCATGCCATTGTCATCCGTCCATCCCTCCCATCTCACCATCCATCATACCAAAACCACCAATCCACCAATCCGATTCCCACATAAACCATGAAGATAATAATCATAGGCGCCGGCCTCGGCGGCCTTACCACCGCCATTGCCTGCACGAAGCAAAATCTCGACGTCCTCGTCCTTGAGAAGTGCCCCCACCTGCAGACCGCCGGCGCCGGCATCCAGATCCCGCCCAACGGCACGAGCGTCATGCGCGACCTGGGTCTGCTTCCCAAGCTTCTCCACGAAGGAGGAGCGAAAGTCCTTCAGCACGTGGATTTCCGGCGCTACGCGTCGGGCGACCTCCTCCGGTCCATGCCCTTCGGGGAGGGGATCGTGCGGGAGTTCGGGGCGCCGTGGTTGATCATCCACCGAGCGGATTACCATCGCGTGCTGTATGAGGAGGCCGTCCGGCTCGGGGTGGAAGTCAGGCTGGGGGTGGCGGTGGAGGGGGTGGATTTTGAGGGTCCCGCTGTGCTGTTGGCGGGTGGGGAGCGGGTGCGCGGGGATGTTGTTCTGGGGGCCGATGGTGTGTTGTTCTTCCTTCCTTTCTGGGTCTTACTCCGGGGAGAGGCGTGGGGTGTGCTGACGGTGGTGGCGCTAGGGCTCTGGTCGCAGGTTCGGGGGTGGGTGGTTGGTGGGGATAGAGCGATGCCTCAGGAGACCGGCGATCTGGCGTATAGGGCGGTGATTCCGAGGTCGGAGCTTGAGGCTCTCCGGGATGACAGGGTGGAGGAGCTGTGTCGGCGTGTGGCGGTCACGAGCTACCTCGGGCCCGGGAAGCATACTATCTTCTACCCGGTAAGGGGCGGGAGGGAATTCAATCTGGTCTTGCTGCGGCCGGATGATTTGCCGTCGGGAAAGAGGAGGGAGGAGGCTGGGGTGCAGGAGATGCGTAAGAGTTATGCTGGGTGGGATCCTACGTATGTTTTTTTCTTGTTGTCTCTTCTGCGCAGGGTGGTTTAAGGATTGGGGTTACATTTGAAGCATCCGCTGACAAGCTGCTAGATTGGAAAAGCTACTCTCGCGCGTCACCTCGGTCTACAAGTGGAAGCTGACCCAGCTGCCGGAGCTGCCTACATGGACGAAGGTTTGAGTCTCTTGATGGCTATTGCGCGGGTTGCTGATTTAAGTACAGGGTCGAGTGGCTCTCCTCGGCGACGCTTGTCATCCCACCCTGCCTTATCAAGCCCAAGGCGCGGCGATGGCTGTTGAAGATGGAGCCGTGATTGGTAGACTTCTCGGGCTCTTGCAGAGCCATCTATCGCAATCTAGATCCGAGGGGAAAGAGATGTCCACCGCAGACAGCATTGCGTCGATCCTGAAGCTTTACGAACAACTCCGAAAAGGACGTACAACACGCAATGTGCGGGCTGCGCGCATCAACCGGTTCCTACTCCATTTCGCAGACGGGATTGTCCAAAGGCTCCGCGACTTTTTTCTGGGGTATATGGGCGTCACCCGCGAGAGCGACTGGAGTTGGCTCTTCTCTTTCTCAATGAGACAGACGCTGGGTCTGGATGTGATTCGGGACTGTGAAGCTGCGTTTGAGGATTGGGTGCGCAAGGATTGACTGGCGTAGATTATTGTGTTATTACGGTACAGTGCCATTTCATGTTAGAAATAAGTTTATACAAGGCTGACTACAAAGTATCCAGACTTCTTACCTACGGTAGCCTCCGGCGTCAGGCATGCCTGTATTAGTGCAGCTATAATTAGCGATAGAGTCTCAGATCTACCAAGCAATCATCGAAGCACGGCCTCAGAGTTCTTATCCTTGACGTGGATGACGAACCCATACCAAGAGTTATATTCAGGTCGAGACCTCAGTTTCTGGAAGGTTCATACCAACAAGAATAGCATACTCTTGCACTCCGGAAAAAAGTTCTCGCTCCCCACACGACGAGCAGCAGATGACAATAAAAGCACTAGCCCCAGCATATGACCATTCCTCAAACCATTATGCTGAACAAAGCCAATGTGCTTATATCCGTCCGTTTATGGTGAACCGGTTTTATCAATGGTTTTCCAAACCTACCATTCATAAGTGCCATTTGCAAATGTTCAGCCACTCGGAGCTGTGTCAAAGTCTTTTCTGCTTGGAGACACTACTCCCAGGCTTACACATTTTTTGAGTCATGTTATATTAAATTTTAAGGATTCTTCAACAATCGGGACGATGGCGCATCTGGGAGCGCGTCAGACTGAAGCACAAACTTCGGCCATAAATCTGAAGGTGGCCGGTTCAAGCCCGGCTCGTCCCATTCTTCTTTTTTCTTTTTTTTCTTTTTTTTCTGTTACGATATGTGGGTCTTCGAGAGTGGGTCCGCCGTGGTTCAGGTTGTATGCTGGGGTCGATCATCCCACTGCAACATCTCGCTAGTACCAGTTTCAACCCCAGAAACTTGACTGACAATGTGGAGAGAGATAAATCGATCTTGATACACGCCCATGGGATCGTGGACGAGTGGGCTTTTGATTACCTGGCCAAGGAACCTGCCAAGAAACTGGTGGGGTAGAGGTTTTGCATATTGACATAGACAAATACTTTGCCGAACTGTACAATAGGCTCAACCAATTGGCGCATTTATGAATGCACAGATTTTCTGCCATATGGGCCGGCCAGCCTGTTGCAGATGACAGGATCCACAGTCCCATGGCGCAGAAGATCGAATAGGTCAGTGTCTTGCCCTTCTTTTGCCTACACGGTGTAATTGTCGGCGTTCCCAAGTAATCTATCCACGTGATCCAACATGGTTACCAGGTTGCGTCGCATGTTGATTGATATCCCAGGTAGTTGTAATCATCAATAACCACCAAAGATCAAGAAGTTGCGTCATCTCCCCCCCGCTGAGACACTCAAATCGCTGACAGTAACGCTCTCATTGAATGGCTCGGTTCGTCCATTACCAATAACTCAAGTAAGGTAACTTACAAAGGGATTTCCGGAGTTGGCGGATCTTCCGCCAACAATGGACGTTTCTTCACTAATGACCTTAGACGCTGCAGCGCAAGCTATCGGCGCCAGGAGCACCCGAATCATCACCGAGCCTAAAATGTCGCGCAACATTCCCCGAAATGTGCAGTTTGTGGTTCTCAATACTCAGGAAGCAAATTCAATATGCGACAGTTAAACTTGCGAAAATATTTACTTTGAATGAGGACGAAAGTTTATTGAAAATTATCGCTCAAAAGGACTTAAGGTCAACGGTGAAGGCAGAAGGAAAAATAACAAACCATCAAGGACCAGCCAGTAGCTCTCCGGTGTCTTCACCCAATATGTCCGGCTGTAGCAGCGGCATCAAATTCTGCTGTAGCTGTTACTGCTGTTGCTGCTTTAGATGGTAGAGCTGGTGGGTGTGATACTGTCGCTCTAGGTCCTGCTGCTCTAAGCCCTGCTGATACTGCTGGTAGAGCTGGTCGGTATGATGCTGCTGCTCTGAACCCTGCTGTTGCTGCTGTTGCTGCTGTTGCTGCTGCTCCTTCAGCAGATACTGCTGGTAAACCTCGCGGAGGTGGCGCTCCTCCGCCCAAGCCTGCTGCTGCCTCAGCTGCTTCTTGAGCTTGTACTCCTGGTAGAGCTGGCTGAGGTGGCGCTCCTGCTCCAAAGCCAGCTGCTGGATACCCTGCTGCTGCCCATCCAGCTCCTGCCCACCCTCCAGCCCACCCAGCTGCAAACCCAGCGCACTCCACCCCTCCATCTCCTCCACCTCCCGCAACAGCATCAACATCTGCATCTCCTGCCACGCCTCGCGCAGCTGCGCCCCCTCCGCACTCATCTCACTCCGCAGCCACCACCCCGTCCCGCAAGCCGGACACCCGAACGCCAGCGCGCGGCCCGCCGCCGCCTCCCGCTCAAACATCCCGTCCAGGCAGCTATCGTGCCAGGCGCTGTGCCCGCACGCCGCCATCGGACACCGCCAGAACCGCGTGTCCGCGCACAGGTGCTCGTGCTCCCCGCACAGCCCGCAGACCACGTCCGCGGGCGTGTCGCTGATGTAGCCCCAGCTGATGCGGGCTTCGTTTCGTTGGCGGGAGCGATGTGACAGGGTCGCGAGGTGGGTTAGATTTGGGTGGATGGGAGTGTCCATCCCTTTTGCTGGGGTTCTCGCTTTGGAGAGGAACGCTGGAGGTTAGAGTGGTTAGTTAGTTGGGTTCGTTTGGTTTGGGGGTTTTTGTGAGTGTTGGGAGCGTACGGTACGGTACTGTTGTCTGGGATGGGAGATTGTGGTGGTGGTTTTATATGCTGCGATATCAAGGCTGGGAGAGGAAGGTGCCGTCGTGGACTGGTGGTTGTCGAAAGGTGGGAGGTTGTGTTTCGGCGTCGTGGTGTGGGTTGGGTGGAGGTTTTCGCTGTGGTTCGTTGTTTGTGGGTTGTCGGATGGTGTGTTCTTTCTGTTCTGGGTGGAATATGGCTGGGAGGTTCTTCTTTGGTCTTTGATGATTCAGAGCTGTGGTCCTTGTTTGGGGATTTGTTTCAGGATTGTGTTATTGCGCTTGTCTGGTGAATTCGTGGCAGTGAAGTGAGGCTTGGTGGACTTCATCTCACGGGCGTGTTGGAATATCTTGATATTGATAAGTCCTGGGGAGGGGTCATGTAGAACAATTCAATTTTGTTGTCGGTGCCTGGCTAATACTAATTGAGCTATCTACATGTAACTTTATTTCGTAGATCACTACTGCTTAAATATACTGAAAGTCCCCAGGGATCTTCTATACACAAAGGCGAAATGTTTTCAAGCAGAAGTTATTCACTATGTGAAAGGTATCTCAAAGGAATGGTTATCCAGCTATCGAGTATCTCTCTAGCTGGTCTTGTGGCACATTTATAAGCATATCTGGTAATCTATCTAGTAGCCTATCTAGTAGTCTATCTAGTAGCCGGCTTACCAAGTTACCCGTATCTCTTCCTTATGACAGACCCTTACTCTAGGGCTCTCACTAGCAGTATAATCATCCTGCTTGTTACGGCAACTCCTTGCTTATAATTGTGTTGGTCACATACAAATTTTTAATAGCAGCATATAGTAGCCATAAAAACAAATATAGCAAGCTATCACTCGTACGTTGTATCTTGCAACCAGACTAACCAAACGAGAAGAAGTCTCTCGATCACGGGAAGCTTCGGTATGTCATACTTCAATCACACATCATCTTCATCTCCAAAGCAATTCCCCACCCCCCACCACCCGGACTATTGACCTCCATCAACTCCCCGGACTCCAGCGCCAACGCCGCCTTCCCCCCCAACGACAGCTTCTCATGCCCCGTCCTCCCCTCATTCCACCTATACACAAAGTTCGTCCCCACAGAACCCTCCCCGCCCCCTTCCATCCCATACGGCGCAAACACCCGACGATCACTGAGAATACTAAACCGCAAGGGCACCCGTGCCTCAATCAGTCTCGTAGCGCCGTCCCCACCGCGGAACTTTCCCCTTCCACCCGTGCCGCGGTTCACCGCATGTCTCCGCACGATCACCGGGGTGCGCTTCTCCACGACCTCGGCGTCCGTGATCTTGGTATTCGTCGAGTGGCACTGAATGGCGCTCTCGCCGTGCCAGGCGGGGCCGGCGCCGCACCCGCCGCCCACAGTCTCCCCGTAGTTCCAGCCGGGGGTGATCGTCCCGGTGACGGGATCCTTGCCGCCGAGTCCCCAGCCGAAACTGTTGGCGCAGCCGGAGAAGGCGGCGCACCGGCCGAAGGCACGGAGGATGGTGTCGATGACGCGCTGGCTGGCGAGGGTGCTGCCGCAGATGGCGACGGAGGCGCTGGGGCGTAGGATCGACCCCCGCGGGATGCGGATGTCGATGGGCGCCAGGCAGCCGTCGTTCAAGGGGATGTCCTCGTCGATGAGGCAGCGCGTCGTGTAGATGACGGCCGAGTGTGTGATGGAGATCGGGCAGTTGTAGTTGCCCCAGCTCTGCGGGCCGGTGCCCGTGAAGTCGTAGATGGCTCCGCCCGTGGTTGGGTCGATCGTGATGGTCACCTGGATGCGGGTGCCGTCGTCGAAGTGGTCGACTGCCGTCAGCGGGGCGGGGTGCTGGGCGCTCAGGGTGCGGAAGAAGTGGCGCACCGCGGCTTCGGCGTTGGATTGGATCCCGTGCATGTGGCGGTGGACGGTGGGGAGGGAGAATTGGTCGCAGAGGTTCTGGAGGAGGAGGATGCCGCGTTGGTTGGACGCGATCTGGGCTTTAAGGTCGGAGATGTTGTCGTTGATCCGTCGGCTGGGGCTGCAGCCTGGGTGGTCGCCGGCGGCTTCGAACGCTGCTCGGACTGCGTCTTCGAGGAAGACGCCATTGTCCACGATTTTGAGGGATTGCACGTTTAGCCCTTCTTCCCAGAGCTCCTTGGAGTCGGGCATCATTGCTGTGATTCCCTTGCCTCCGATGTCGGTGTGGTGGCCTCGTGAGGCGACGTAGAAGGCTAGGGTCTCGTTCGTGCCGGTGAAGACTGGACTGATAACAGTGAGATCTGGGAGGTGAGTGCCGCCGCATTCTGGATGGTTGGTAAGAAGAACATCACCCGGTCGAAGCTTGCCTTCCCAGAGACGGTGCTGGTATTGGATCGCGTATTGCATGCTCCCAAGGTGGATGGGGATGTGAGGAGCATTAGCTACAAGCTTGCCATCCGGAGAGAATATGGCACAGGAGAAATCCAGACGTTCTTTGATGCTGGTGGAAATAGAGGTCCGCTGTAGTGTGTTACCCATCTGCTCGGCGATCGCCATAAAGCGATGGGCGAAGATGGAGAGCTGGATCGGATTGGTGATCTGAGATTCTACCCAAGAGCTTTCATCTGGCTTGCGGTCGATTGCCTCGAGAACGATGTGCTCCGGAAGAATGTAGGCCTCCCAGTCTGGTTCCACGAATATGGTCTGTGTTGCGTCAATAATAATTGCTGGGCCTTCTAGGACGGTAAAATGACCAAGGGACTCCAAAGTGTAGTATGGTATATCCTGCCACGAGGTCTCGATGAAGACTCTCTGCAGACTTTGAGATTTGGCTTCTTTCCGCTGGATCTTCGCCTCGTCTAAGGCCCTGAAAGGCGACGCTGAAGTCGCTTGCCATTCCTCGACTCCACCCGTCCCACGTACTTGCAACGCGTCGATAATTACGGGCCGATCCAACGCGAATGCGAATTCGCGGCGATGTGTCTCTTGAAACGCGGTACCATAATCCTCATCCCCCGGCTTGGAAATGGTCAGATTAGTGTCAGTCCCCTGATACCTCAAGCTCAAAGATTCATCAAAGCGCACTGACTCGACCCTCGCCCCTTGAGATATTAGTTCGTCCTTGACTTTATCTTTCAAGGCAGCGAATCGAGCGTTGAGATTGGGAAGGATTGATGGATCAAAAGTGGCGACAGACGGTTCGATGGCCTCCGCCTGCAACTCTGTCTTCGAAATGCCGACCGCAGATAGGATCGACGAGTACTTGTGGATTAGAATGCGCCTGATACCCAGCCGACTAGCAATTGAACAGGCGTGCTGGCCACCCGCGCCCCCAAAACTTACAAGATTATGGTGTTCAGGATGAAAGCCGCGAGCCTCGGTGGCATTTCGAATCGGACGGCTCATGGTTTCGTTCGCAACATTCAAAAAGCCAAGTGCCGTTTCTTCCGGACTCAGAGTCTGCCCCGTTTGCTGGTTGATTTCCCGGGTGATCTCTTCAAACTTGCGAGCCGTTACCTCATAATCAAGCGGCTGGTCTGCGTTCGGTCCGAAGATTGAGGGAAAAGAGGACAGCACCAACCTCCCTAAGAAGAGGTTCGCGTCTGTGACAGTCAAAGGTCCCCCTTTGCGGTAGCACGCAGGACCTGGATGTGCCCCTGCACTCTCGGGACCTACCACAAACAGCCCATTTCGGGCGAAGAGAATCGATCCTCCTCCAGCAGCCACTGTAGCGATATTCAACATCGGGATAGTTATAAGGCGGCCGGCTATCGTCGTCTCACTGAGGTAGTCAAAAGATCCATCATACCGTGAGACATCAGTACTGGTCCCTCCCATGTCGAAACCGATTATGGGAATTGGATTGCTAGGATCGAAGCATGTCTTCGCTATCCCAACAACTCCGCCAGCGGGACCACTGAGGAGGGCTTCGTTTCCTCGAAACTTCTGGGATGACCGCAGTCCTCCATCTGAGCACATAAAATCGACGCGTTGTGGTAGAACAGAAAACCCATCTTCGAAGCCGGCGACATATTGTTGGACAATCGGGAACAGAAACGCTTCGGAGCACACCGAGTTACTTCGGCGGAGATACTTGATGGCAGGGCTGACTTCAGCTGATGTGGTGACATACTTGAAGCCAACATCGCGGGCCAAGGTGGCTGTTGTCTCCTCGTGCCCCGGGTGGAGATATGAGTGCATAAATGCGATTGCTACAGAATCATACCCGTCTGCCTTCAGCTCGCGCAGGGTCTCGCGGACCGCTTCGACATTCAGGGGCTGAATCACCCGAACAATTTCGCCACTGGCCGTTCGGACCAGAGCCGGGTCGGAAATATCCCTTGAAATGTCCAGCGGGAACGGATTGAGATCATAGTCCTCGATTGTGATTCTCTCGTCAATCTCTACGGCCTTGTGGTGAAGAGGCGTAGCCTTCCGGACATTGAGATCGAAAAGCCTCGGTCGAGTCTGGTCTCCGATGGTGCACACATCTCGAAAGCCCTGGGTGGCCACGAAAGCAAACTTCTCACCTTTGCCCTCTAAAAGTGCGTTGGTGGCGATCGTAGTACCGATGCGACAAGATGCAATCCGTGAGCCGTCTAATTTGGCTGATTTGGGAATGCTACATCCCTCAATGGTTTCTAGGGCGCGCCGGATTGCCTCGGTCGGGGCATCGCGATAGTTGGTGGGATCTTCGGAGAGTAGCTTGAATACGAGATCTGGCTGGCCTGCAACTTGAACCAGAACATCGCAGAAGGTGCCACCGCGATCTGATCGCATCGGTTAGCCTTCTGACTTGAGCCATACACAGGACTGAAACATTGTATTCGCACCAATCGCAATGTTGATGTCGGGGGAGTGCATGATGACGTGGTAAATCTCAACGGTGGTGTCGCGCAACTTCTCTTTCGAGAAGGGACTTGGTTGGATTTATCATCAGCAGAGGTACCGCTTTTTCTTCTTCTGAGTTAAGTACTTCATGCGCTTCTCATTGTGCCTTTCATGACTCGAGTCGGGGTAGTTCGGGAGAACTCCGATCAGCAACAAATGACACCATCCGCCTGCTTGATAGCGACAGGCGTTATCTCCCCACTCATCTACCATATCGCTCCCTCCCACGAGACTGAGCTTCTATCTCCACATCGGCAACATGCCGTTAAAAATTACCAAAAAAGGTCGTGCCTACCAAAGTGACCGATTCCGCCTGCTTCGCTCTACCTCAACAGACCCCGCCAACTTCAACAGTCAAAATAGGGGCAACTCTCACCCCGCGTGCAATCGCTGTCGAGGCATGAAGAAGAGATGTGATAGGTCGCGTCCCGACTGTGCTTCATGCCTTCACGCCGGTCGGAAATGCTCGTATCCCGGTGGGCGAAATGAGGTGGAAGCGCTGCAGGCCCGGCTGGATGAGTTGACGCAACATATCAATGAGCTTGAAGCAATTCAAACTCCGCAAGTTGGCCTGGCGCAACGCCTGATCAAGCCTCATGGGCCGATTGCAAGTTCAATTGTGCTGGTTGAGGCCTTCCTGCATCATGTTTACCGGGCGTACCCTTTCCTCGATAAAGAGTGGATTTTGCGAGCGGCAGCGGACGTACCCATTGATGGACCTGAGGACGATGCAATGGTGAGTTCGCGCGGACTTTTCATGCCTCCGTGCACAAGGCAGCATTAACGCAAGAACGCAGGTTTTGTACATGGTAATGGCGATCGGCCATACAAGCCTTGAGCGATCAGGAAAGGCCCCAAGTGCAGGGACTGCCGGCTTTACGATCGCATATGCCGAGATCCTGCAGCGATGTACCATGAGCGAAAGCATTCACTCGATCCAAATCCTAATTCTCTTGGCTCTATACTCGCTTTTCGATCCACAGGGCCCGTCCACTTGGACCATTGTGGGCATCGTCACCCGCCAAGCCGTGAGCCTGGGCCTCACTCGACCGGGGTTGTGGGAGGACGGCTTGACACCACAGGCCGTTCAGCTCCGTCGCCGCCTCTTCTGGAGTATCTTCGTGCTAGACCGGATGATGGCGGTATCAGTCGGCCAGTCCCCGGGCCTCACAGTTGAGGACTCCATGATTCCTTTGCCAACTATCACGGTTGAAGAATTCGCCACGCCAGAGAGGGCGGAGGTGGCTGCCGTGCTGCAGGTCAGTCGACATGTTATCGAGCTGCGCCAACTAGAGGCACGAATTCTCTCCACAGTACATCTGGCGGGCGGACGCTCACCCGAGGAGAAAGCTCCCTTCGATTGCAGCATGATCACAGCCAAACTACGGTTGGAAATCGAAAACTGGTATAGCCAAGGTTGCCTGATTTCCCAACCGGAGCTTGATAATGTGCGCGTACATGATACCATGGGTTGGTTAAATGCGCGATACTATCATCTGCTTTTGCTGCTGTATTATCCATGTCGATATAATGCTCGTTCGGACGCCAGTGGGGCCTTCCATGTCAGATCCCTGCTGAAGCTGGTAAGGAAGTTTCTCCAGTACAATCGAGTTCTTCTTGGTAGCCGACAATTGCCGTTGAACCGGATCACGCTAAATCGGCTGGTACCAGCCTGTTTGGTTTTGCTGCATTGCTTTGTGTCCGACGCAGACCTGGCCGATCTTATCCGAATCGAGGCCCGTGTCTGTATAGATATTCTAGGAAGCTTCCCACCACAGTGGCGACAGGCGCATCATTTGGTGGGTTTGATGCAAAAGCTTGAAGAAAGCATTACAGGGCATGCTCTTGGTATCAATGATGATAGCGTGCAGTCATTACGGCTGGAGATGTTATCCTTGCTGGGTGACACCCTAGGCCGGGCCAATTGTTACCAGGGTATCGTTGGCTGGGAAGAGCCAACGCGCGTCAGCTTCGCTCGGGTGGAGGGGCAGTCCCCAAAATTTGCGCCATTCTTATCTCGTTTGAACGAGCCAGACGCTGTCTGTTCTTTTTTCTAACTCTTCGTGGCTAGAACACTGTCGGCCCCGCTCCGAAGACGGACGCTACTGCAGTTCCTGATCAGGCAATTTATGTCGGATTGCACCATCTACAGGATGTATGTTATCAGTAGATGTTGCTCCATGCGATATGTATAAAGTCACGTCCAATATACGGTGGGATGCAGAGATGCAGTGCGTCGCAACTTCATGATGTCGTCGATAGACACCGATCCGGGGAAACGGCCTCCCACGGCTGTCACAGAACTTCCGCCGCCGCGGCGACGATGGGCGCTCCTCCACTGGCACGAGCCCAATTCCTCCAAAGAAGAGAAATGGCTTATCTTCAAATTGGACTGGTTCTTGTTGAGCTATAGCTGCCTGTGTTTCTTCATCAAACAGCTTGACGGCAACAATGTGACGAATGCCTATGCGTCCGGAATGGCTAGCGATCTGCACTTCGGCCCGGGAAATGAACTCAGTTGGATGAACACCTATTTCAACGCCGGCGTCATCATCGGCGGACCGTTCTCAAACCTGATTCTCACCGGTGTGCGCCCGCGCTTCTGGCTCCCGTTTTGTCTCTTCGCGTGGTCCCTTTTCGTGCTATTTCTGTTCAAATGCAACACGGCCCACGAATTCTACGCGCTCCGCTTCTGTATCGGCCTGTTCGAGTCCGCAGCGTGGCCCGGCATTCAATATGTGCTAGGATGCTGGTACACGAAGTCGGAGATGGCACGCCGGAGTGGCCTATTTGTCATGTCCGGAGTGCTGGGTCAGATGTTCTCCGGGTATCTGCAAGCGGGTCTGTATCGTGGAATGGATGGAAAGGGAGGGATGCCTGCGTGGCGATGGCTCTTCATTTTCGACTTCGTTCTGGCGGTACCGGTCGCCGCCTACGGGCTGGTCTTCTACCCGGATACCCCCGAGACAACGCAGGCATTTTACCTGAGCGACTGGGAGCGCAAGCGCGCGATTGAGCGAATTGCAGACGACGGGAGGACCCCACTCAGCCAGCGTCGACTACTGGACTGGAGCGTGATCCGACGAGTGCTGGGAAGCTGGCAGCTTTACGTCTTCTCGCTGGCGTATTGTCTTTGGACGTTGACATGCGGATCGTATGTGATGCAGTATTTTACCCTGTGGCTGAAGTCCACGGGCCATTACTCAGTGCCGCAGATAAACTCCCTTCCAACTTGCATGGGCGCGATCAACTTCGTCTTCATGGTGGCGACCGGGTATCTTGTGGATTTCTTTGGTGAAAGAGGGCGCGGGCCGGTGTGCTTTGCAGTAGGATGTTTGTTGACCTTCTGCTTTGCGGTACTGACAGCGTGGGATGTATCGGAGCAATTCAAGATGGCGGTGTTTATTCTGAGCGGCTGTTATGGGTGCTATACCCCTCTGTTAGCAGGCTGGGTGAATTCTGTCTGCGGCGGAGATCAGCAACTGCGCGCTTTCGTTTTGGCGTTTATGGTCTCGTTGGGCCAGGCTGTGGTCATACCTTTCCAGCAGTTTCAATTCCCCAGCAGTCAGGCGCCTGAGTTCAAGGAGACGCATGGGTGGGCCAGTGGGCTGGCGTTTGTGGTTGCTCTGACGCTGTGGACGGGAGTTGGCATAGATACAGTGCAGCGGGTGGTGCAGCGGAGGAAGAAGACCGGAAGCATCACGTAATCTCTTAGTGCTATCAGTGAGACCACCATTATAAGAACTCGAGACTTGCCCACCTTCTCGTATGATTGTGCTCTTAGACATCCCTTTCATGACAAGATGGTAGAATACATTACTGTGAATGATGCCGACCTTGCCTACCGCCTGGTCGGGCCCAATGATGCTCCCTTGGTCGTCACTCTACACGGTGGTCGTGGATTCGGTCAGTGGCACTGCGTGATCACCACAAATACGTCTAGCTGATACGCAAACTAGGAGACCACACCTCCGACTTTAGAGCATACTCCCCTCTTTCTCAGGATGACTTCCGCATTCTTTCGTTCGACTATCGTGGACATGGCCAGAGTTCGCGCACCAAGCCGTATACTTTCCAACAACTAGTGAACGACATAGAAGCCCTTCGACGTCACTTTGCAGGACCAGACACGCCGTGCATCATCTGCGGCGGCAGCTTCGGTGGTTTCCTGGCGCTGCAGTACTCCATTGAGTACGCCGATAAAGTGTCTCATTTGATCTTGAGAGGCACTGCTGCCTCGCACCATCGTAAGTGATTCCAACCACGCGTTTCCCTTCACCAGCCCTCCCACCTCAATGCTGCAGAGAAGCGCAGAGGCTGATAATCTCGCGATTCCTGTCCGAGCTACTCCAAAGACGAGGAACAGGCCATTCAAACCCTTGAAGCCCGTCTCCATCGAGCCCCCGGGATGAGCATCAACATGCTCCGTGACAAGATCTTCGGTCACTTCAACAGTGACATCGAGTTCCAGCTCGTGATGCACGCTGCCGCACCGCTCTATCGAGAGGAGTTTGATCCTGATCTTGCTCTGCAGCAGAATCTCGCTACGGTGTTCAATGCCGAGTCGCATAGTACGCTTCAATGCTCCATCACTCTGCTGCGCGGTAAATGCCGGTGGCTGACACGTCCCTTAGATGATCTTTACGCCGCACCAGAGAAGTTCTTTGACTATCGAGATCGGCTCCATCGGATCAGTGCGAAGACTCTAGCCATCGTTGGAGAAAAAGACTGGATTTGTCCGCCGGGCCAATCCGAGATTATTGTGGCCGGGATCCCGGGAGCTAAGTTGGCGATTGTGGCTGGCGCAAATCATAGTGTGCATTTGGAGAAAAATGAAATTGTTTTGAAGATGATTCGGGCGCATTTGGCTCGGGATTCAGACTCTCAGCAGGATGGTACCGCCCAGCTTCATTGGCCAGTTTCGAATCTCCATCTGGATTTCAAGAGATACCACCATGATTGATCTTTGTCAATCTTATCTATATAGGTGAGGTGAGGCAAGGGCCTGTTTTGATGACACTATGCCATGACTCACGAAATCTGTCTTCAATCTCAGGCTCTCTCAGGCTCATCTTTACCTAATCACATCTTCACTAGGGCAAGACTCACAATATCAACCAGATATATTATACGGTCGAACATACCGTTGTTTGAACGTCGGAGATAGGGATATTTAGGGGCACTTATAAGTGGTGCGCGGAGACCAAAGATGCTAGTTTTAGTCAAGCCTTCATCTTTCGAATGACTCCGTACAATAAGACTAGATCTTCCAGAGAATGACAAATGATGCACGATATGTGCTAGATGGAATTGACAACAAGTATGTAGGCAAGAGACCGAAAAGCAGAATCACCCCATAACAACAACAACAAGAAATGATTCTCCCATCGAATACAAACAGAAATGCCGTTTCGTGACTACAACCCCCCATCATCTTCGAATTTCGGCAAGAGCTCCTCCTTAGGATGCAACAGCTGCTCGATATCCGTTACATCCCTGCCATCAACCCCCTCCAACCCCTTCTCAATTTTTTCCCGCACCCAGCCAGGGAAAATCCCCAGCACCTCAGAAATCTCCTCGGGGCTCAGCACATGATAACTGACCACGCTGCGATCGTGACTGAAGTTCCGCCACACTCCGTCCATACCCAGATGAGAGAAGCCCAGTGGATCTTTGGGTAAAGCGCGGAGAGTGGTTAATGAGACGGAGTTATTTGCGCAGGCGGGTGCTTCGGTAGTGTTTGGTTGTGTTTCGGGTTGTAGGTTTTTAGAAGTATCAGTGTTGTTGAAGAGGGAGTTAAGGATTGAGAGTCTGCATACCATGTCCTTGGCTGCTTCTTCGCATGGTTCCTGCATTGGGAGTTTACCGGGGTTTTTGTTGATGGATTATAACGGACGTCGGAGCATGGGACAAGAATTGTCTTTTTATCTGGGTCAAAAGATGAGGCAATCCTACGCTTTATTTGTGCTCAGAACAGTGAGAATGTATACAGCTGATGTGTTTCTCCCAGGAGGGAAGAAGGTGTTTTTTACAGTGCACGAAGCCACGCTAATCTTAAGGGCCATGTGAAACCTAAGACAGGAATGGTAAAAGCAGAGATACCTGTTTAGTATGGTTGTAAGTCAGGTCACTGCAGCTGCCTATGGGTCCCAAATTTGTTCAAGAAGCATGCAATCCGGCAGGGTCCTTTGGTTGAGGGTCGGGTAGACCCGAATAACATGACTCCGATTGGGTATAGTAAACTACTACAGTACCTGGTAGGCTTAGCGAATGGCTGGCTTATTTACTTTCGTTGTCCTATTGGCTTTAGTCTAGCAGGGATGAGACTTGTTTTGACAAAGAAGAGTATATAAGTCACTAGCTTATGTCGCAAGCACGACGAAAGCAGGATTGTCGGACACCACTTTTCATCCGGTGTTCCGCGATGAGTGTTTAAGTAAGAATCGAATATCTCATTACCAAGCATCAACGGGCCGACAACAACGTCCAATTGCGATCTTGAAAAGCTATCAGGACGACTTGTCCTCGAAAGCAGAGTATAAAAAGTCGATGATCGCATACACCCTGCGAGATCACTTGAGTTTACGTCAACTAACCGGGTGCATCCATCTGCCAAGGCCTTATATTAATCTAGCCAAAAACAGGATCTGAGATGCACTGCGGTGGGTAAGGAGGTACCACGCTTTCTCAATGTTAACCAAATTATCTATGTCTGTCAATCACCTCACTGCTAGAATGTGCCGTTGTACCATCTCATGATCTGCAGTTCCAAAACACCTGGACACGTTGACGTCAAACCGATTTCCACCCAGGCTGTCTCACCATGGCCGCCACCTCGAACGGATCGACCAAAGGATCATTCTTGCTCACAAAGCCGAACTTCTGATAGACCGGCTGGCCGTCGGTGCTCGCGTCGATATAAATGTGCGCATTCTCTTCGTCGCCCACCTCGCACCCCCATTCCAGCAACAAGCGTGCCGCGCCCCGTTTCCGGTAGTCGCTATGCGTCGCGAGCATATCAAGATCTGGTGGTCGCGTGAGCACCGTCAGTCCCCTCCGCTCAATAATCCTCAACGAGATACTCCGATTCTCCCGGGGTCAAACGTACAGAAGTTCTTGGGAGCACCTGCGACAGCCGTCGCCCGGTTGGTCTCCAAGTGGCCCAGAAATTTATCCATCAAGGCCGGGTCCATCTCGGAATGCCACGCGGGCCACCGTGGTCCGCGCTCTTCGGCGGTCTCCAGCGACCACTTGGCGTACGCGACGATGCGGCCATTCTGCGCTGTGTCCACGACCTTGAGATACTTCGCGTTGGGTTTGTGGAGCATGTCATGGCGGTTGGCTTCGTTCCACCACTGGCGCACCCCGGGGGTGTCCGGCCAGAGGAATAACATGCCGGGTGAGAAGGCATTGTACCACAGATCGGTGATCTCATTCAGATCGTCGATTGTGGCGAACTCGAGTCGCAGAGGCGAGCCATCCTTCTGGGGGACACGAATGGTCCCAGCTGCTGTCATGGCGGTTGAAGAACTGTGAAGAAAAGTGGAGGGAACAGAACAGCTGGCTGGAGGGTGAGCAGATAGATAAGTGACTGGATTAAATGAGGGGTTGAGTCACCGGTCATCGTAATTTGCAATCGAGACTGACTGACTGACTGAGACTAATTTAATTTTAGTCTCCCCGCCCCCGCCCGCGCGGGCAAGCATGGGAGGCGTTGGATCCATCATGGATGCGTCTGCAAGCCTTTAGCGGAGTCGCCCCGCTCTTATACTTCATTCATCACTTGTACCAACGAGAGGATTTGGTTTCCGACCGGACAAATTTGCCTGCTACGTACCATGGTGTAGTAGTTGGAATTTGGAAGTTTGTTATTTGATGCGTGGCGTTGGCTGTCCTTGGAAATGGCCATTCGCGATCCGTGTAACTTGAGAGAGAACGTGGGTCGGCCCGCAAATATTGAACGCGACTCTTACAATACTCAAGAATATCCAGGCCACAAGTCACCAATCGACAACTTACGATGTCAGTCAGTGCTTGAGGCTCCGGACCCTGGTCCATCGTGGCTAATCTGAATTCATCTCGTCTGTTGAATAGTCGATGGAGAAGCCAGCCTCAGCGCGACTGATCGGTTGTCAAATCAGATCCAGCTTTTTCCGAGTGAAGGAATATTTCAATGCTCCTTTGCCACGGTCGCTTTTTACAGAACTCTTCCTCTCCGCTGAACAGCAGGTTCCCAATTGATCATTAATCAGTGCCCATCTACACGAGGCATACGGCGGATGATGCTGTGTGACAAGACAAAACCCACATTTGCGGCGAACATAGCCTTCATAAATGCGCCCTTGCTTCTTTCAGGGGGCTATACTGGTCATTCCGGCATCACAGAACCTCTGTCAGACGCTTTCTTCTCTACTTTGCTAGGATGAGACTCCTGCCTGCTTTTTTTTTGTGTGTACATGTCGCTCACGCGGCCCGTCATCATTGTCTTGCAGTCACGAGACATTCAACTTGATCCCGTCCTTGGGCCCATTCTGTCTTGAACCACGATGACTCGGCAGGACGCTCCCTCGTCCCTTTCCCTATCAATCAATTCGACCTTCAGTGAAATGCTGTGGTAAATCAAAGTGTTTGGTCCAGGCAGCTGCGTACACATGACTTCTGGATTCGAACACTGGAGGCACCATAGTCTTTCCCAACTTGCCCAACAACAACCTACAATCGATGCGTTCGCTTAAAAATGGAATATCGTCATTGAGAAGTCCAGAAACCGAGCACGTTGCGACAATAAGTGCATTTGACGGATGGCCATCGCGTGGCGCCGGGTGCTTCTGGCTCTAATCCCACATCTGCACAACCACCGCATGCTTTTCAATGCCTCGGAGTGATTCCTTGCACTAACTTGGATCTGCTTAGTGCGATCAAAGAGTTGTGTTGAATGCCCAGGCCCAGACCTATCAGAGCTGTGTTAGTCGGTAGATGGCTGGATTTGATTTGTGCGGAATGGACGAAAATCGTTGATCAGTTCCAGATCTTCCGAGCGCTTGGCAGATTCTCGCCTGATCATGTTAACTTATTTTCTGAGTGTCTGACATGACAATCCGTCGAACTTCTCGTGCGTGCCCGATGCGTGTCTTCCCAGTTTTCTTGCAGCGTGATTTGACCAACCAATAGCCGACAGGCGAGAAAATGACGCACCAAGCGGGATGGGAGATAAACCTTGAAGTGTGGCGGTGAGCGCGCTACGCGATGTTACCCTGAAGGAAAATGGGAATTATCCATGCTTTGTTATCAGTACGCGATACGTGGATCTGCAGGAGATATGCCAGAGAACCCGGCTGCTGTCGTCTTGTCGGTGTGCCTGCCCGAGTTGCATGGCTGGGGAGGGGTGGCTGACTTTGGGCGCCACCACGAACTACCTAGTAGTTGTTGGCGCGAGCGACTCAGTGTTGCAACACCACCAAAACTATACAGAACCGCTCTCATGGCCGACTTGTATTTGAGCGATACTCGTGGCTGCCTGCGACTTGAAATTAGGAATGAAGCCTGGAACCATGGCTCCAGTCAAACCCCACCACCAGTCACTGCTAATGTATCGTCGGTTCGTTTCCGACCGCGGGCCGCGATGAGGGATATAACACAACCCAACCGGATCCTGAAATCCAGCCATGAACTAGGCTGCCTATGCGCTCTTTATCAGTGAGGGATATAAACCCTTTTGCCCCGCGCTGGTTCAGCTTGGACTTTGTTCGTCCCCGACGAACGATTATCATATACCAGTTGCCTTGTCTACGACATGGGTCGCTTCGCTCCCAGCATACCGGTCCCACTGGGACTTATGCACTCTATACGAGGCAGCTCAACTCTGCCGGCGGTATATCCTGCTCATAGTATCCGACTGTACTCGCAGACTCAGAGCGACCAAGTGGCCGCGACTCGTTCTACGATAGCACAACTCCTGCGCCAAATAGACTCCAAACACACCGCCCAACAGTACCTCTCTTACTTCAGCACACCCACCTTCTCGTCCCGCCCGTTCGCCGTCATCAAAGTCGGCGGTGCTGTCCTAGCTGACCACCTCCCATCTCTTGCATCTGCAATCGCCTTCCTAAGCCAAATTGGCCTCTACCCGATTCTCGTTCATGGCGCGGGGCCCCAGCTTAACACGCTGCTCTCTGCCACGGGGATCAAGTCAGAGTTCCATGATGGCATCCGCGTCACCGATGGACGTACCCTGGCACTGGCTCGCACAGCTCTACTCGAGGAGAACTTTAAGCTTGTTCAGGAGCTTGAGAGCATCGGTGTCTCTGCCCGGCCGTTAACCTCGGGTGTTTTTCAAGCTGAGTACGTTGACGCAAGCAAGTACGGTCACGTGGGCCGAGTCAACAAGGTTGAAGACTCGTCTATCCGGGCGGCTCTGCGCGCATCGTGCGTGCCGGTGCTGACCTGCATGGGAGAGACTTCCGATGGCCAGGTTCTCAATGTTCATGCGGATCTGGCCGCATCTGCGCTGGCGCGGGTGCTGCGCCCGGAGAAGGTCGTGTACCTTTCCGAGACGGGCGGTTTGGTGAACGGAAGAACCGGAAGGAAAATGGACGTGATCAGCCTGGAGTGGTTGCGGAAGCAGGAGTGGGCGCGTTTAGGGATGCGGTGGAGAGTGAGGATGACGGCTGTGCACGATTTGTTGGAGGGAAAGGATGGGGAAGAGGTAAGGGTGTCAGTAGTACATCCTCGGGGGCTGTTGAAGGAGGTCTTTGCGGGCGAAGGCCATGGAGAAGGGACGGTGATCCGAAGGGCTAAGGCTAGGAAAGAAGTTGCTCCTGAGCCCGTGGCAAGAGGAAGCGAGATGATGGTGGGCCTGGTTGATGGGCAGGCGGGACTGCAGCAGCAGGTTGCTATGGTCTGACCAGGAGACTTGCCCGTGCGGTAATTTTATTCTTGCCCTGGCGGTGTCTAGGGGACTTTTCTTATCACAGTCTACTTACAGTACATACATTTAATTGATTCCAAGGGATGCTCACTTTGGCGCCCTGCGAACCCGCACCGGGTCAACCTCGGCCCAGCCCTAAGCTGCAGAGTGCCAACAACCTGAAGAAGTCATCATCTTAAACCATCAAGCAATAGACTAAGCTATCTACCTCCAGCTAGCTTGTTCATTGAAGAATGTCTGTCAACCAGACAAATCCCACCGTGGCGGCAACGCACTGATCCTCAACCGACGCGTGAAGCTCTCGCCCCCTTTGATTGGAGGAAGATGGCCGACGGGATTAATATCGATCCCGTCCAGCAATCCATTGTCTTCAACCACTTCCCCTCCGATCATCCATCACGTTCCCTCTCACATGGCTACAATGGGATTTTGCTCGCGAACTCCAATGGTGGAGTTGTGCGGCCGACCGTTCGTTCTTCCCCACCGTAATAACTGGTTCTTCAGGGGAGAACTGCCGATCCTGCCGATTCCTACCCATTGCGACCAGCATAAAGGCAGCGCTCCATCCGTCTGCCAAACTTTGCTCCAAGCTGCCAGGAACATTGTTCAGAGTTTGAAGTGGCCAAAGTGAATCTTCTAATTCCTCACTCCAACTAATCATGGCTCTCCGATCTGCCCTACTTCTCGCCACGGGCCTGTCCATGGTCCAGGCCCGGCCGGCCATCTCCAAGCTCAGTGCACGCGGCACCATCGCCAGCGACGAGATCGTGGGATTTGACCAGACGGTCCCTGACGATGCCACGGGCACATTGTACCTGAACTACCAGCCATACCTTTACGTGGTCAACGGATGTGTACCGTTCCCTGCCGTTGATGCGGAGGGGGATACCAAGTGAGTACAGTACAGTACATTATAACCCCGCATACACCTTCCCCTCAACCTGTCCCTTCCCCGCACTCCATGCCCTCTTTCCTCACTCCTTATCAAAAACCCTTTCCAACTCCCCAAAAGTGCAGGACTCGCCCCCACCGGCGCCTCCGACGGCGACTGCAGCTCCTCGACGGGCCAGATCTACGTGCGCAGCAACGTCTCCTCCACGGGCGACTACACCTACCCGACCGCCCTGCTGTACAGCTGGTACATGCCCAAGGACGAGCCCTCAACCGGCATCGGCCACCGCCACGACTGGGAGGGGGTGATCGTCTGGATCTCCGACCCCACCGTCTACACCGCCGACAACATCCTGGCCGTGTGCCCTTCTGCCCATGGCGGCTGGGACTGCTCCACCGACGGGTACACGCTCGACGGCGTCAAGCCGCTGATCAAGTACGAGAGCATCTGGCCCATCGACCACTCGTGCGGGCTCACGACCACCGTCGGCGGCACCCAGCCGCTGGTCGCCTGGGAGAGTCTGCCCTCGGCTGCTAGCACGGCGCTGTCGGATACGGACTTCGGGAGCGCGATCGTGCCGTTCAAGGATGCGACGTTTGACGAGAATCTGGCAAAGGCTACTTATTAAATTAGCCTTGAGGTAGGAAGGGGGGTGGGTACATGTGAGGTTTGCAGGTGGACATGGCTGTAATGTTTCTGTGGCAGAAGGCTCCTGGTGACTGACTGGCGCTGGTGTACATAAGTGGTATTCTGGTTGAATCGTGGGTCATGCGAATGTCAAGTTTACTGGCTAGTACTACTGAGGAACACAACACGATCTATATAGGTCGATGAAGATTTCGATACCTATATGATCATTCACCGGGCCGATACAGCCTGTCGGAGAGGGACAGTTTGATGGTGCAGCTTGCCCAAGCCAGTGCAACCGGAGGTGCGAATGGCAACGCGGGTGGCGGCAATCCTGCTCGTGCTTCTGCTCTTCGCACTGCTGCTCTTGTTGGTCGCCGTGTTAACGCCGGTACTGGCCGTCGCGAGGCAACCGGAGATGCCGAACGCTCCACCTGTTGCCAACAAGGAGAGCAGGGGGGGAGGTTCACGGACACAGGGTGTGGTTTCTTTTCTTCGAATGTTTCATCCCCATATTTGTCAGACCTGGCCACTTTTTCGGGGGTTTGTGATTTCGTTGTCGATTGTTTGGAGGCAATCAGAAAATTCAAAGGTTTCTGTGCAGCGATAGATGAGTTTTTCAAGCATGGATCGGCCGCTGTTTGGCAGCTCACAACCTTGTCTTTCATCTCTACGCGATACATCCAGCATGGCCGCCTCCTCTGGATCGATTACAAGAAGGGAAACCAAAAGGACACGAACAACATATTATGTCATTCGCATATGCCATTTGTTGTTCGATCAAGCTTCCTGAGAGTAAAAAGGAGTTTACCGTCTACCTCTTTCCTCTTCTCATTTTTGAGTCAAACAAAGCAATGACTCTGCAATCTAAACAAGGGCTTGTTCCATGGAAACATAAGGCTCAAGCACGTCTTTTCTGAGGCGGGTCTCGTGTGAAGCCCTAAAAGTCGATCATCCGAGTCCCTGGGACCTCAAGCTCCGAGAAAAGCCTCAGGGTCGGTCGTCTTTGTCAGAACCATTCGAGTCACCTAGATACTATGTTATCAATATCCTGCGCAGCGGAGAGAGGATGACGGGATGTCAAAACCAGCAAATCCGATGGTAAGTGGAAAAATTCAAGCAGATGATCGCAAGCACAATTCTGGACAATCAAATCACCCGCTCAATGCCACTGCTGCCCTTGGCCGAACGGGCATATCACTTTTCACACTCGTACCTTGTCACAGATAATGCGACGCCCAATCTAAGTGTAGCGGAGGTTTGATATCTTGAACCGGAGTACTTCCACTGCTATCGATGCTAAGTCAACTAATTGTTCGGTACGTTTTCTCCTACTCTTGGATGATATCGGTGTCCATTGCAATATGTACCATGCTTCGAAAGGGGTTTACATCATACCGTCATGCCTACCATACAACGAGCGTCACTGGGTAGGGAGCATATTACCCGTTCGATTGCATCGCATGGCTTCCGTGGTTGATATTGTGCATACCTTTGGGAAAACCCCAGAAGAGGTCTGAGAGGGACTCCACTCCGATCTCAGATGCAAGGCTACACTAGTCCAAGTGCATGGAACAACCACACCGGCGGGTGAGAGCCTGCGCGCAGCATGGCGCAGAACTTGCTGGCAACTGTACAGCGCTTTGGAAGTATGCTTCCGACTTGAACTATCGCTTAGTCAGGACTAAAAGCATAAAGGCCCATCACCACAACAGAGAATAGCAAAAAGGCGTCCTATACCATCCAAAGTCGATCTTTCAAGATTAAACCAGAAGGAGGGAGACACTAAAAATATGGAGAAATCCGCCACGGGTCACGGAGAGCACTGGCCTGTTGAAGGTCCGAATGACTGGACTCCCGAAGGGGGTCAGATTGGACGATCAGTGAGTTTATTGGGCTATTGGCCTGCTCGAAAGACTGAGAGATCCATCCGCTATCCAGCACATTTTGACGTGGACGGCCTCATATGGCGGTCTAAAATGCCTGTAGCGTCCACGGCCGTCCATTATGCCCACGGTGCCGCGGCCTTGGAGCTGCAGAAGTTATTATTGAGGACAACCCTGTCATTGCGAAGGCAGACTGCTGCAACACCGTGGAGAGAGTCCTTGATCTCCCACCTGCGAGCAGGAAGTGGTGATGTGACTTAGGGTGATCGTGTCAACGGCTTGACGAAGACCTCATGAGAAGGAGCTACTTCGCCTGGGAGCCGAACATTTGTAATTCGCTATCTGTGGATCTGTGTTGAGGTCAGCGATGTGAACTGAAACCACCAGGCGGCTAGGCATCTTGATTGATTTCTACACAACATGCTGGGTCCTATTCCTGTGCACATAATGGTGCACAATCCGGAAGCGCTTGGAAAGCGAGCCAATGCTCCGTGTTCGGTGAGCTGTGGAAAGGATGCTCGATAATCAAGCCTCCTTTAGTGCGTACACTCAGTCTGCTTACTAGCTCTTTGGTTAGGGTGACTGTTCTCGGTCAGCTCCCTCGAGATGAGTGGTTTCAATAAAGTGGCTGAGGTATGCTTGGCGCGCAGCTGTGGGACCATACGTGAATCAAGGCCGTAGCCTGCTTCGAATGGCCAACGTTCTGTGATTTCATAGTCAATGGTGGTCGCACGTACATTATGCGACTGGATCATGCGGACAATGTAGCTAAAGACCCCTCGCTTCCTGTTCCCTGAGCCATCTAGCAACTGGCTGACACTCGGTACAGGTCGCACGCACGTGGAAGCAAGATTCAGCGAAGAAGAGTGGAACCCCGGGGCAATGTCGATTGGTCACTATGCTACGGGCTCACTACTACGTATGGAAGCATCTTGCTGTGATTGAAGAACGGAAGACAGCATCATGGCTTGGTTGAAAATGGTTGCAATCATGATCCCGGCACCCTAAAGACCGTGCAGCTCCGTATCATGGTCACGCGAGTATCTCTGCCCGTGGATGCAGGAAGTGCTAGTCACAGTAGCTCCAGCGAGAATGTTGCAGACAGATGAGACCATTTGTTTCAGCTGAACTGTTAAACCTTATTGAGGAGGGTCAGGCGAAGGAGCAGCGAGGTGCTTCCCATGTTGCAGACGCTTCTGCTCCATCCCTTGAGATGCCATATCCGTAGACAAT
Organism: Aspergillus fijiensis CBS 313.89; assembly: GCF_003184825.1. NCBI lineage: Eukaryota > Fungi > Ascomycota > Eurotiomycetes > Eurotiales > Aspergillaceae > Aspergillus > Aspergillus fijiensis. The sequence continues at coordinate 358,245 of NW_024469004.1, read as the reverse complement.
TGCCGCAACAGAGGGAGCTTCTCAACCGGATGGAACGTTTGGTCACTCAGAACGCGACCTTGTTTCCAATGTCGGGGGTGAATACCGCGACCGCTACACGGGATTCCTTAATCCATTACCCCACACGTCGAGGGGAGACATCAAGCACAAACTACCTTCATTCCTCGTATTAGCAAAGAGTTACTCAGATCCCCGTTGTCCAATAAAGATTTGGAATAGAAAAGAGCGTCCAGCGCTGTCGCGGAAGCCTCCGATGCCCCTCTACCGCCTGCTGCGACCCCCTTGGAGGTTGCGGAGTGGAAGCTTGCTCGGGAGAGGTCGCGCCACTATTCTGATGAAGTGAACTTGTTGCGAACCATCTGATCTCAACGAGAGCCAATTACTCAGCTTGAGAATGTTCTTCGTCGCGTTGCGCGAATCTTTGATCTTTCTGACCCCACCATTCCAACCACTTCGACAGCCCCTAAACAGAAGACGAGAGCGTGTCTGGCGCCATCTATTGTTATCCAACAGCCTGCTCTCCACCTCCCGCAGCTGCTGAAGAACGTGTCTTGGTCGGGCAGGATGCCTGCACGCCCAGCACCCAGCACCGTCGGTACTTCTCTTCACAATCGGAGAGATGATTGGATTGGTGCTCCAATCCCAAAATATCCATGATGGCTGCAATAGTTCGAACATGGACGATGCAGCTTCGAACAGGCGCTTCAAGAATAATTTCAAAACAATCATACGCCCCATGTAACCGCATCCTTACCTGGTGTGATGGGCGGCCCTCAGACCCAGAAGATCCCATAAGCACACTGATTGATGTTCGACTGCCAGGTTGAGATAAATAAACCCTTCAGATTAAGCCGCAAACCAATTTATTCATTATTATTCACATTCATATCAACGTTTTGTGGACCACGTGCCCTTGGCAAAACCTTGCCCCCGTCCGTGATTCGATTGTATTAAATCCACCCCGTCCGAGGTACAAATCTACAAATACGGAGTGCACACCACACCTACATACTCCACACACTCCACACACTCCACACACTCCACACACCCCAGACTCCTGAGGTAGTCAGAATCCAAGCATCTTCCACACCTCTCAGAGGCGTCATCATATTCTATTGCACCCCCGCCACATCTGCCAGAAACGGCGGGTGCCGACCAAAAGATAACGGCCTGACTGGAACACATGCAGCGTCAGAGCGAAAAGAACCGTGAAGTACGCCTATCACCGAAGCCCCCTTACCAAGAATTCTACCACTATTCCACCACCACCGTCAGACTCGGAGAACATACGTGAGAAGGTACACAGAGCTCCAGAACGTCCAGAGTCTGAGCCTACCAGCGAGCCTACACCACCGATTGGTACACGAGACCCTGAAAACCCCCTTGGCTCCGCCACACAAGCGCAAATCGTTCCAATCTAGGGAAGCCGTCTTGAACATGTTCCAGGGCAAGAAGACCGTCGACGAGGATCCTTAGCCGGTTCCTCATAAAGCACATAGGCAATCAATCTTAATTCGCACCCTACAAAGAGCGTTGCATTTTTGGCGCAATAGGCTAGGAAGAGAACTATGGGGATTACTTTCTGAATCAGACCTTATGGCAAGAAACATCAGGACCTTCTGGACTTTACTGGTAGTTTCTTCCTCCCATGGTATGTGCTCACAGAATCGTAGACCGATGACGTGGCATCTTCAGGCCAATGAATACTTGGCTCAAAGTCCTCCTGACTCTCGATGTGCAAACGCTGGTGGCGTTTGATAGGGGAGCAGCGGGCCTACTAAAAAACGGGCTGTTCGTTTGCACATGGCGGGAGAAAATGGCCAGATACACCTAGCAGGCTGTACATGATACATCGAGCAGCATAGCTGTATGACCTCTGCAAATAAAGCTACAGCGTGCCAGTCAATGCCAACATTGTTACCCCATCCCAGAAACAGCGACTTGTTATTCAGATCCTGCCAGCACGAATCCCCCAGCCCCAACCACCAAATTGGAACCTCTCATTACCATCCATGAAGACAGGCTCGGCATCAGCAATCACACTATGAGTGAAGGCTCGCCCAACTTTAGATATGCGCATCCCGAGCTATACTGACCCGTGGACCTGCCCCACCTGCGCGGAATGGCGCAGCCGTACAACAAGCAGGAGATCGCCAGAGCCCGGAAACACATCATCGCTGCCATAGCCTCCCGTCGGATTCCGTATCGGTTCGAGGTTAACGACAAATGGTCCCGAACCGTCTGGCTCTGGATGGAGTGTAGTCGGGGCGAGTTCCTCGCTGCGGTATCTACCCTCCCCAGGTAGGAGAAATCTCCTTATTCTCCGAAGTGTCAAACTTCCCACAACGGGCCTGATAGCTTTCCTTCCCGGAGAAGCCACAACATATCACTACCTCAAATTATATTGCCCTACCACAACACAAGACTAACCGGGAAAATGCACCAGCGTCATCCGCCCCGGCACCACCGACCAAGATGACCCCAACCCCTTCCGCGCAGACCTCTTCGTGGTCATCTCCACGGACCAGCGACTGGTGGAGGTCCACTGCCACTGCGAAAGCATGGCGTGGGCCGATCAGCTCAGCCCCTTCCAGCGGGAGCTGTGGCTCGATGTCACGAAATTCGGGAACGAAGTCGCGCAGTGGGATCTGCAAGGCCCTTTTCCCACAGGCTTGTTGGACCGGTATGAGAGGCTGGTCCGGTACGCGGCTGGACCGCCGGGGGACGATGGCCCTTGTGGACGTGTATGAGGTTTTCCACCCGGTGCGGACTCATGAGGATTGGAACCGCGTGCAGAGACTGAGGCATACCTATGGGGCTTGGAGGGAGGAGCAGTTGTATCATTCGGGGTTTCGCTGAGTGGGAATAGGGTTGGCGGAAGGAGCCCGGGTGAGGTTGTAGGGCTTGGTGGGTGGTGGTATCGAACGTTGAGCTGTGGGCCCTCCGCGGGCCGCCCCTCCCGCGTCCCCAGCTTGCCGCTTCTCCCATCTAACGAGCATCTCATCCTCTCTTCTCTCCAACCATGCCGACCATAGATGCCCTTCCATACGAGGCTCGAAAGGGAATTGATGACCGCTTCCAAACGGTTCCTAGAAACATTCCAGTTGCAACCCACGTCCATGAGGGTGGCCTCGACTGTGACACTATCTCCATCCGCTGTAAATATGTCCAAATGGGATGAGGCAGGATTTTTCAAGTTCCACAGTGCTCGAAATCCAGCACGTCGGTTTAGGGCTCGGAGAAAATGAGGAGAGGAGCCATACCGTCCCAGCGTTTCCAAAAAAAAAAAAACCTAAGCCCCGCTACGGCGAGAATGGAAGCCGTCCACTTGTATACCAGTTACGTGGCAGCTGCTGAGGGTGATTTTCTCGAAGATGTCTTGATCTTGTGGTCTCAGTGTTTGGGAACTTTTAGACGGTCGAGGTGGGCATTCTGCTTGGATGGATGGATCAGCCCCAATCACGTGGACATTGGTTACTATGGTGGGAGTGCTGAATTGCAATGAAGGCGTGCCTGCTGTGTTGCATAAGAATGTAGGGCAGTAGAAGCGAATGGAACTATGTTGGTTAATGGTTTTATCGGTGATGGCTGTTTTTGCAGTCCTGGATGTACTATACAATCCGGTTGCTAACTTACGTACCCTTTAACGTATTTGGTAAACGAGCCGGCCATGTAAACGAGCCGGCCATGTAAGCGAACCGGCCATGTAAGCGAGCCGGCCATGTAAGCGAGCCGGCCATGTAAGCGAACCGGCCACCGGCCGGCTTGGCATACTGCATACATCAGAATTCTGATTTATATTAGCCACCAATTCGAATATGTAGATAGCCATTCAAAGGCCTGGATGAAGCCCCTTCTTAGTAGGACACCTCGTATGTGTATGTCCAAGAATTCTACAAGCGCTGCAGCGAGGTGGTGCCCGGCAGCGTAGTTGGTTATCTTTAGGCCCTATATTACCGGCTGCTTCCCATACAACTTGGGCGTTTGCAAAGGTCTTATGGTCTTCCTGAATCAAGAAGCTACTTAGGCCGTTCATTGGCGCGTGTCTCTTTGCGAATGATGATTGATGATTCCCTTCAAGCGTTCTTGAAGAGTTGAACGTGGTACAGCTAAAACCGACGCAGCTTTTCGAATTGATGGAATTTAATCTTTTCAGCTAGCCTCAATTGCAAGATATAGTCTGCTTTCTTGTTTTATCAACTGTATGAAAAAATTGTGGCATTTTTGGTGGAGAAATTGATAGTTGAATAGACGCAATTTCTTGGATGTGGTGGTGGTTGATGGGGTGGCCGGTTCGCTTACATGGCCAGCTCGTTTACATGGCCAGCTCGTTTACATGGCCGGCTCGTTTACATGGCCGGCTCATCTACCAAATACATGATATATCTCGATACCATACAATACAAGCACAGTCCAATCTCAGCCAATGGCCATACAGACTGCCTGACATAATAGTTATAACTTCTACCCCCGAAGAGGATGGTTAATGTCATGTTGATTCTCCCCGTGATTGCGTGATGTTCCTGCTTACTGAGAAGCTTAACCCTTAGGGGTGGCGATTATCCATCGCCCCCGCGCTTGATAATCACGACTAATCCGGGGTCCGACTGGAGATAAGTGCTGGAATTAAGTCCGAGCTTCCGAATAGTGTAGAGTTCTATACATAGCCACTGCTCTATACATAGCATATATAAGAATCAGTCATTGCACGACACTCCCGCAGCATATCAATCCAACCAAGCAATCCAACTAAGCATCACAATTCTACTCCAACACCCTCAACCTTCAACAATCCCACAGTGCCTAAATCCAACCCCAACAACCACAATGTCGCAACCCCAAACCGGTACCCAAACCGGAACCCAAACCGCCCTCCTCGCCACCGCAATCGGCCAGCCCCTCACCAAAGCCACGCGGCCCATCCCCCACCCCAACGCCAACCAAGTCCAGATCAAAGTCACCGTGGCCGGGCTCAACCCCCACGACGCCAAATCCCGGGACTACGGGCTCTTCATCCAAGACGCCCTGCCGGCCGTGCTGGCCGCCGACGTCGTCGGCGTCGTGACGCAGCTCGGCTCCGGGGTCAACCGCTTCCAGCCGGGCGACCACGTCGTCGGCCAGGCCGCGCTGGTCCTCCCGCACGGCCACCCCTCCAACCTCCGCTTCTCCGAGTCCAACAACGACACCCAGGGGCTGCAGGAGTACGCCTTGCTGGACGAGCGGTACGCGGCCCCGGTGCCTGCGGGATTCCCGGACGCGCAGCTGGCCACCGTCCCCACGAATCTTGTGACGGCCGCCGTGGCGCTGTTCGATGCGTCGGGGCTGGGGATTCCGTCGCCTTGGTGGGGCGAGGACTCGGCGGCGGCGGCGGGGCGCTTTGATTATGCGGGTACCTCGTTGCTGGTTCTGGGTGGGGGGTCGAATACGGGGAGGTTTGCGGTTCAGCTTGCGGCGCTGGCGCGGATCGGGCGCATTGTGGTGGTGGCTGGGGCTCAGAGTACGGAGGAGGCCAGGCGGTTGGGCGCGACGCATGTTGTTGATCGGACGGGGAAGTCTGGACTGGAGATTGCGGCGGAGGTGCGTGCGATCGTCGGCGATGAGTTGCTCTATGCGCTGGATACGATCAATCCGCCTGAGAGTCAGTGGATCGGGGTCGAGGCGTTGTCGAATTCCAAGACTGGGAAACTGGCAAGGCTGATTCCGAGGGAGGTGGTTGATGAGTCCAAGCTGTCGACGAAGAAGGGGGCGGGCTTTGAGACGGTGAATGTTATGGGGGTGTCGACGGCTAGACCGGCGACTGCGGGGCCCTTGTGGAATAGGGTGGCCGGCTGGGTGGCGGAGGGGAAGATCAAGCCTACCGGGTATCAGGTGCTTCGGGGGCTGGATGTGGATGCGGTCAATAAGGTGCTGGATGGGTATTCGAGCGGTGCGGAGACGGGGCATTGGCAGGTGCATCTGTAAATGCGAGCGAATGATGGACTTGGGGTGGTGGGTTGTATGCGAGATGTACTGCAGCTTTGGTCTTTGTCGGGTTGATTGACTTTCGATGTGTTTATGAATGTGCCGAGAATACTGGTAATGGATGGACGACTTGCAGCTTGAAATTGGAAGTGTCTGTTTAGTGTACTTAATGGTTGAGTTGTATTGGGATACAAAGCTTGGTATGCTTCCATTTGGAGGTGGGGTATGTAGTTAGCCCTAACGACTTGAACCCGATCGATCTGCACAAATATTCCTACAGTTGCCTCTGCGTGAAGCATGCTCACTTCTCCACCCAGAGATGGTGACCATGTGCAGTACATCAGCTATGATGCATGTCTATAGTTGCATTTGTGTCATTAGAACTCTCTTCAAAATGAAATCCCAGACCACTAGTAGCAGCGCATACTATGCTACAAATCTGCTGGAGCCGTCAGCAACCCTTCTTGCCAAGAAATGTGTCTCAGGCAGCATCAACAGCTAGGCTACCATGGGCAAGGGCTGTTGCCTGTCGCTGCTGCCTGTGCTGCCCTGGTACTTTGTCCCACGCCGAATGCAGAGTGGATGTGCCAGAGATGTGCATCCGCGGACCGGGAGCCAAGCAGCGTCTCGTATTGCCCCGCCACTGATGCAAACACCGATCGAGCGGAGATGACAGACAACCTTAATTTAAATTGCGTCTCTGATCCAACATCGCATCATCACTTTCAAATCGTTTTTCACTCCGACGTTCCGTTATTGCACGATACCTCAGCCCTTCCCCTAGACCAGCAATCATAATCATGGCAATCGACCACACAAGCCTCTACGTCCCCGAAGCCCAATTCCAGGCCTGCCTGGCCTTCTACCTGGCCGCCCTCAAGCCACTGGGCTACGAGGTCCGCTACCAATTCGGCGAGTTCATCGTGGGGCTCGGTTCGGTCCACGACGACATCGGCAGCTACCGCAAAGCCGACTTCTGGGTCATTGGGTCCCAGACCGTCTCCGAGCGTGCGGCGCATATTGCATTCACGTGTCACGGTATAGCCTCCCGCGTCTTCATTGCCGGTAAAGTAAGGGGGGGTGAGGTGTGCTAATGAATGGTGTATGGTAGACCACGCGACCGTGGACGCGTTCCACGCCGCCGGAATCCAGGCCGGGGGCACGGACAACGGGGCCCCCGGATTGCGGCCGGATTACCATGCCACGTACTATGGGGCTTTCGTGTTGGATCCCGCGGGGAATAACATCGAGGCGGTGGATCATGGACTTCGTTGAGTGGAATCCCCGGGAGGGAATGGCGGTTGGGGATGATGCCGCTTTACTGGGTGTATGGTGATGGGGTGTCTATTTTACCTTGTTTTTGCCCAATTAATTTGCTACTTCGAGTTGCTTCAACATCTCGCAGCCTCAGAATGCGACATGGAACATGTCGAGGCAAGGAGGAGGGTTCGAGCTCTCACTGCCGGTGCTCCTCTCCAGTCGTCGTGTGTTAAACATGACAGGGTTGACGACCTGGTGCAGTTAGCATCGGCACCTGGCACTCTGGCGTCAGGCTAGCCTGGATTAAGGGTCTTTGGCAAACCACATGCCCGGTACCCAATGGCCGTAAATCAATTCCACGATAAGCAGGATGGGGGCAGTGCGTTTAATAATAGTGAATACTTAGCCGTCTGAAATTTATCGCTAGGTTTTACCCGAAACATGGCAGGTGGATATTGGGTAGCAGTGATGTATGCACTTCCAACAGGTGCTCGGCAGTAGTTATTCGTAGGTAGTAATCCATGCATACGAGGGACAGTAGTATTACGTTAAGAGTTTTCCCATCACCAAAAGCTCTAGCAGTCAGGGTAGCCAGAATACCCCTATATCCTCGCAATTACACATCCTGCTTATCTGCTGTTATCTGCTGCCGAGGGTACATATCACAGTTGCTGACCATGTTGCTGTCCATGTACAGTGGAGCTTGGTTCAGAAGTGCCGCGCCGAATCTTCCAAACAGTCGAATGCCTGCCGGTGTTGGGCCAGAAATCGATCACAATCCCACAGGCCAAAAGAGGATAAAATGTGCAAAACAAAAAGTAAAGCCCAACGCGGGGGTTGAACCCGCAACCTTGAGATTAAGAGTCTCACGCTCTGCCGATTGAGCTAGCCGGGCTGACTTGTTGAAACGACTGGATACCTTAGCCTCATGATCAAATGCAAGAACACAGAAGAATAAGTTTCTTTGCGGTTCCTCTTCTCTAGCGGACCTTAGACAATTGTGATCTCTGGAGATGGATGGTTCCTGCTGCATTGCTGCGCTACAAGAATGCTGAGAACAACTCTCGGAAACGTGCTTAGATAAGCTCATCGCTTGCCGGATAACAGGTAGTAAGTGATGGTCATCACACCCTTGAACAGTGTGGTGGATTAACCCAGTATAGGATATATATAGTAATCTTCGCATCACAAGTTCGCTACCCAAATCCTCACTTAGAGTATTCTTTATGCTCACGAAGTTTTTATGCATGGTCTCCCACCCAGCCCAAACACTGTAGATCTTATTTACATTCTAGATATAAAAGCACGATACATATTCAAGGGTAGAAGCCAAGAGTCTACCTCGAACCACCCCCCAACTCCACCAAACACCTCAACCTCGCCTTCTCCAAGCACAGCCCCGCTAACTCCCGCACCGAGGGACTATTCATAATCTCAAAAAGACTCAGCGGCGCGTCCAGCTCCCGCACAATCCACTTCCGGATCCCGATCGCGGACAACGAGTCCACCCCGCAGACGGCGATCGACTTTGCCCGATCGATGTCTTCCACCGGACACATCACGACGGCGGACAGCTTCTGGACAAGGGCGGTTTCAATGGCCTCTTGCGCGTCGGTGCGCGAGGAAACGGCGGCAAGGACTTCAGTTAAGGATTTGGGGCTAGCCTTTGCGTCCACGGTGGGGTCCGCCCTCGAACGTTCTGTAGATGAAGCTGAGGCGGTGGATGATGATCCCGCGACCAGGAAAGCGAACTTGGGGTCCTTCGGCCATTCCATTTGATTTCTGGCGTTCGCGTCCGCGGGGACCGCGAGGCCGGTGAGGATGTGATGGCGGGGAGCTGTGGTATCTTTCCCATCGGCTTGGGGCTTTTGGAAGATGGCGCATTCGAGCAGACGCACCAACTCGGCCTGGTTGATCCCGTTGTGCGCGAAGGTGGCCTGCACCTGCTGGCGCTTGTGCGCGTCGCCGGCGAGGACCCCCGTGTCCCACACCGGTGCGAGGTCGATGCTGGTGAATGGCCGGCCGCGGGCCGTCTGGAGGTACGAGAAAGAATCCAAGAAGGTGCTCGCGGCGGAATACGCGGCTTGGCCTTTGTTGCCGACGATCCCGGCGACGGAAGATAGAGCGACGAAGAATTCCAGTGGAGCGTTGCATTTTTCTAGGGCCGCATGCAGATTGAGTACTCCGTGGACCTTGGGGCGGATGACGGCTTCGTAGTCTTCGAATGTCATGTTTTCGAAGAGGACGTCCTAGTGGAGATGGTCAGCGCTGGAATGGGGCAATGCTCGAAACGTCCATGTTGATATCGGGACAGATTAAGCATGACGAGGTTAACATACCCGGAGTACCATCGCGCTGTGAACAACGCCCGCGACGGGCGGCAGGTCACGGATACCCTGGTCAAAGAGAGCCGCTACCTGACTTTCATGGCCGATGTCGCACTTGAAAGGCTGGATCACTACTCCTCTGGAGCTGAGCTCGGTGACCAGGGTCTGCATCTTCTCGAGACTACTATCTCGAGTGTAGACTGCAACCAGGTACTGAGCTCCTTGATCGGCGAACCACGTGAGAATACTACGCCCAAGCCCACCGGAGCCCCCGATAACTACGTAGGTGTGCTCAGGGCTAAGGCCTGCTTTCCGGAGGTTGCGAGTAACGGCCTATTGACAAGCTGTTAGCAGGCGCGAGCCAGTCAGTGGGCATGGAAAGGATAGTCGGCTTACCTTCACTTCGGCGTCCTTATTTTCCAGATCAACAACAAGCTTGCCCATACTCCGCCCGCTCTGCAGCATCTGAAAAGCTGACTCAATGTTTGCCAGATCGTACTTGGTGCTGGACAATGATGTTGGCTTGACGACTCCTTGCTGGAAGAGATCGAACACCTCCGCAAACACGCTCTGCAGCAGCTCCGGCCGGTCCTTACTGAAAACGCTCAGGTCTACCGACGTGAAGGAGATGTTCAAATCGAACGGCGCAAGTTGCAAATATGAGTTCGACATAATATCTTTCTTGCCGAGTTCGATGAACCTCCCGAACGGCGCGAGACAGGTGAGAGATGACCGCAAAGCATCCCCCGCCAGTGAGTTGAGGACCACGTCGACGCCCCGTCCGCCGGTGGCCAGCCGCACACTCTCAGCGAACGATACATCGCGACTGAAGAAGATATCATCCTCTCGGAGCTTGTACCGTTCGATTAGGAAGGCTTTCTTCTCCGGGCTTCCAACCGTGGCGTAGACGTGCGCTCCCCTGGCCTGGGCGAGAACAATGGCCGCTTGGCCCACCCCCCCGGCACCCGCATGGATAAGGATGCTCTCGCCCTTAGTAAGCTTTGCCACGCGGTACAGACTGAAGAGAGCGGTGCAAAAGACCACAGGGATGGTGGCAGCCACATCCAAAGTCATGGCGTCAGGGATGCACCAGGCGCTGGAAGCCCGACAGCGGACCCGGTTCGCAAAACTGCCCTCGGAGATAGCACAGACTCGGTCTCCGATTTGAAAGCGGCTGACCTGTCTGCCAATGCCGACCACGATGCCGCTGCACTCAATCCCAAATCCCCCTGGGACGTGGATCTGGTTGTTGGCATGCATGACGTCCTTGAAGTTTAGGCCCACAAAATGCACCTCGATCTCGACGTCGTCTTGGCCAAGCGGGTCATCCAGCGAGAGGTCGTCCTGGAAATGAAGGCTAGACAGATCGCCGAACTCCTCTATTGCCAGTTTTAGCGGTCGATCATGCTGGTGGAAAGACTGTCCCGTGATACGCGTCTCGTTCTCATTACGATAAATCTCGCGGTTCATTGCCTCGTCGGGATAGATGCGAGGGACAGTAATCACCCCGTCCCGGTAGACGTATTCCTGATCCATCCCGTCCACCGTGTCCTGCACAAAAGCCTTCTGCATGACCCGAGTAATGGGATCAATCACATCGCCTGCCGGGGTGTTGGAGCTAAAGTCGGTGTCGAGTGTGATCACGCACGACCCGCTTTCTGAGCGGATCGTTCTCGCAAGTCCAGTGGCCATGGAGCCGGCTGCGTCATTGTCGCTGCGTTGCAAAACCCAGAGTAGTGCGCGAGAGGAGGTGAGTACTCTATGAAGGCATTTGTACAAGTGTGGCGTGAGCTGGGATAGAAGCGGGGATTCTACTGCGCCCAGGAAAATGCAGAGATCTTCGATGGGAGTGTCATCCGATACTGTCTGGATTCGGGGGGCGCGTCCAGTCATGCTCTCGACCATGGTGACCAGATCGGACAATGGGAACCATTGGAGATTAGGCGGAACCACAATTGTCACACTTCGACCGGCAAGACCTTTCGAGCTGTCAATTGCCGTGGAGAGAATGATTGTTGCGGACTCCGCGCTAGATAATTCAGCAGGGTTGTAAGCCAAGTCAACTCCGGAGAAGCCGGAGTCTTGGAGCACACCACGCCATTCATCGGAGGACTTTGGTGGAGAAATATGCTTCTTGTCACCCGATATCGAGAGAAGGTACAATGGGGGTGACAGAAGATGAGCCATGGTCTCCTCCACAATCATGAGTTTGCCACTAGGTTTCAACAGCATACGAGCTTGAGTCAGACTCTGAATGATGCAATGCTCTGAACTCGGGTTGGAGCACAGAATAACCACGTCGTAGTTCACCGTGGGACTGGCCTGCAGGGGGACGTCTCCAGGACGGGCCACTGGCATGTGGCCGACTAGATTGCCCCAGTCTTTCAGTTTCTGTCCAGACCACGAGAACAAGCTGGTTCTCGGCATAGCTCTAACGTAACTGGAGAATCGAGCCGAGCGCCCGGTCGGGCCTCCACCAAGTCGTTGGAGTATTTGTGAAGCAGGCCCACATGTGATTGATCCTACTTCCAGGATACTAAGACTCGGACTCTGGGATGCCAGAATATCAATGGCTTCGGCCGCAGCTTTGTACACCTGGTGCAAGCTGGGAAGATCCAGAGTGTACTCACCAAGACCGCCGTGCTTGTCGATCAGACTGGGAAGGTCAAGCTCTCCTTGCAAGGCCTGGGGGATCTTATCACAAAGCTTGGATAGAACGAGTCCAGAGGGCCCGAGGCTATCAAGCATATCTATCGCTGGCGGTTTCTCCTGCAAATCGAGGGGCTGCAAAAGCGTTTCGAGGGCTTTGGTATGCATCTTAGATGGAACCAAAGGCCGGATGTTGGCCAAACACCAAGCAGAACCCTGAGCAAGAATGCGGGCCTTTTGAGACTGAGCCATGCTGGCTGGCTCATCTGGCCTGAGATGACGATTGAATTGTTGCTGTGTCATCAGATCCAGAGTAGGGACATTGCGCAATGCATATACGAGTTCCCGTTCCGCGCGGGTTGTCACCGGCAACGGCACACTGTCCTGAACCGGAGTCATGACCAAGCCCTCAATCTGCACGATTGGAGCTGAATTTCCATCACAGCAAGCCCAGACATTGTGCTCACTGGCCTGCTTCGCCAACGTCCGCTCAGATCGAGACCCGAAGATCTCGAGCTTGTCCCCGGATTTGGTCTTGCCCTGCCGCTGGATGGTGATGCTCTTGATGAATGTTGGCAGAGAGGCCCCGTGAAGCCCATTGGTCCCTGCTCCCAAGGTGAGCCAGATGACTTGAAAGATAATATCCAAGGTTACAGGGTGAATTTGAGTGTCTGTCGCATGGTTATGGGGCATTGCAGCAACGACATCTGGAACCAGAACCATCGCCTTGCCGCGGCCCCCGCCGGAGGTGCAGTCATGCAGCCCCCGGAACAGAGTCCCATAATCTACCCCCCACCTGCGGAGCTCCTCATATAGGTAATCTCTGTCGACTACCGACCTGCAAGGATCTCCAATGTCCGAAAGGGATCTGGCAAACAACCCAGCTCTGTCGGCGGACAGACGAGCGCCATTGACTGGATTCGACACGGTAGACTGGACGGAGATCAAACCGCGACAATTCTCTTCCCACCCGCGCTCTTCGGCCCATGACATGACCCGGAACTCTTTCCATGCGCTGGAAGACTGAGTCGATCCCTCCGGGCGGGGACGTAGGGATATGACGACCTCCACAGGAACGGAATCCGGGACTAGAAGACCTTTGCCCACTGAGATCTCCGCCAAGGATACATCATCATAGCTAGTTCTGTGCTGCATAGCCTCTTGGAGGGCGGCTTCGATTGCCATGGCTACAAAGCCGGCAAAGGGGAACAGATTTTTATTTTGGAACCGGTGCTGGCGAATCCAAGGGTGGTCGTCGGCGCGCAGCAAGACGCGCCACTGCGGCTCCAGGTCATTGCCTTCGGCCAGACGAAGGCCGATCAAGTCATGCCGGGGAGCCTGGGGTCGGAGAACGTTTTCAGCAACTCGCGACTTGCGCCAGAACCGCTTCGAGTGGTCCCAGGAGTAGGGCGGGAAGTCTTGAAGGGTGTCCGGCAGATTCGCCATCGAAGGCTCTCTGTGGTTCACGGCACAAACATCGATTGGTACTCCTCGGGAGAACAAAGAAGCAGCAAGATCGTGCACCATTTCCCCGGCGTCGTGCCGGCGACGGAGGGTAGGGAAGTACTCGACCTTGCTGCCGTTACTCAAACTTTGAAGGATATCCTTGACCGGCCCCTCAAGAGTTGCAGAAGGACCGACCTCAATTAGGCAACTGATCTGTGGTTGGGAGGTGCCCTCACTTAGCAGCGAAAAGAGCCCGTCTGAAAATTTCGTCGGCGAGACAAAGCTTTCGAGCCAGTACTGGTACTGCAACTCTAAGCCATCAAGTCTACAGCTGCGCGTCGAGGAATAAAATGCCGTGGTGGACTGCGAGGGCTTGACTTTGGTGATCCGACGCTCATACTCGGAAGCGACGAGTTCCATTTGAAAGCAATGGTAACCGACATCAACGGCGAGTCGGCGGTTGAAAAGAGACCGCTTTGTCGCTATCTCCTGGGCCTGGGCAATACCCTCAATGGACCCCGCGATGGTGATGCTATGGGGGCTGTTTAAGCACGCTACTGACACGCGGCCATGGGTCACTTCCTCAATTAGGCGCTCCACTTCGTCGAGGGTTGCTCCGATTACCAGCATCCCACCCTTGGCATCTGGGAACCGATTCCGCAGAGACTCGGCAGCGAGCCCGCGATAATACGCTAGACTTATCGCATCTTGAAGGTTGAAGACCCCAGCGGCATAAGAGGCTGCTATCTCTCCACTGGAATGGCCAATGACCGCCGTTGGATGGATAGACCACGACCGAAGCAAGTTGGTCAAAGCTATCTGGATGGCGGTGGAGGCGGCCTGTCCAATTGATGGGCGCGAAAACTGGCAGGTTTGCTCGTCCCTCGAAAGTTCCTCTTCACAAGAATAAGTTGGGGTTAGGAAGAAAGGCGTGAGTGATGAGGGCCGGCGGACACACCTGTCAAAGAGAAATCGGCGCCCATGGCGGCCAGATGGGCCTCAGCCTCGATTATTGCTTTTTCAAAAACAGGATATATCTCGGATAATCCGCGAGCCATGGCATGCCATTGCGACCCCTGTCCTGTGAATATGAAGCCGATCACGGGGGGTTCACGAGCGCGTCGTGGTCGTACTGTATTTGCTGCGAGTCGATTGACTAGGGTAGTGGCAGAGCGAGCGGAGACCGCATATCTCCACGGCATATTTAAGCTTCTTTTGGACAGCGTGTGTGCTACGCTGTCCATGAAGTGGCTGTCATAGGCCAATGGGTGCTGTTCCACGTAACGAGCCAGAGTTTGAGCCTGCCTACTGACGGCCGTGGAATCGTGGCCAGAAAGTGTGAAGAACCGAAGGGGTCCTCGTTGCGGATGTCGCTTGCTGTTGTGCGATTCGATCATCGACAAACAATTTCCGTTTCTCGCAGGCGCCTTAGTCAGGATCACATGTGCATTGGTTCCTCCGAGTCCGAAGTTATTGACGCTGGCGTAGGGCTTCCCCTCAGGCCATGCCACCAACCTTGTCGGCACCTGCAACAGAAAAGAGACCACTGTTAGCTGCATGTCCTGATATGTACACCACACTCATCTCACATGGCACGGAGTGAGGTTGATAGAAGTATTATACCTGTAGATTCCATTCTTCCAGTGGGATATCTGACCGCGCGGTTTGGAAATCACAATTGGGCAGGATGAAGTCCTTCTCCAACATCAAGACCGTCTTGATCAAGGAGATCACTCCGCTCGCCCCTTCCGCATGGCCGAAATTCGATTTGATCGACCCGATCCACAGCGGTTCCGTGCGTCCGCGGCCGAAGAACTCGTACAAGGCGCGTGCCTCCAAGGGGTCTCCGACCCGGGTTCCGGTGCCATGCGCTTCCACATAGCCCACCTCCAGTGGATTAATCCGAGCTGCTCGATAGAGGTCTTCCATGAGGGTGCGCTGGGCCGCGCTGTTGGGCACACCGACCCCCTGGGTGTGGCCGTCTTGGTTCATGCCCGTGTTCATCACCACGGCTCGAATGGGGTCGCCATCACGGATGGCGTCGTCGAGGCGCTTCAGCACTACACACCCAGCCCCTTCACCTCGTCCGTATCCGGATTCACCTCTGGAGTCAAACGGATAGCACCGGCCAGAGTCCGAGAAAAGCCTTAAGGTTCTCGGTGTTAGAAAAGACGCCTCTGCGCGGCTAGCTCGATGAAGCATATGAGACTAGGAATGAAGTTCCACGATGGACATACCGTGAGAGCGAGAAGGAGATGAAGGAGTCCGGCGTCAGATTCAAGTGGCAGCCCCCAACAAGCGCATGGGTACACTCCCCGCTGCGCAGGCTCTGACAGGCCAAATGCAAGGCGGACAAGCTCGACGAGCATGCGGTGTCGATCGTCACACTGGGCCCCGTGAAGTTAAAGAAATGCGAGATGCGATTCGACAGGAACGAAGCCGCGCACCCGCTAACTTGAAAGCTGGTCGTACTCTGTAGGTCGCGGAAGCTGTGCAGCTCATAGTCACTCGCGGACCCGGCGGCGAACACCCCGACGCGCTCCCCATCCCCCAGCCTCGAGGAGTACAGCCTACGTACGAGATTGGCATTCTCCAATCCTTCGTACGCGCACTCCAGCATCAGCCGCTGCTGAGGGTCGGTTGCCATGGCCTCTTCCTCGGTCATCCCAAAGAAAGAGGCGTCGAAGCGCGCGAGATCCTCCGACAGGAAGTGACCCCCCTGCGCATGCGTCGTGCCCGCTCGGTCTGGGTTGGGATGGTAATACGCCCCAGGGTCAAATCGGGATGCTGGGGAAATGGGCGACCAGGCGCTGCGGGCCTGGCAGCAAAATCGCCAGAACTCAGCTGGGGTCCGCACCTCGCCCGGCAGACGACATGATACCCCCAGGACGGCAATTGGGATGGGAGGTGGTGGCGGTATGGAGGGGGCTTGAGAATGCATGGCTCGTTATCTGTCAGAGGTTGCAATGAAATATCAGTGGCACAGGATAGAGGAACTTGGCCGTGAGTTGCTGAGCGCAGGAGCAGCTCGGATAGTAACTGAGAGGTGGAGTGGTGAGAAACAACCCCAATATACCATGAAAATGTGGTCACCCTCTCTGAGAGTCTATCCATCGACTTTTCCTGGTTACCCACTCACCCCATTATGACAGCTACCGGACTCTTGTCAGGTTCAGTCCGCAATCTTTAGTCTCCACTTCCGATATGCACAGAGAGGCGCAGATCTGGAATAGCTCACAGTGACCTGCGGAGAGACGCGCATATGACACCGCAGAACACGGAAGGGCACTGTAGAGTACAGGATAGTGTGCCAATAGTGGCCGATCTTCTAGCAGCCGCACGTCTCGTGGACATACCGAGGAATTGGAAGATGCGACCTGTTACCTTTGAAAGATTAATCCTGCATCGTGACATTTTATGAATATGATCAAATCCTGGGCGAACGGCCTTTTCTGTCCTCCACTCAATTCACACCTCGAAGCCTGCCTCCTGTCCCAAAGTAACCCTAGGGCTGCTTCTCGAAGGCTTTCAACATGGTGACCGCAAAGTGGCAGATTGGGGACTGGGTTGCAATGCGAATGCAACAGCTGGGGGTAGAAGATTACTTTGTCGTTCCTGGTGAGTGTTGCCGGTACACATTCGTTGACCATAATTCACCCTCCCTTATCTCTTTCCATTGCGTCTGGCTGTAATCTGATTCTTTGTGCACAGGCGACTTCAATCTGGACTTTCTGGATCAGCTGCTCCGATACCCCCAACTTCGCATGATCAACTGCTGCAACGAGCTGAATGCCGGGTACGCCGCAGATGGCTATGCGCGCACCAGTGCCTCAGGGATCGCGGTCGTGGTCGTCACCTACATGGTGGGCAGTCTCTCCCTGCTGAATGCGATCGCAGGCGCCTACTCCGCGGGGCTCCGGGTGATTGTCCTCTGCGGAGGACCCCCGAGTACCGTCTACAGCAGCCCGACAATTGTCCATCACTCCTTGGGACTAGCCGACAAGGGACAATCGCTCCGGATCTATGAGCAGGTGACTTGCCAGGCCATCCGGATTGGTTCGGACTGCCCGTGGGAGGAAATTGATCGGACCTTGGACGATTGCCTTCGCCATCGCCGGCCCGTGTACATCGAGGTGCCCGTCGACATCGCCAATCTTCGCTTCGACAAACCGGTCTCTCCGGAAAGGTGCTTAGCGAACCTCCGCAGCATCAAACCTGAAGACTCACTGGAGAACGCCACTACTGCAGGGGCAATCGAAGCAATTCAGGACTGTTGGTCTTCCGCCAAGTGTCCAGTCATCATCCTCGGTGGCGGCATACGGTCTGTTTTGTCGGTGCAGATGATCGATCGATTGGTGAGCACCCTCGGCTGCGCCGCGTTCTATCTGCTGGACGGCAAGTCCTTGATATCGGAGTCACATCCACAATGTGGCGGACTGTTCTGGACGATTGTCTCCGATCCAGGCGTGGAGGACACCGTCGTCCGGGATGCGGACCTCTGGGTGACCATTGGGTGCCAATGGAATGATCTGCACACGCTGAAATCCGTGGATGTCTGTCAAGAGGCCGGTCGCATTCTTGCCATCGAGCGGACAGTTGTCCGAACGCCGCACGGGCGTGTCATTCCCAACACCCCCATCGCAGGACTTGTTGAGGGCCTGGTCGCGTCGAGCAGCATTTATCAAAAGCCGGCTTCGATGACCTGTCTTCAAAGGAACCGTATGCCCTCGCCAGCTTCCTCCGTCAGCAGCAAGAGCATCACCGTCACAAACAGTCATGTGCCGTTGCCTTTGACAGTGGACGATATCGTTGCGGGAATCACATCGGTCGTCACCAGTCAAGACACCGTATTTGCTGATGCAGGCGAGAGTTGGTTCACCGCCAGCCAGGTGCGTCTGCCCTCCGGTGCAGACTTCCAAACCCAGCTCCTCTACTCTTCCACCGGCTGGTCTCTGCCCGCGGCGATGGGATGTCAACTCGCGAAGAAGAAGGAAACCCACGGTCGCACGATCCTCGTCATCGGCGATGGCAGTATGCAAATGACCGCGCAGGAGATCAGTACGATGATCCGATACCGCACCCCGGCTGTTATCTTCGTCATCAACAACTACGGTTATCAGATTGAGGTATGATCGGGGTCCTCCCAATCGAGCTTTTTTGGCGAAGGCTTTTGCACCGCTGGACGAATTCTGGTGTGTGTTCTAACTCAGATCTTGTTGTAGGAAGCCATTCACTGCGGCCCCTATAACCAAATTGGAGGGTGGGATTACACCGCGTTTGCCGAGTCCTTGCAGGATATCAACAGCAATAACTCGAAGAACATCGACGGACCATTCCGTCTGGTTACCGCCAAGGTCAAGACCCAGGACGATCTCACCACCGCCCTCGCTCAGCTGCGCCGTGCACATCAAGAACTGGTTCTGGTGGAATGCTGTGTGGACCCGACGCGAGCCAGTGCGCCGATGAAAAAGTTTGGCGCGAAATTGGTGACCCGTGCGGGTCCGCAAGGAATCGCGGTCCCAGGAGAGCGGGACGCAGGATCCACTGTCTCTCTATGAGTGGGGATGATAGATAGTTCATCCTTAATACGGCTTCGCATTTGGTATATTATTCGGATTGCACTGCGTCGTGATAGGTCACATTGCAGCGTCTCATGTAGGTTCTCGGCATCGGACCCAGCTGACACCATGCAGCGAAGGCTCTTGTACATCAGATGGCGTGCTGATCTGTCCGGATTTAGGGGTATCGATGCCGGTTTGATCGGTTCATAACCTCCATGTATCGGCACAGATACGTGTATATGACCTGCCTTCGGGATGCCATAATGTCTTTTCAGGTTTCTTTTCGATTGGATGCGTCATATAGTGGTCAAAGCATAGGAAGCTTTCACTGAAAATGGGATATGTAGACTGATCTGCCGATTCGGCTTTTCGGTGCGTCTTATACATCCGATTTGATTTCACCTCCATTTGGGTTTTCTCCCACTTCATATGAAGTTTATCTTGAGGGCGTAGGTAGATAGCGTCCATATCAGTAAGGATTGCCGATCGGATACCTCGACATGACGGGAATTCTAACAAGGTTTGGGGACTCGGTGATCCGGAGGGCTTTGACTTCGTGAACGGATTAGACGTGCAGAGCTATCTGACCTATGGAAGTTAATTGTGTGCCCGTCAACATGACTATAAGTTGGCATCACTTGGAGTGAGCACAAAAGTATCCCTCCCCTGTGACTTACCCAAGACCATCTTCTTTACCCAACGCAAGAAACCATGAGCCTCCCGACACCACCATCACCACTTCTCTCCGACACCTACGATGCTAATCAAAAAGGTCCCACCAAGAGCCTGGGCGAGCTATTCGCTGACATCGCCCGCCAACTCCCCGACCACGAGGCAATCGTCGCGCTCCATGGGGTCGATCGTTTGAAGATTGGAGATAGCGAGCCGGCGTCGAGCGTGATCGGAGAGCAGCAGTATGCTGTCCGGTGGACCTTTGCTCAATTACACGATGCGAGTTGTCGTCTGGCAACCATCATATCTAATAACGGCCTGCGCCCGGGCGACCGTGTGATGACCTTCATGTCCAACGAAGCTGAATACGCGCTGCTCTTCTGGGCAACAATAAATTTGGGCTGTCAATTCGTGCCGATGGACCCGCGGGTACTCGATCACATCACCGACGAGTCGGTTCAACTCCTTGAGCGACTTGATCCCGCGGCCATCGTGGTGTCGAATCAGACCATGGCGATACAGGTAGATGAGGTGGTAAAGAAAACGGACAGCTGCCGTCATCGTCGTTGCGGCGATAGGCGGCGGGAAATCATCAAGTACAGCCTTGGGGAATGCCATGAGGCTACTACTGGGGACTGGAAGGTGTTGACAGCCGCAGAGCTGGAGGCAGCAGGCGGCTGCAGCAAAGCATGTCCAACTTCTCGCCCCGTCAACGAGACATGCCTCATCCTCCTCACAAGCGGCACCGAATCCTTGCCCAAAGTCTGCGCACATACGTCAATGACTGTTGGCGCGCCCGCCCTGACCCTCATGGAACAATGGAAGCTGCGGGCTGGGGAGGACGTCCTCTGCCAACATCTCCCGAACTTTCATATCTTCAGTATCTTGCTGCAGGTCAGCTTTTGGCTGGCAGGCGCGACAGTGCTGATCCCGAGTGCGGCGTTTGACGCGGCCAAGTCCCTTGACGCTTGCTTCTGGTGCCCTCAACGAGTCCATGTTGCATGCGTGCCTACAATGCTTCGGGCGTTGGCTGCTGTCTGGGAAGGCGAAGCAGCGCCGCTGGCGGGAGCAGAGCGACGATCACCATATTCAATCATTCTAGGCGGTGCCCCGATAACCCAGGATAGCTTGGAACTTGGCAAGGGGTTGGGTGCCCAGCACGTGGTTGCTGGTTACGGCACTACCGAGGGAGTGGGAGCACTCATGAACACAATGAGTGTTTCCACCATCGTAGGGAGAAAACAAGGAAAAGCAACTGGAAAAAGTGATGGTGATGGTGATGATGTTTCCCTGGGCAAGGTTCAATCGGGCGCCGGGATCCGTATTTGCGGTCATCAGAGCCGAATGCCCCTGCCACGTGGACAGGTCGGCGAAGTTCATCAAGGCGGCCTCCCATTGATTGCTGGGTACCTGGACGCCACATCCAGTGAGGCGAATAGCTCCTTCTACGAGCGCAACGGAGTCACTTGGATGGCGACAGGTGACCAGGGATACATGGACACGGAAGGTGCGGTGTATATCTTAGGAAGATATAAAGATTTGATCATCCGTGGGGGGGAGAATATTTCGCCTTGGAGAATTGAGCAACATCTCACTCGATTACCAGGCATTGCGGTAAGTGCAAGCAGATCATACGCCCTTCCTAGTTTGTCGGAGCACTGCGGTTGCAGATAGTACTGACATTTCCATGCTTCTCGATGTTAGGCCGCATCAGTAGTCGGGGTGCCTGATACCGTGGCCGGCGAAGTCCCTGTGGCTGTCATTATCCGAGATAATAACCATCCCGAGCCCCATATGACTACGCAAGAGATTCAAGATGCGGTTTGCAGGAACCTAGGCAGGGCTTTCTCGCCATATCTGGTCCTATCTTTGAACGATAACCTAGGACATGATCGATTCCCCACGACAAGGACCGGTAAAGTGCGAAAGGCTGAGCTCCGTGGATGGGTGGAGGACTACCTAACGGAGTCTTCAAAGGAGCTCCAGGCATCTCAAGGCCCTGAGTCCGGCACGGCGCTAGAGGATCTCACTAGGTGTCTCGCGCGAATCGCCGGAATCAGTACGAACCAGATTGACTGTGACATCCCGATTCGTGCCTATGCGGATAGTATCATGATCATGCAGTTCTTCCATTTGGTGCAGCAGAAGGGTCTCGGTCGCCTCACGCAGCAGGACCTTGCCCATCACAGCACCATTCGTAAGCAGGTCAACCTGTTGCAGTCTCGCAAGTATCAGACGAGTACCGGAAGCATTTCGCCAGCTGGAAATTCGGGCAATAGCGGATGGACATTGTCATATTATGACCAATGTCTTCAGCTGCCAGATCTCGAAGAGAAGGTCCTCCAGAAACTGCAGCCTCTGGGGTTTGGCCCGAGGGATGTCGAAAGCGTGATTCCCACGACAGACTACCTACAGCGCTTCGCACGGGACCAGTCCCGGTCAAATTCGTGGAGTATGCGGGCGGCCTGGCTGGCGCAGGATTCGTCACTCACCCCCAACGAATTGGAATCTATCCTTGAACTCTGGATCCAGCGACATCCCTTGTTGCGAGCGACATGCATCACCTACGACGAAGAACGGGAATTGTATCTCGTGATGCATCCGAGTGATCGATGGTTGCGGCTGCAGATCAGCCATGATGACCTAGTGGTGGAGAATGCGCAAGCGCTGCAAGACTATCGAATGAATGATCCTGCCTTCGACTGGGTGAACGTAGCCACTGGACCGCCGTTCAAGGCGACAATCCTAAAGACCCGGGAGGGCCTCGCCGGAGTTATCATGCACTTTCACCACGCTGTATTCGACGGGTTCTATCTGTTCTCGCTGGCCCGTGACTTGCAGGAGCTCCTCAGAAGTACAGAGAGTCGAGGTAGCTCTTCCAGCATGATTTCAACGGTCCCGTTCCCGACATTTGCTCGCGCCTTTCATGCATACAGAATGACCCCTGAAGCCCAAAGGTCAGTGGACTTCCACGTGAAGCGGCTTCAAGGTCTGGCCGCGACGCCGAACTCGTTGTGGCCCCCACAGAAAGCGCCAGGGTGGATGAAAGGCGACTGGCAGGACTGGGCTGCATCGTGTTCCGACAGCGGCAGCAACAATTTGTTCGGTCCCCGCGAGGCCCTCGACGGAGACCAAGGCCGGGGCACTGAAGGAATAACGCGAACCCTCCACCTCCCCGAGTTGTCTTCGATGCGGAGGCAGTTTGGGTTCCCGGCCTCGACCATCGCGAAGTGTGCGTGTGTGATGATGAACTGGCGGCTCACGGGGAGCGAAGAGGCCGTGTTCGCCGGAGTTGATTCGGGACGGCATTGGCCCATGGCTCTGGAACCATCGTCGACATCACCCTTATCATCGGATGTTGGTGATGCACTTCGAGTAGATGGTCCCACAATGACCTTCTACGTAAATCGGATCGGTCAAGCCCCCAACGAAACTGTGTATCAGCTCCTGTCTCGTGTTCAAAGCTACCAGGAGGAGTTGTCGGCCCACGCGCACGCCCCGCTCAACGACATCAAGGCCCGATTGCGTGCGGCTGGCACTTCTGGCGCCGACGACTTGAGGGTGGCTGACGACGTCCTGCATCGCCAATCTTTCAACTGGCTGCTGGAGCAGTACGAGTCTTCCGCCGATGACAAAAGCGATCGACTCCGGCTGATGGATAACATCTCACGCACGGACCTGGGCTTCATGTGGTATCCGAGCTTGGGACCGGGAGATGTTCTGTCGTTGAACGTGACGTGGGATGATGCGCAGTTGAGGAACCACGAGGTCCTGGATATCACGACGGAGTATATGTGTGCGGCCGCCTGGATTGCGGATCCCGCCAATGTCAATCGATTGGTTTCGGAGTGTCCTTTTGCAGGTGACTATGCTATCACTTACTGGGTTCCTGAGAGGATCAGACGGTAAAGTCTGTTTCGAGGCGGGAGATATATTAGGGATTCTTGGGGTTCTTAGGGGTCGAAGGTATTGCTATCAGAATTCTTTAGAGAGTTTTGTTTCTATTCTTGAGTAAGGATTATTAGAGTATATCTCAATACTGGTATATATCAGTCCGTGTTTATACCCAGTATAAAGTGCGTATAGCTTCCACTGCCTACTATATAAGACTTACCTTCGATAGATTTGTGCAGTCGTAGCAGCAGTCTAGAGTCTTCAATAGAGAGCAATAGACAGACGGAGGAAATTCCGCAGTTGACTAAAATTTCGGGGTATGTGACTTGTGTTACCCGTAGCGATTCTCAAAACGTACACCGCGACTGGAAAAAATAAGTGATGATTTAAGCGACATGCCTGGTTGATGATAGCCTGGAGATTGAGAGGATAAACAAATGGAAAGGCGAAGGCGTGCGATCATTGTCACGTGATGAGATCTTTCATCCCGCCCAAGTCCCAGTCCGAGTCCCCTCCACTGCACTCACTCACTACCTACCCTGGAAGTGTGCTTAAATCATATCATGATTCCATCTTCTTGCAGCATCCATTCATAGGAAGGTTCTGTCAAGCACGACTGGCCATTCGAGACGAACATGCCCGAGCGGCCCCTCTTCAACTTAAGTTTATATATCATGCCTATTTCACGAGGACGGACGCGCCTACACTTTGCGCTTCAATCAGACAACTGTTCAAACAAACAAGTATCCCCAACAGAATAACAATGTCACCAAGGGTCTTTTGTCTCCATTCATACAAAAGGTTGCTCTATGCGATGAGTGTCCTAGTTCCTGTAATTGGCCCCTACACGCCGATGCTTACTAGCAAGAAAGAGCTTGGTCAATTTCACGATTGTGTCTCTGTGGTCTCCGTTATCGATCAAGCACCCCGATCCATATTCTACCTGATTTATCCAGAGTCATCCGAAGCCCAGGTCTCAATAACTACTCAGATTGATGTCTCGCCACTTTCTCTTAGTCTTTTCCGCATAACTTTCCCACTGATGGTGCGTGGGAGCGACTCTGCGCTCACAAACTCAAACAACTGAGGGCAGCAGTGCGCTGCTTTCCGTTGCAGGCAATGCTCACGCAGCTCCTGTGTTAGTCGTGAGTGGGTAGTAGTCGTGGGTATCGGATGCGCATCGCGCAGCACCACAAAGGCCTTCATGCAGGTGCCACCTCGCGTGGGATCGACCGTGCCCACAACGACAGCCTCCAACACCCCAGGATGGCTTTTAAGAACCACCTCGACTTCTACTGGACCTGGAAAGATGCTTATATTGAGTACCCATTCTACACTGGCTTGGAGTGAGTGAGTTGGTAGGTGACTTACCAATGCGGTGTCCCGCTGAATTGATGACATCGTCGCCACGTCCCACATACCACAGATATCCTTCGTCATCGTGATACGCCCGATCGCCCGTCACGTACCAGGAAGTGCCTTCATCATCAGTAACTAATGGTCGACGAGTGGATCCATCGGACTGAATATAGCCATCGAATAGGCCCAAAAAGCTGGTCTGCGGCCTACATGCTTGTTGGTGGATGGGAGCGGAAGTGGAGAAGACGCGCACGGCAATATCCCCTTCCTCAAATGGATGAGCAAGCCGGCGGTTGGCATTCAAAATGGCGAGAGGCACCCCTGGGAGTGGCTTGCCCATCGATCCGAGTTTTGGGGTGATGGCAGGCGAATTACCGCACAAGATCGAGGTCTCGGTTTGCCCGAAACCGTCGCGGATGACGATCCCATCGGTGTTCTCGGCCCACTTCAGGATTACCTGAGCCTCGAGGTTCTCGCCGGCGCTGGTGCAGTGCTCCAGGGCCCGCGGTGGTTGGTCGACAAACTTCTGCGCCAATTCACCGCGGACCATGAGCCGATAAACGGCGGGCGCCGTGCAGAAGGTGGTGATGGGGAAGTGGTGCAGCAGGTCGATGGCGCGCTCGGGCTCAAAGGGCCCCTCATCGCCATCCAGGAACAAGGCTGCTCCCTGACCCCACGCGCCAAAGAAGGCCCACAGGGCTTTAGCCCATCCTGTGAGAATGAACAATTCGATGTTAGCCTATTTGACACCTTTCCTGAATGTAGCCGCAAGTGGGTTGTAGTTTGCAAATCACCTTGGTCAGATGTATTAAAAAGCAGCTTTCCCGGGCAAAGGTCCAACCAGTCCTTTCCGGTACGTATGTGGGCTTCAGGACACAGTCAGCAAGCATAACATCAAGCCAACTTCTCTTCCCATCCAGTACACCAAACACCTACCATACGGATATGACAAATGCGTATGCCTCACCATCTTCGGTTCACCAGTCGTCCCCGAAGTGAAGTACAACAAGCATGGGTCAGTTGCAACAGTTGTCGGCAGATTTGGCGCCGCTCCTGCATGCACGCTTGTCAAAAGTCGACTATATGTCATCACCTTGGGATGGGGAAACACTACGTCCCCATTTCCAAGCTGGATAATCCTCCTGCTCCTTGAAGGCTGGGAAGGTGCATCCGCCCATGCTAGCACGTCTTCTGTAATCCGCCCAGAACTGGCCACAATGGCCGATGCATTGGTCATTTGCGCCCGCTGGGATACCTCCGCAGGCATCAAGGCAGCCGAGCATGGACAAACCACCACACCTGCCAGCATGCATCCACAGAGCATCTCATACCAATCTGGGGCTCTGCAGGACATCAGGAGAATGACATCTCCTTTGTTAATTCCGCTCGCCTGCAAAGCATGTGCAACCTGGTGAGCCCTCTGCTCAAAATGACTGTAGTGGAATTCTTGAGCTTGGCCTGGGCCGTCAGACCCCGATTCGATGTATACCATGGCCAGCGGATCACCACCCTTGTTGCTCCAGTGGCTCAGCACATGTCGGGCAAAGTTGAACGACTCGAGGTTGTAGCTCGGCTGGCTGATGGGGACTGTCATGATTTCAACGCTGATGATAGCTGCTTCGTTTGGGGTAATCATCAGGAGGATTCCTACCGGTACTGGTGGGAGGCACAGAGTATGTAAAACCTGGCTCTGTCTTAGGGGACACTACGGCGGGGAGCAACACCAAGCCAAGCGGCCACCGATCGCCTGGCACACAGCGCTCATCAAGACATTTGTCGGCTCAAACCTTACCTGGCGCAGCGTAGTGCGGGTGAGGCGTCACATATGAGCCGATGGTGTGATGTGAATTATTTCTCCCATTGAAGATCTGCGGCCGCAGAACAGCCCGCTCCCTCGAAGAAGCAAATTGATGGAAGATTATTGACGGGTTCGAAAGACTACAGAGACCCGATAGGAAAGCATGCAAGCCAACGCAGACAGCCTCCAGTGAACAGGTCAGATTTACGGCACTTACCGCTCCCTGAGGCATCGGATGGCTAAAGCCTGAAATTGAATTCGCCCCCGACACCAAGACACGTCAGATTGCGCCGTCTGTCAAGCTTGAATAGAGACTCTTGGAAACTATTGGTAGATAGTCTGAAAGTGTCAAACATGCAAGAGGAGTGCATAAGACATGGAACTGCAAGGAACAAGTATGTCTAGCCAAGCATTCCTGTCTTTCCAAGATGATCGGCGCGGGTCAGGGGCAAGTCTCCTGGCATGTCAGAGGGAACGGCACGCGTGGCTTGAATTCCTAAGAGTGGATAGAGCAATACAGTCTGTGGGTAAAAGAAAGGCTGTGGCCTGAAACTCCGCGTGGCCCTCGAATGAGCCTCTTCTGCTCAACAGCATGTCGCTGGCAGCGCGGGATATGGCTTCAAAGACATGCCCCATCAGTGTGGAGAACCATTTGGGACCCGTGGTGAGTGGATGCGGGGATAATGTCGACTTCACCTTGCTGTTCGAGGATGCGGTGCTGTTGCTGGCGCCTGCTGTGCTGAGCATCCTCGTCGGGGTGTGCCGTGTGGGCAATCTTCGAAGCCGTCCCCAAAAGGTCCGCGCAGCTATAAACTATTGGGTCAAAATGGTAGGCGAAAGATTCGCACCTCGTCTTGCAACGAACACTAGCTGACTTTAAATCTCGTATCTAGGTCTTTCACGTCATTCATATCCTCCTACAACTTGTCTCACTAGTCATCTGGACTCTCCCATCGACTCCGAAGACCAGTCTCTCCCTTCCGGCCTCGGTCGCATCTCTTGTCGCTGCCATCACAGCCGTTCACCTCTCCCACTTGGAGCACTTTCGCTGCCTCCGTCCTTCCACATGTCTCGTTCTGCATTACCTGGTCGTTTGGTTGCTCGGGATTCCCCGGGCACGCACACTGCTATCTGTCTCGGGACTTGAGACCCTGGCGTCAATTCACATCGCATCTTTGGTGGTGATCTTTGCCCTAGTCATTCTAGAGTCCATGGAAAAAAAGCACACAAGTCTACCTCATTGCCGCCCAAAGTCACTGGAAATGGGGGCGGGCGCCATTAGTCGGAGTCTGTTCTGGTGGCTCAACCCGCTGCTTTTGCAAGGGTGTAGGGGAACGCTCTTGATGCGCGACTTATTGAAGATCGATGGCTCTGTTTGCGCCGACGAAACGGATCAGGCTCGGCTAGTTATGGGATGGGCACGGTGTAAGTGTCTCCAGACTGGGTGAAAGAACAATGGCTTCTGACATGGCTGTTACCAGGTAGAGAACAAGGCAAATGGTATCACCTATTATTACCTCTGTTCCAGATGTTGAAGTGGGAGCTTCTTCGGGGTGCCATTCCCCGGCTGGCTCAGGGAGGGTTTCTGCTGTCGCAGCCCTACTTGATCAAGCGGGCCATCATCCTCTTTGCTATGCCGGACTCGACAACCAACTACAAGAAAGGCCTGTTGCTTACGGTGGCGTTCGCGCTGGCCTTCGTCGGCATCGGGGTACGTGAGACCCGTCCATTTTGCTTTCCTTTATGGCTCACTGTGGAATTTAATACTATCTTACACGATAGGTGGCTACTACACGAGCACGACACCATTCGAATCGCCTCGCGAGCAAGCTACGAGGTGTCCTCATAGCCATCGTGTACGATAAGGTGTTTGAATTGCAACTGCAGCCGCATGATGTCGCAGCCGTAACGACAATGATCACCACACACACTGAGCGGATCACGACCGGCATGCAAATGATCCAGGATACGTGGGGTTGCTTGACCGAAGCTATCCTCGTGGTTTGGCTACTTTCGGATCCGCTACGTATAGCAGATTTGGCGCCTGTAATTATTTCTCTGGGTGCGTATTCTTACTTGCTGAGGTTTATTCTTGATTGCCGGGTCCTTGCATTAACGACCTGAGAAAGTCTGCGTGGTGGCCGTTGCCGGTGCAGTTGGCTATCTAGTCCAAAGGCAGACTTTGTGGTTGCAGGCTATTAAGACTCGGGTCGGGGCCACGACTGCGATGCTCAAAGCAATGAAATCTATCAAGATGTCCGGAATGGCGCGGACGTTGTCCGAGCAGATGAGGTCCTTTCGAGACAACGAAGTGCGACGCTCTCGCGGGTATCGGATGCTTCTCACTGTGATTACACTGCTAGGTCTGTATGAAATTTTTCCGCCTCATATCACCCAGCTAAATTTTCTAGTGCATGCGAATACCTTTGTCACGCCAGTGGTGGCACTTTCGATGTACAATTTGATTGCCCGCCAGAAAGAATGGACCGAGACGCTCGACAGCGCACGAGCGTTCACTGCCCTCGCGTTTCTGACCATTTTGGCTTCCTCGTTCGTCGGTTTTCTGCAGTCACTAACGGAGCTCTCCACGGCGTTGGGGTGTATCGACAGCATCCGAGTGTTTGTGCTGCAGCCACCCCGTCCGGAGGGTCGGTGCTTGCCAGAAGCGTACGGGCTCATGTTGTTTCAGGATCCGATCTTGTCCAAAGCCAGTCGCTCCGGGCATGTCGTTGCAAAGGACGTCTCCCTTGCCTGGAACGATGGCACCCCGATTTTACAAGACTTTTCCTTTGTGCTCAACCGTGGAGCGCTCGTGATGGTGAATGGGCCTGTTGGAAGCGGGAAGTCCATGCTCCTCCGTGCAATGCTCGGCGAGGTCCCCAAGGTCAGTGGCAAGCTAACCGTGGCAGCTCGTAGTTTCGCCTACTGCGCCCAGGCACCATGGATCGTGTCCGGCACCATTCAGGAAAATATCCGCGGCCCGGGAAATGGCGTGCGTTCCTCGCCGACTTGGTATGCCACCGTTCTAGACGCCTGCGACCTGCATAAGGACCTGGCCAGTCTGCCAGAGGGAGATCTCACGGCTGTTGGGGGGCAAGGGATAGGTCTAAGTGGGGGTCAACAACAGCGATTGGTATAGCCCTACCTTTCTTCCACTAACCCTAAGCTAACACACGCCGGATGGAATTTGTCACCAGGCTCTGGCACGAGCAATCTTCTGTCAAGCCGATCTTGTGCTCCTCGACGATGTCATGAGTGGTTTGGACCCGGCCACAGAGGAGCACATCTTCCACCGAGTGTTGGGACCCCATGGTTTGCTCAGAACCGCCGGGGTGACTGTTGTTGTGGCATCCAGTTCACGTATGTTTTGGTTTCTATACCCCCGCATCTCTTAGTCTGCATAAACCATAACGTAACAGCTGCTTTGACTCGACTATCTAACATTGTTTTTTTGAAATCACAGCTCGCTGGCTTGCATTTGCCGATCAGGTGCTTGCAGTAGGTGCGGATGGATCAGTGACAAGCTCGACGCCACGTGTCTCGCCTTATCCCACCATCTCGCATGATAACGCGTCCTCTGTGACTCTAGTGACTGCGGCAGAGGTCTCCGGGGTCGCCTCTCCAGTGCAGGCCGATGAGAAGGAACTCGCAGTGCAGGAAGAACCGGCTCCTGACCGGGATTTGGCGGACATTTCTATATATCGGTACTACTTCGCCACCGCGCCGTCGGCCGCCTGGCTGTTGGTTTACGGCTCGCTGGCTGTGCTAGTCGCGCTACATACTTTTATGTGTAAGCTCTGGACCCCTCTTCGCCGTCACAGCTGGCTGATGTGGTGGTGCAATGCAGCTGTCTGGGTCAAATGGTGGGCCGAGGATAACGACCGAGAACCTAACCACAACCTCAACATGCGAGTTGGGGTCTATTGGCTCCTTGGGGCTCTGGTCGCTGGTTTCTTTGTCTTGACCCCGTGGTATGCATACTTACCTCATTTTGGGAAAGGACGAACGCGCTCACAGTATGCAAGGTGTCTTTGGAGTCTGGTGGCTCCGCGAACCATGGTAGCTCTCCATCGAGATCTTCTCCAGACTGTGCTGAAGTACGCCCCTCGTGTCGTGATTCTGGCTTGCACTCAGAGGGCGTCGCTGACCGAGACATCACAGTGCGCCATTTTCATTTCTCTCATCTTTGGACGCAGGGGAAACGTTGAACCGGTCCGCGACCTCCCCATTTTCAAATTTATGACTGTGGCTCAGGCTGATTCGATCACTCACCATGGCGCAGCTTCAGTCAGGACCTCGAACTCATTGATTTTCAAGTGCCTGAGTTCCTCATGCTGTTCTCTCTTAGTAAGTAACTTTCACGCCGAGGGCAAAGCGCTGCCTCGAGGAAGAGACAACGATACTAACGGAGGACACCGCAAGCTCTACTCATGTGCATCGCGCAGATGATCGTCATCGCCATCCAGGTTCACTACGCGGCCGCCGCGCTACCCGCCTGCCTCGTGGTCTTCTACGTGGTGCAGAGGTTCTACACGCGCACCTCGCGCCAGCTCCGGATCCTGGACCTCGAAGCCCGCGCTCCCTTGCTGTCGCTGCTGCTGGAGACCATCCAGGGGCTCGAGACGATCCGCGCGTTTGACTGGACGCACAGGTACAGGCAACGGTGCCATAAGCTGTTGGTGGAAGCGCAGAAGCCGTTTTACCTGCTGTACGCCGTGCAAACGTGGCTCGCTTTGGTGCTAGATCTCAGCCTGGCCGGGTTCGTCGTGGTGGTCATGGGGGTCGGCGTCGCCAGCCTGGGCAAGATCTCCCCGGCAGCGATGGGCTTGGCCCTCGTCAACATTATCGCCTTTGGCACCTCCGTCAAGCTCTTGACCACCTACTGGGCGTCCCTAGAAACCTCGTTGGGGGCGGTGGCCCGGATCAAGTCGTTTGTGGAACGGACCCCTTCCGAGATTCTTGTGCCTCCTTCGCATGAGTCGTCAGAGCATTTACCGCAAAATTGGCCGGTTGAAGGCTCTGTTGAGTTCCGGGGGGTATCCGTCGCCTACGGGTGAGTCTTCTCCTGTCCTTCCTTTCCGTGCTACCGTCGAAAGATCAACGGCGTTGGGTCTAAACCAGGAGATCTCCTAGTGCTCAATCAACCCATGCCGTGCAAAATATTTCACTATCAATTCCCGCTGGACAGAAATTAGCCATCTGTGGCCGTACAGGAAGGTTTGCCACCCTCAACTCCCCGAGTCACGGTGACAATGAACCACGTGTCGCCTCACAAGGACAGAATAAGTTGCCCTAACGACTGAACTGATATTTTAATATAGTGGCAAAACCTCTCTCATCACCGCCATTTTCGGTATATCCGACCTCACCGAAGGGGAGATCCTCATCGACGGCCGCAGCATCTCGACCATCGACCGGACCTTCCTCCGCACAGCCATCGTCGGAGTGCCCCAGGATTCCTTCATCCTGGAGGGCTCTAGTTTCCGGCGCAACCTTGATCCATTCGATGCACACGGTGACGACACGGTGGTAATGGAAGCATTGTTCACCGTAGGCCTCGGCCATCTCCTCGACCCTACTCTCGGGTTGGACACCGTCATCGACGAGAACACCATGACTCCCGGTCAGAAGCAGCTGCTCTGCTTGGCGCGGGCCAGCCTTCGCCCTGGGCGGGTAGTGGTTCTCGATGAGCCGACAAGCAGGTTAGTAGTGACACTTTCTCCCTCTCTCCTTGGCTTTGGGATACCTCGCACTCTGGGGGGAATCATGGAAGATTAGCAACCGAACTGACTCCACATATCCCACAGCGTCGATGAAGAGACAGAAGCCCAGATGCAATCGATCATCCAGACCGCGTTTTCTGGCCGGACGGTCATCATGGTCACGCACCGGATCCGGGCCGTGATCGAGTACGGGTATGATCGGGTTATCGTGATGCGGGACGGCGAGATTGTCGAGGACGGGGCACCGAGGGAGTTGCTCAACCGCGAAACAGAGGAAGGGGGTGGAGCTGGGGCGTTTCAGGAGTTGTATCTTCGAGAGAGCGGGGAAGGGGCGGGGACCGGTAACCCTGTGATATAGCTCATTCCGATCGCGATATCTCCTCGTTGTGTCACAGGTGGATGGTGACCATTATCATTATAGTACATGTAATACGACGGTTTAGCACCGAACCAAACAGAAGTATCCCAGCGGTCAACGGTTCCGCCTCAGCAATATGTTTAAAGCACACGGGGCCACCAACTTAATTTTTGCCGTCCAACTATCTCAGACTCATCTCTAACCCATGCATGATATCATGGCAAGTGATGCTGTTGCGCCCCAGGACACAACGGCCCCCCCTAAAAACGCTACAAATGATCCAACAGCTGCAGATACCGCAAACACGGCCACGCCGCCGACCCCTCGATAGCGCGCAGCTCCGCCGCCAGTTGCCTCGTTCCGCACCAACACCACACAATGGGCGTGCTCCACCCCGTTGCTCCCGCGGTACCCGATCCGCGCTGCGGCGGGGCGGAGTCCGCTCCCGCTCCTGCTCCTGCCCTCCTCACCCGTCTTCCTGCCCATGCCCATGCCCATCTCAAACCTCACCCCCTCCAACACCCTCTCCTCCCCGGTACGATACCGGACCAACAACTCCACCTTCATGACCTCCTCGATCAGATCCGCATTGAACGCGGCGCCCATGAACGCCTCCTGGGCGTCCCAGCCGCGCAGGGCGGCGATGCCGCGACACCGCAGCCCGAAGTCCGGACAGCGCATGGTGGCGACGCACAGGGCGGGGACGATCTCCGGGCGGGCGGTGACGGCGGGGCGACCCGCGGTGTTGGTCGACTCGGTCACCACCGGAAAGCGGGCGATGGCCGCCTCGGCGGCGGTGAGGACGGCGAGGAAGTCCGGGAGGAGGCGGGGGGGCAGCGGGCGCTCCTTGCTGAAGAGGGCGATCTTGATGGCGAGGAGGGAGTAGAGGCAGGACAGGCGCGTGATGTGGGCTTCGCGGGTGAGCTTTTCGTGGTCCACTGTGATCCGGGGGTGGAGGGTGCGGTGGTAGAACTCGTGGAAGAGGTGGAGGTAGCGGGTGAAGTAGGCGAGGAGGCGGTGCTGGCGGTGGTGCAGGGCGGCGTAGCGGGCGGCGATCTCGGCGTCGCGGAGGTACCAGCTCTCGGCGACGAAGAGGGCCATCGTGTCGAGCAGCGGGGTCAGGATCTGGCGGGCGTGGCCCCAGTCCCGGAAGGCCTGGGCCCCGTGCAGGTAGAGGTCGTGGTAGGGTTGGTGGTAGACGAGCTCCGTGTCGAAGTGCAGCGGATCCTGCGTCCCGTAGAAGATGGCGCACATCTGCAGCCCCACGAACGCGTCCACCACGCATTCCTCCACCCGGTACGGGTTGGGCCCGTTTGCCACGATGAAGGTCAGCCCTCCGCTGCTGCTGCTGCTGCTCTGGCGGCGCACGTTCATCCCCCGCAGGATGTGCAGCCCGCATTGGAGGTGGAAGGTCGCCCGGCTCGGGTTCTGGTGCAGCAGCTCGCACATCACGAACAGCAGGCAGCACGCCAGGATCACCCGCTGGAAGTGCGGGTCGGCCGACTGTCGTCGCTCGTTGAGCTTGCTGATCGCCCGGCTGGCTTGTTCCACGGCGAACAAGTACCATTGGTTCTGGTCACGGCGCCCACGTCTCTGCTGCTGCTGCTGGTGCTGGTGCTGCGGTAGGAAACCCTGTCGCTGCCGCCGACCGCCCTCGATTTCATACGCCTGGTTCACGGCGCCCAATGCGATCACCGCGTGGAAGACGGCGGGTCGTGGTGGCAGAGCTGCAGAATCAGGCGCTGCCAGAGCGGCGAGTCAAAGAAGGCCACCAGATGGGGCACCGAGCGGTGCTGGAAGAACGACAGGCACCGTCGCTCGTCCGAGGTCATCTTCCACGGCAGCGAGATCTGGGCCGCCGGCGCAACGACGCGGCCGACGCGCGCGCGCTCGGGAATCCGGTGCAGCTCATACTCGCACTGCCGTCCGGTCCGCGTGCAGTTGTCACACGCCCCCGGCGTTTCATCGCATTTGACTCGGCGAGCTCTGTTCGATGAGGCTTAGCGTTGAGCATGTAGCATAGTGCATGTACTGTACGTACCGGCAGGTTCGGCACCCGTTGCGGGACCGTCGCGAGAATGCTTTCTTACGCGTGGGCCACGGTGAACTTGTCCAGGTCAGGTTCTGCGTTTGAGGTGCTGGTTCCATTGTAAGGGAAATCTCTGAGATGTCGTCGAATGGCCTTTGCACGAGGGTGGAGGACCGAGAGGTTGAGACTAAGCGGCGTAAGCTAGCCCCAACAGGATTTGACACCGGTGTTGCAGGCAGGTGGGCTTGGGCATTGTAACGCGATGTTGGAGTGGGTTTAGTAAGAAGGTCGCAGGTCATTAATATCCATACTAATTACTTAGTGCTGACGTTCTATGTGGTAGTTACCCTGCTACTTGATACTAAGGCAGCAAGGCTAGACAATCGGGCCAATTGTGTTCGTGACTTGGAGTAATGTGGGTCAAATGAGGAGGTATCCCTGTACACCATAATCTCTGGAAACCCTCTCACTCGTGTGAATATAATTGAGACTCTGATCAAACATGCGTGCACTGAAGGGTCGTGCGGAAGCCGTGTTTGTAATTCAACCTAGGTTTAATGTAGTCAAGGGCAAACTCCAGTTAACCCTAGGTGAGCGCCGTCCCCGCCCGGACAGACCCTCAACACTACACCTCATGATCACAGATTGGATGGATGCTCTTGAGGAGCAGGACTATCTCATTCCCTGCGAGATTGAATTTCTGCTCGCGATTAGGGCGTCAGTCGGTGCACTTCTATCATGTCAACCCCCATTTTCAAGGGAAGCCCTCGGCAGGCATACCTATTATCTTCCGTAGGCTACGAATTTGATTCGCAGTCGGAGCCTCCACAAGGATAGAATGGCAGCAAATTTCCTTGAGAAGGCGAAATATGGTTCTATAGTCGGTTGTCGCACTGATTCATAATGAAACACCGTAGGAGATGCTGCAGGATGGAATATAGGGGTCCAAGGCAAGTGCCCGTGCACGATTCGTGGCCCAGTCAAGTGGATACCACATAGAAGCTAGGATTCCGATTGGCTACGTCGCCTAGTATAAACAGCCGTATAGGTTGGTCCCTTCACACTCACTTTAGCGCGGCGTTTCTATGCTTATCAATCCAACTGCTTAGAAATCTACCCATATAGAGTTATCTAGAGCTTATCATCAGAACAATATGTACAACATTCACGGCAATCGAGTCATCCCGTTGGTCAGCTAGTCCACGCGGCGCACTGCTTCTACCGGAGTCTCCTGTTCCTGTCACTACTTGGACTCGATCCGCAGCAAAAGGACTACATCAACTGCTAACGCAGCGGTTCGCTCTGAGGTATATAAGTATGCTTCTTCTCCCATTCTCCCTTCTCCATGAGCTATTAGCCCAGTCACCAGACTCAATCGCATCCAGATACATTCTCAACAAACCTTCATATCCAAAACCACCCCCTCATAATGACAACCACAGTCCTGATCACCGGCGCCAACCGCGGCCTCGGCCAGGGCCTGCTCAAGCTCTTCCTCCAGAAACCCAACCACGTTCGTCCTCACCCCTTCACCCACTTGATCCCCACCCCCTTCCAACACCACCACACTCACACCCAAACCAGACAATCATCGCAGCAGTCCGCAACCCCGACCACCCGACCGCCCAAGCCCTCCCCACCCTCCCGCGGGACCCAACCACCCACCTCATCATAACCCCCTACGACGCCAGCCTCGGCTCCTCCGCCCAAACCGCCGTCCAGAACCTCACGCGCACACACGGGATCACCCACCTCGACATCGTGGTCGCCAACGCAGGCATCGCCAAATCCTACCCGCTCGTCAAGGACGTCCAACTGCCCGAAATCCGCGAGCATGTCGAGACCAACGTCCTGAGCGTGGTGGCGCTCTACCAGGCGACGCGGGACTTACTGGAGAAGTCCACGTCCACATCCACGTCCAAGCCGGTGTTTGCGATCATGGGGTCAGGGGCTGGGGCTTTGGGGTACGTTACTCTTTTTTCTCGTGCAGAGGGCTAGGATGTTGCATTGACTGACCGTGGTGTAGCCGCCAGCCGCCCGTCCCCAGCGCGGTGTACGGCGCCTCCAAGGCGATGGTGAACTGGTACGGGGTGCGCATCAACGCCGAGGACGCGTGGCTCAACGCCTTCGTGCTGGATCCGGGCTGGGTGCAGACGGATATGGGCAATGCGGCGGCGCAGGGGTGGGGGATGGAGGCCGCGCCGACGAGCGTTGAGGAGTCGGTGGGGGGGATGGTTGAGGTTCTGACCACTGGGACGAAGGAGCGGGTGGGTGGGAAGGTGGTGCTGTATACTGGCGAGGTGCAGCAGTGGTAGTTTTGATTTGACTGGTTGGAAGGGTCGCGTGGCATTTTAAGGCCGCGTTTTTTCTTTCTCTGTGTTTTCGTTCTTTCTTGGGGGCTCAGGATGGTGGGGTCGAGCGTGATTACGCTGAGTGGGTAGGGAATTGTTTTCTCAATGCATCAGCTTGGGGAATAGACATTGCCTGCAAGACATACACTAACAAAAGATAGAAAAGGTAGGACAATATTTCCCCGGTCGGAGACTTAGCACACGTCCCAAGTCAGGCGGGGGATTTAGTAAGTGACTGAGCTAGAGCTGACCCGGAACCATGTTTTCAATGTAAGCCCTAAAAGACCCAACGCCGCGATGGGCTGCCGTAGCGCGGCACTACTGAAAGGCCCTGTCTGAGACGCGTCGGTCAGCAAACCTCCTGTTGTATAACTGGCGTTGCTGTTTCCGCCTGGATGAGCTCGAGCTTATAGTCAATGGGGCTGTGCTTAATCAACTCTGCAGTCTGTGGCATACACGATATAAGTCTGTCCCTTAGTATCGTCCGGCTCCTCTATGGAGGCCGTCAACCGACTCAGGCCATCCAGCACGTCTTTGCGCAACTTCTCGTCGCCGGATTCGACCAGCTTGCGGACTTCTTGGGCCAAGGCTTCTATGTTGGATCTGGTCGAGGGACTATTGTGCGATAGGCTCTGGGAAAGAATCATGAAACAAACGACAACGAAGACAACAGGGCGAAGGCAGCTTTTGAACGGACAAACGGATACTCTGGCTAAGTTCTGACATCAGGCTGGAGCTGAAGTTGAAGCTGAACCTGGCTGAATCTGACCGAAGCTCAAGCTAAAGTCTGACCAGCGATGCTAGACTCCATGATAGCGACCAACGAAGTTGCCGCGAGTTCTCCGAACTCCACTAAGGGTCTGTATTAGTGCTGCCTCCGCTTCGCCTTCCCCCCACAGTGTGGTGTGAGACAGGCGATAAGCACAAGGACTGGCGGCGCCTGCGAAGAAACCCGAAAGACTCGAACTAAACCGGAAGAAGTACTTCGAGATGCCATGATAAATGAAGCTGACCGTTGAGAATTCAACCTCTACTACAAATTCCCGGCTGGAAGGACATCTACCGCGAGGACCCCCTCTCACCCGCAGCACAAACATATCACCAACCCACCCCACCAACCCTAATCCCCTACCCCTAATCTTTCCACTAAGCCCACACCCCCAAAACCCTCTCCATGAATTCAGTCTCCCCCGGATTCTCCTGCCGCCACGCGTGGACAAACACCTGCCGTCCATAGTACGACAGCCGCCCATTGATGGCCCGCACCTCGTCCGGCCGGGCCAGGATGTACCGGACCACCCGCTCATACAGCAGGTTGAACCACGGGTGGTGGACCCCGTACCGGACGCACCGCACGAAGTAGAAGTGGTAGCAGGCGACGCCCGCCACGACCTCGGCCTGGAACGGCGTGGGCGGCTCGTGCTGCTGCCCCTCACAGTGGCATTTGACCAGGACCAGCTGCTGTTGCCGGGGGCGGGGCCGTGAGTCGGGCGCGGTGATGAAAAAGAGCTCGAGTTCGGCGGGCCGTTGGGGGAGGATGCGGGGGGTGCGGAGTCTATTGGGATGAGCGGTTGGAGGATGGTCGGTTAGCTCTTGCAGTTTTTATGGACAATGGAATTTTTCTTTACTGGGGAGAAACCTACCTGTCTGAATCCTCCAAAGCCTTCAGGAACCGATCCCGCCCGCATTCGATCCACAGCTCAAGTGAGGTGAAGCCGTAGCCGAGTCGGAATATGATTCGGTTCGAGACGAGAGTGTCGGCGATGCTGTCGATGGCTTCGTCGAGCTCCTTGGCCCAGGCCCCGGTGGCTTGCTGGTGGAGCTGGGGCACTTCCCATGGCTCATACTTCATGGTGCGTGTGTATTATCTTAAAGGAGGTATAGCTCGGGCTAGCTTGGGGGATTGCGGAAGCAGAAAGATAGCGTCTTACGGAAAGGGCATCTGGCAGCATCAGAGTCATGGGGATCCGTGAGGTCGACCTGTCTCTAAAATAACTGCTCCTGCTGGGAGCTTCGTGGATTGTCGTGCCTCCGAAGAAATTGTTACCTCACGCCTCATACAAACGACTGCTCACATTGCAGAAGGTGATTACGTCTGCTACAAACACCACAACGCCCCCCTATCCGTGTCATCCGACTCGATCGACAGCGCCGTTTGTTCATCGGGAGGTCGCATATTCCCATGACTTGACACGGACTGTGGGAATCGACTGGTTCGGCAGCGTATATGGACTCAGGCAAGTAGCCACGTCACCCTTGACTCATTTTGGTGTCTCAGGCTACGTGTGTTGTCTCAACATGGTTGATCCTTGGAGAAGGTGAGGAGCGGGAAAAGTGAAGAGATTGTAGGGTGCGTTAGGGTCACATGACCCTGTTTGGCCCTGTCACTGGCCTAGATATTCAGATTTGAACGGATGATCAGACTCCCGTATGTTGATCTGGGGTTATTTCACTTGCATTGAACAAGCTCGAGTGGAAGACCGGCTCTCTCTTTTGTAAGAGAGGGCAGTTTTCAGAATCTGAATAATGCTATCGTGGATTGTTGACGGCTGAGAGCCGGTTGTTAGCCAGTCCAAAAAAGAGTTCGGCTTTTGTGCTCTAACTCTCACAGCCCTATACAGGTCCGAGACGCTTGGTACGTATAGTCACATGGGTGACAACGTGCGGTACACGCCATGCCTCGCTCTGTCAGTCAGTCCCGTGACCACGTGACCCGCCCTCCACCCAGGCTGGATCGGATCATAGCGGAAGTAGGCTTGGCGCAGACGGCGTCGATTTCGGGAGGCGGAGATGATCGCATCGACAAACCGAAAGTGTAAAATCGATAGTATCGACAAAGTTCAATGCAATATCTATAGTCACAGATGCACCACTATACCAGTGACATCTGTCCAACAAAGTATTATACAAAATCATGCAGGTATATGCAACACGGAAACCCAAAATATACAACGCCCGTTCGCTCAGGCATTATTCGCACAGGAGAAACTCGAGCTATTGGCGTCTTCGTGTAACGAGCGTCCCGAGACGTACAGTCCAAGACCACACTGGCACAGACTGTTAGAAGATTACCTTGGAGAAGAAGTCAAGCAGCACTTACCACGCAAGCGGCGATACCCACGATCAACGCATTGAGAATGGTCAACGCGATCTTTCTCGGGGAGGAGAATAGTCGGTCTTTGTTGAGGTACAGCCAGAACATGCCGCTGAAACCAACTATGGGTTGGTTAGTATTAGGTTTGTGGGGTGAGGGTGGAGTAGATATGCTTACAAGTGAACCAACTGGCAAAAAGGGAAGCCTGCAGATATCAGTCAGCGAGGAACATGTCGACCTCAAAAAGGTGTGAACCTACAATCAAACTGAGGAGATCGTTGAAGACAGGAATGGCCTCGGCGATAATCCATGCCACGATCCACAGGACCAGCATGAGGACCACCCAGGAGCCGGTGGCCACGAGATCGCGGCTGTGCATGCGGTCGCTGTTGCGGAAGATTCGCACGTACACGAACTTACAGGCCACATGGCCGTTGACGACTCCGCCGATGATAATCTATAAAGGTCAGCGATGGCTGAGTAGACACAAAGGAACGACCATGACGTACCGTCGGCAGAGCGATGCCATAGGCGATCTTAGCGATCATCGGGCCGGCTGAACCGAGCGCCGGGGAGGTGACGTTGGGTCCGGCAAAGACGTAGATCACCACAGCGGTGACGATGTAGAGAACCGTATCGATGCCCTGCAGCAGACACAGCGATTTAGGATAATCGCGCGGATCCTTGAGTTCGGACATGAAACCGAAGAAAGCCACATGGCCCGCTGTGGAATTGTAAGCGAAAGTCTTCATTAGAGTGGTGTCAAGACATACAGAAAGAGAAGACAATGTTGCACACGGCCAGGAAAGCCTTGTACAGACTGGTGTCCACGGTGACTTCGAGCGCACCCTTGTAGGGACGCTGGATGCCAACAGCGATCATGACGATCATGACAGCAGAAAAGACGCTAATGAATGCTGTCCAAGTGTCAGAACATGACAATCAATATGATAGTTGAACACTTACAAGCCACCGACAGGTAGGACACATTGGCTGAGGTTCGGGGCAGAGCCAAGAAGAAAGAGATGACCACGCCGACAACACCAAACACGATCGTGCACGTGCCGTGCTCGGTGATCGTGTTCATGGCCACGGTGAAGGTCAAGATATGGCTGGCCATGATGAAGACAACGAGGAGCAGTTGGCCGGTGCCGAAGAACTCACGGCCGAAACTGCCGAAAAGAACCTCGCCGGCATCGGCCATGTTTTGGATGTGCGGGTAGGCCCATCTGAACTGACCGATGGTATAGCCGGTGTAGGTGGCCAAGAGACCCAGTCCCAGCAGAAGGATGATAGCGCTAGAATGGTCAGTCTGTTGTTCAGAACATTACAAGGCAATGATACATACGGGACGAGACCCAAGACACCGACGACGGCGGGTAGCGACAGGATGCCTAAGGACACGGTTTCGGCCACCATGACTATCAAATTAGTATCTAGCGGATCATCGTGGCAGTAAGCGCGACTCACGGAAACCACATTGCCTGGGAGCAGCCAGTCAGCTGGATTACACTGGAATTGGAACAACAGAGGAGACAATGGCGAACATACCACCAGCTGAGGACCTTGTACTTGACCTCGGCATACTCCTCATCACCAAAGGTGTCCTGATAGATGGGACTGCCCTTGCGATCCTCCTGCTTCTCCTCCTTGTCGTGCAGGGCGACATCATACTGGGGCGCATGATCCAATTCAGCAGCGCCATGGCCGTCCACGGCCATGCTCATGGGTTGCGACATCCTAGTATGATGGACGAGGGGGGAGAGGGGAGAGGGAAGGGAGGGGAGGGGAGCAAGTCTCAACTCTCTCCTCTCTTCAAAGTTCAAGCTCTCCGACACAGCCGAGGTGAGGAGGAATTAAGGATGAAAGAAAAACCGGAAGAACTGGGGAAGAGTGCAGAATTTTTCCGAAAGCGGCAAGGCGGGATCGTCCGAGAGAGGATTGAATCCACCGAACTCCCCGATCACACGAAGAAGAATTAAGGTACAGGTAGGAGTAAGGTAGCTGGCAGCTACTAGCTTTTTCCAGCCAGGCGAATTGAAGTGA
Source organism: Aspergillus fijiensis CBS 313.89 (assembly GCF_003184825.1). Taxonomy (NCBI): domain Eukaryota; kingdom Fungi; phylum Ascomycota; class Eurotiomycetes; order Eurotiales; family Aspergillaceae; genus Aspergillus; species Aspergillus fijiensis. The sequence continues at coordinate 315,717 of NW_024469004.1, read as the reverse complement.
GGGAATGGAGAGATAAACAAAACAAAAAGGCGTGCTTGGAGGAAAGTGGCAGGTGTGGCCTTCTGAGTCACTGGCGTTCGCCCACCCTCAATATTGCCTCATGGGCATTCAATCTCTGCTGGCCCGGCCAGGTTACATCTAGAATTCCCTCCTGGCCAATCGTGGTCTTTCATTACCTAATGTCCGCCCCGCCCTGGTGGATGCTCTCCGCTCGCGGCTGTGGCTTCTCCGCCAATGAGAGTGGGCGGCGGGAAACTTGCGGGGCCTTTCCCGCTCGGCGAGCTTAAAATTTCTGCTCCCGAAGAGGCAAGGTCTTCCGACCGCTCTTCGTCAGCCGCTTCCGCGCCAAGAGCCACGCCCCCTCCTCGCTTATCATCATCTTGCCTCTTTCGGGGCGCAACCACGATCTGCTCCTTCTGTCACTGGTGATGATCGGCAGCTGAGGGGCACATCTGACACCCTGCGCCAACCTTGGAATTGTATATCCGGTTCCTGACCCGGTAGTCTGGCGGGCTGCCACCCATGACTCGCTGATGACGAGAGGAGTTCGTCTCAGGTCGGCTTAGTGTGCCAGCTTCGTCGCTTGTTTCAGGGCTCAATCGCTTCAGGGTCCTTTAAGGACACCGGGCTCGATTACTTGAATGTTCATGACCTATCAAGTTTGTCCATAAGTAGATGGTTACCATAACGAAAAACATGGTTGCTCGCGATCATCCTTTCTGGTCGCTCGGCATTATATTCACTGCAGGTGTGTTTCTAAAAAGGTTCTGAAGTTGAGGACGAAGGGCATTGCAGTTAGAAGATCAGATCCAGGCGATTTGGGTTGAGCTCTTCGAGGATATGGAACCCTCGTGATTTGTTCACACAGAACAAAAAGGATGCTTGTGAGATCCGGGATAAACATACGCAAAGAATGGGTAATTTAGCTGGCATCAAAAATTGCGGTATACCTCCGCACGTCGGAGATCGCCGAACTAAGTACTGCACGAACTGCCCAGCCTGTACATACTTTTCAAGCCAATCTCTTGATTTTGCCGGGTTGTTGAGAGATTTACGGATGTGAGAACCAACTGACACTTGAGAAAAGTATATAGCTGTATCACGTGATCCGATAACCCCAGAGCGCCAATATATCTATGACATTTTATGGCTGATGTGATGGGCGCACTGACTATCTGGTCAATAATCACCCATAGCCGAGCATTTTGAATTGAGGTTCGGCTATCGTATCGAAATCTGAATGATGTTCACAGGAGAAAACGATAGAGTTAGACTCGGACTTTCAAAGCTTCCTCGAATTCGACAAAAGACGAAAACAGGTCGTTAGCCATGCTGCCATCTGTGCTCATTTGATAGAACTCAGGACGTCAGTGGGCGAAGTTCCATTCTGTGCAAGAAGGCATTTTGTTGGTAGGCTTATCTTCACATTTGCCGAATTGAGCGTCTTCAGGGGTGAAGCGTGTGATCTACCGCTGGAAGAATGAAGCTAACCACACCTAAGAACGGATGGATGGATAAGACCGATCATTGATCCTATTGAGGCTGCTAGTCAGAACATGAGGTTGAAGAAAAAGAGAGAACGGGAGGGGAAGAGAGGATGCAGAAGGAAAGGGGACCTATCGCCTTTCATATACGGAAGGCGTAATCCTTCCCCGAGCCTTCGTCCCTGCTCCGTCAGGGGAAACGGTGGATGAACCATGCTTGCTTAATTGGCGAAGCAATCAAGCGGATTTGAAAACACGACACAAGTCACGTGGTAGCCTATCAAAGGGTCTGCTGCGACAGTCTTGTCTATCCTATACATTATAGTAATAACCTTGTTTATCCAAGAGACTGAACGTGGCTTCCACAGTATGTATATGGAAGCCACGAACAAGCAAGGCAGGCTGGGCGGGTGCTTTAGTTCCTGCATATAAGGCAGTATCGGGTGTGATGTGAGGTCAAGTTGGGTTGGTTTCATTGTTAAGGGAGGGAGTCCGGTACCATACCTCAATGCAACCCATTGTCTTACCCCGGAACAGGTCTAGATCCGTGCTTGCCTCAGCCTTACATATGCCCGAATGACCCTATATCTCATTACACGGTAGAATCAATCTCAACAGTCTTCAAATGCTCAACAGCTGCAAAAGCAGAAATATCAGGCAACACCTTAACTATAAATAGCGTAAGCGCCCCCAATGTTTCAGGGACCCCGCGTTACGTCATCCAGCCCCGCCTTTAAAAGCCACGCAATCCCCCGTAAGGAACCCTGAATACCCCAACAATCATCTCAATTGACTTTTCATCATCACTACTGTCTGGCCTGGATATCTATCAATTTCCATCTACATTGCACATACCTCAATCATCATGCCCGATTTCGGCCACAAGATTCTCAACAAGCTGGGTCTTCACGACCACCACGACCAACAGCAGCAGCAGCAGCAGCAATATGACCAACAGCAATACGGCCAGTACAACCAGCAGCAATATGATCAGCAGCAATACGGCCAATATAACCAGCCACAATACGGCCAGTATAATCAGCAGCAATACCAATACAACCAACAACAATATGGCCAGCAGCAGCAGCAGCAGCCTATGGGCTACCCAGGTCAAGGCCACGGCCACCCCCGCCCCAACCGCCACGTCCACCACGACGAGCGCGCTCTCTCCAACGGCAACGGGGGTACCTACCCCCGTCTAGCCCGCCTCTCCGACGGCTCCCTCCTCTCCTCCTTCACTCGCTTCCCTGGCGACGGCCAACGCGCCCTCGTTGTCGCCCGCAGCACTGACGGCCATAACTTCGAAGACATCGGCGAGGTCACACGCGGCACGGGCGACACCGACAACCTGTTTCTCCTGGAGGTGGCCCCCTCCGTCGTACTGGGGGCTTTTCGGAACCACGACCACGACCCCTCGGGCCGGCCCACCCACTTCCGCATCACGGTCTGCCGCTCGCACGACGGCGGCCACACCTGGCAGTTCGCCTCGCAGGCGGCCGAGAAACCCGGGGGAGATGGGTTGGGAGTCTGGGAGCCGTTCATGCGCATGGGAGCTGCGGGCGAGGTGCAGCTCACCTACTCGCAGGAGATGGCGCACAACAACCAGTGCACGATGCTGGTGACGTCGACGGACCAGGGCAGCACCTGGTCCGAGCCCCGGTGCCTGCACGGGAAGGATGACAAGCGGCGCGACGGGATGAACGGGATTGCGCGGACGCACGATGGCGACCGCGAGGCGCTGGTGATGGTGTTCGAGACCAATACCCGAGGCCCCATGCAGATCGAGGGGCTGATCTCGTACGACGACGGGCGGAGCTGGGGCAACCGCCATATTGTTTACTCGCCGCGGGACGGCCACCGGCATAACGCGGGCGCGCCGCAAATTGCCTCGTTCGCGGACGGGTCGCTGGCCGTCGTCTTCATGACGGATGAGGACCATCAGGAGGTCGACTGGACCAAGAATGCGTGCATCAAGGCGGTGTTCGGGCCGCCACCGGCCAATGGCCAGATCCAGTGGGATCACTCCGCTACGACCATCTGTGGGGAGTCGAGCCATTGGCCTGGGGTGTTCGGGTTGGATGGCCACACGGTTTTGGCGACGTATGAGTGTCGGGGGCCGAAGGCGAGAGCCATCTCGTTGCAGTGAAGGTCTGTGTGCTCCTCTCGGCCATCCCCACTTATGTTTCGGTAACGCTAGATTGCCCGCTGTTTCGGTATATCGGGTCATTAGTAAGAATGCACTGGTTTCGATGCACCGCAAAGCTTAATCAAAGTTAAGCTTGCCAATTGAGCACATTAGAAGATCTAAAGTCTGCGAAGTGGTAGGCCCAGGACATGGTTGTAGACAAGAGAAGCCAGATCCTCAAATCGGCACTATTGGACTAGTAGAAGCAAAGCCACCAGTACTTAGAGATCGTCTTGTAGGCCACCAGCCTAACCGAGTGAAACAACCAAGAGCAGTAGAATTAGCAAAATGACACCTGTGATTGTGACAGATTCGTCATGCTGATCATCATTTGAGCGCCTACGCAGAAAGGCTGGAAGCTTTGGTGATTTGGAAGAGACTCCACGTGGTAGTGACTGCTGATAACCATCAGCATGTAGCTAGTTATGTATCTTATATGTACCGCGTATCTACAGGCCAGTTGGGGTAATGAGCTGACCGGTCAAGTGTTCATCAGAAGTCGCCATCAAGTCCTTGGACATCACGGTTGAGACAGTAGCAGTGGCAGCTCTGGATCCCGCCCTCCCGCGAGAGTCAGAACACTGTTCCTAAGAGGCGCCTTCAAATTGGCCTCTACCAGGAAGCGCTTGAGCCACGGTGTCTCCAGCAACGTCGATTTTATGGCAACCTTGATCATTTCTTCGGTCAAGAGGCTCTTCTCCACAGCGTGACGCAGTATTAAGCGGACACCACTCTCATACTTGATGGCTGTGATCACTTTTTCGTTGATCGGAAACTGAGGAACATGTCGGATCATATCCCACAGGCAATTATGATTGCGAGCCACGGTCTGCTCGAGCACCCACTCATCCACCACAAGGATGTCATGTTTGAGAAGGAGCTGAAAGGTAGATAGCGTTCCTAAGGTCCAGCAATTGCTCATCGCCATAATCAAGTCCTTAACCGGTACGCTGTTGCCGTTTCGATCTAAGAGCACTCTCATATGATCAGGCCTGTTGTACGCTGCCATAAAGACGCTATCAGGCACCTGAGCTCCTTTAAACATCTCTATGATAGCTTGAAAGTCATCTCCGTTAGACTTAGCTGGGTTCCCTGCGGCGGCCTCCAGAAGATTCAAAGGTATTTCGTAATCTGGGCCAACAAACAGTAGTAGAACTCGCAACACAGACAGGCCATAGTCTCTATTGTTTGCGGCGGCGAACAACAGTTCTTGACAGATTGTGATCTCAGAGCCTCCATTGTTCATAAGCAATTGCATCACCTCCTTGGTATTTCTTGAAGCTGCCTCAAAAAGTACCTTTTCTGAAACAGCGAAGCCTGCCTGCTGTCTTTCCAAGAATGCCTCAAGAATGGCTATGCCTCGGAAGGTATTGGTGACGGCAGCAATCATGATGTCTTGGTCAATCTCGGTTTGTGGGCCCCATAAGTCCAACACGAAACGCAGAAACTCGAGCCCTTCTATCTTCCATTCTGTGGCAGCCGCTAGAATCAATTCATGGCGTAAACTGGCGTTCAATTCCTTGCCAGATAAGAGGAGCCGGATCAGGTCTCGGGCACCAGGATTGACAGACGCCGCAAGGAGAACATTACGTTGCGACATGAAATTTTCTCCATACACTTCAAAAACCAGCTTCAAGACCTCACTTGAGGCTCCTCTTGCAAAAGTCTCAGCATGTTCGGGCAGCAGGCAAGCGATTTGGCTGTTATTGTTCAGCACAAGGCTCGCCAACTCGGAATTGAACTGCGACAATTCTGCCACCTGGCGCATAATTCCTTGTGTAAAATGTACCTCCTCTTTCCGTCGCTGGAGCAGGACTTTCAGAATACTAACCCTGAGATCAACATTGTCAAAGGCGGCCTGAACAAGCTCTGCCGTTACCGGAGTTGTGCTTTGACCGCCACGCTCGAAGCAGATGTCCAGCAGCACGTCCGCGCATATGGGGTTTTTTGCCATACTCAAAAGGATGGCTGGATGAATTCTCTCGCTCTCTTCACCGCCGTATAGCGCGCCCATGTTCCAGAGTAGATCGAGGACAAGGCTTAATGTTGCTCGATCTTTCTCAGATCGAGGTCGAAGCTCACGAATAATCTCCTCCACCTCAAGAAATGGCACTGCGATAGCACGTTTCAAGAGCAAAACAAGAGTATTTATACTGGATCTGGCTGCAACAGCCAGTAGGCTTTCTCTCGATTGAAGTGGGAAACCCATCGAGTCGAATCTCAATTCTAGTAGTAGTTCGACTAAGGTTTCAAATTGCATGGCGATGGCCTTATCCGTTGGTCTTGGCCAGTCGGATACCATAAAACTGTTGAAGTGAGAATAGCCCATACCAGTCAAGCGATGCCAGTTCAGATAGACCACGCGTTCCGTAAATAGTTCGAGAAGCATCAGATAAATCTCTGGTATTGAATCGGGTGTTAGGCTATCTAGCTGACGAAAGTGATCGGGCCAGTTCTTGGAACCGTAAAGCAGCAGTGGTTTTCTCACAGCAACGTCGTAGGTCAGTTCTATCTTCTCTGCGAGGATACGCGACAGAATTTGGCTCAAGATGGTGCGATGACCAAGCATCTCCGATAGATGGCACCAATGAGTTGATTGCTCAGAAAGAAGAAATTCTTTCACGGAAAAATGAGCAAGTCTGATAGTCCCGTCCGCTGTGTTCAAGGTAACCATCTGAGTCGTACAGATCTCGATAACGCTGTCGGATGATGGGAAGCCGGCTACTTCTGCTACAGCTTCCTGACTTAGGGGCTTCATGGAGAAAGTGAGCCAAGTGAAAATGGATCGTACTGCATCGCGGTACCTTGGTAGAATCTCCTGCTCAAGGATGCCTTTGTACGTCGCCTCAAGAGTGTCAGGAATGGTTGTAAGCGCTTCATCAATGTCTTGGGGAATGTGACATCTTTCTAGGCGCTTTATCTGCAGATCAACCCAGCGAAAGCGCCTACCTCATAGTTAGCACGGAGAGGGACTGTAACATGCACCCATGACTTGCCTTTCTGAAACGTTCAGCAGCTGATGTTCTATCCTCTCAAGGATAGAGCGGTTCCATCTACGCAACTTTCCACTGGTTAGCCTCTCTTGCACAAATTTCTCGACGTCTCCGCTCAGTGCATCCTCCAGTCCAAATAAGGTGTGTTGCGTAAGAGCGTTATGAATGTCAGGTTCCGGTCTGCTTGTGGCAAGCAAGTGAACTTTGGTAGGAAAATCTCTTATCAGATCATCCATGAAAGCCAAGAGGCGCCTTTCTCGAGTCTCAACCGGGCATTCGTCGAGGGCATCGAAGATGATGAATACGTCTCCAGGCAGCAAACCCATAATGTCCCTGAGAATTGTCAAAAGTACGTCCAAGTCCGGCTCTCGGTTCCTCCGATGATCTTCCCAGATTTTTCTGATCGGGCTGGGAATAGGCCGGGGACACAATTGCCGTATAAAAGATCGAATCATACTCTCCATGCCTTGCGTTTCGTTGTCACTGAATTTGAAGTACCAGTATGCTAGAACACACGGCTCATTTTGTTGGCAATGCAGGTCAGTGTCTGCAATAATGGTGGAGCATAGGACTGATTTGCCGCAACCCACAGGGCCATGCATCCACAGCAGTTGTCCCGGTGTGGTCTTCCAGCGTTGATAGCGGTCGCTCGACTGCACAAACCATGTTCCCGTATCGGGCGAACGAGCCTTCTTGGTCTCGTTTTGGATGTTGGAATAGGAGAAAGTTGAGATCCAGTCGAGGATGCTGCGTTCCTCCTGATCATTGGTCCGAACATCGATACTGTGCACCCGCCTGGCCATCTCGTCAATCCGCACCAAGATATCCTCGGCACGGCGACTCTGATCCTCATCTCTCACGATCATTTTCCATTGATCCACGACGGCGCTTTTCTGCTCCACCACCGACTTGAGCCGGTCGAGCGGCTGGTCGATCAGAGCAGTTATACTCTTCCCCACTCGAGCAATGGCACTCTCATGTCTCGCAGTCTGGACCTCTGCGATATACCGAAGAAGCGCAACATAGACCTCCACCAGAGCATCGTCCAACCTTGCCGAACTGGCAATGGTCCCCTTCCGGTAGTTGTGCTCGATGATACTATGGTATGCGAGAGCCTTGGCGAGGAACTCCGATGCATCCATGATCGCATCCCGCCGATCGATGTCGTTCTTGATCAGCGTGAGCCCAAAGGCAACGACTGACCAAGCGATCGAGGCGTAGCCGGTAGGATCGAACCCGGCCACCGCTTTGATGAGGTCCTGGGCCTGTAGCGCGCAGACGAGGACCTTTTTGGCCGAGCCTCGAACATCGACTTTCCTGTTGCTGGCATCGCGGTTCCGGATGCTCAACTTGCCGTTTTGGTAGTCTTCGTATTTGGCGCTGATTTCTTTGATGATCTCCGCCAGCACTCCATCGATTGAGGGGGAGTTGCCGTCCTGGCTCAATCGCAGCCGTTTGCGGCTTTCTTCGTCCAGTTGTTCTTCTGCTCGTTTCCAGAGGTCATCTTTTTTCACCGCTACTAGTGAAGCTTGCTGGGGTGGGACAGTGGTTTGAAAGGGAGAACGCTTGATTTGTGATGGTTTGGAAACCGAATGGGAGGAGGAGGAGGTGGACGGGGAGAGAAGATTCACCGGCCGCGGAGGGGCAGCGGCCGCGTCGGCTGCGTTCCTGCCGTTCTTGTCCCCGCAACAGCCCCAGTCAAAGGGCATCGCAACTGCCAGTCCGTGAATGCGATATCGACAGTGAATGTTGATAATAACCTGAACCCTGAAGAAGTCAATGTGAATGCGAAGCAGATAAAAAGGAGATGCTTTTTTCCTCTTTATGTCTCCTTCAATATTCCACCAGCCTTGCTCTAAGCGCTCTGACACAGCCGCCACTAATTTAGTCTACTAGGCAACTAACTTGACTTTAGTTAGTTGGCTTTTCTGCTGAGATAATCTAGACCTATATAACTGATTAACACACCATTTTCTAAGATTTCATGTTCTAGCTTGGTCTAGCTTTTACGTTTTACAGCAACTAGAATCGTTAGTAAATCTCTATGTATAGTCTCACAACATGTGCAGTAGTTTTTCGGTCGTGTGTTATAGAAGGACGTTATAGTAGTATCAACATAGGCTTCAATTCTCAGGAAGTTTCTTTCATTGCCGGATATTGCATTCCAGGAATATGTAATGATTGGCAAGGGGTAATCGCTGATAATGCTAAGATATGATGGAAAGCAAGCTTTATGACCGAAATGTCCCGGGATTGGTTTATACTGTCAACACTGATTCCAATCATTAAAGTCTAGTATTTTTGTAGAGGCTTTCATCATTTTCTACAGTGAATAACCCAGGATTTTTTATATCTGGTTCGCTGGAAGCTTGGTCAGTAACACTCTTGATTACTTACCTGCTCAGCAATGTCTAGTATTGTTCGCGAGCGAGAAAAGGAAGCCTACTTGAACGAGTGATTCTCGGATTATCTGTAATATTGGAATGATAACAAATTAGGTATGATGCTAGATAGACCACATAGGTGCTGCTGATTGGCTAGAGTCATACCGTGGCGCGGAAGTCAAGGGGCTGAGGTCACATGGTAGATGATATATTTAGATCTAGGCCTAGTTGTTCTACGGTTTGTCTGGTTTGTCCAAGTTTACCATAAGGCTCTCAAGGGGTTTTAGTGCAATGCCTGATAACTTGTAACTTACTTATCTTACCGATTATGACCAAAGTACCGTGTATGGAGCGGGTATTGCGTCTGGCAAGAGCTTTGTACTGTATATACAGAAGATTATAACTTTTGGTGCCGCCTGCTCAAATTAATAAGGCTAGCATCTAAGCAGTGATTTGGAAACGATAATAATGGGTTCTTGGTCAAGAGGATTCCAAGATTTACTATTCTATACATGTAAAATATAGGTGGAGGTATACAATATCTTCTATCGCTGTTTAAAAACATAATAATTCTAGAAAGATTAAAATTTAAATGCAGATCTCAAAAGCTTTGTTTTCCACCTGATATGGAACCAAAATCCACTCTAGTTGATACATGCTTATGATTAGTCTATATCCACAAGAGGTTTGAAGCCGAATCCGCTCCATCGCCTGCCCAGAAAGCCTTTTAACCAATATTACCTGCAGCTAAAAGACTACAGTTATTGGTGGTCATATTCCTCATCTGCTTTTCTGAGTGTATGTATAGTTAGCTCATTTTACGTACTGCATTCCATGCACCTTTCTGTGCGATTAATAGTCACCATACTTGACTCTTTGAGTAGAACATCTAGAATCTTCTCATTTTGTGCCCTTTCATATCACGATAGTTTGAGAGATGCTACGATTCAGTTCATTATGTCCCAATCCGTACCTCTCCAGAAAGCCGCTGTGTATATTATACATGTCACTGCCGCTGGATTGCTGAAACAGTCCTGGACAAGACCGAAGTAAGTGCTTTAGGGCCTTTTGCGACCCAGCTGAGCCTGTCTCAGAGGCCCCGGCATTGTTCCCTTCAGCAGCGTGCCGTTTCTTGCTAGGATACTTGTCCTCTATTTCACCGCACCTTTTGTGGGATGTTTACCCATTGTTCTTGGATGAGTCATGCCTGTAATGTTGTCATACACCCGTACATACCTGCATGGGAATGTGGCGGCTGCGTGGGTATCTTTACAGGCGAGTCTGGCCAAGTTAGTCACTGCAAAGCTGCCCAACTTTAGTGGCTAACAGACTGCTGGTCCAGCCCATGGGGAATTCTCTTCCACAAACTTCCCACAGTAGCCAGGTTGATAATGAACTTGAGCTTGATAAATAGGGAGTCATCTCTTCCACAGGGTTTCGAGTTTTTCGTTTCTTTGTCTATGGTCGGAGCTTCTCTCCGGGGTCAATTCGTGTTTGTCCTCACAATGACATCTGTACCTATCGGCCAGGCTGAGGACGGACACTGCCCAGCCTGGCCACAGGATGAAGTTACGGATTTATCAGCCTACCTTGGAACCGATTTATTCTTTCTTCCACTCGAGGGCTATTGCGACCCAATTGTGATAGGGGATACACAAGGAGAACTTCTGGCTCCTCCGTCTATGATAATGACCGATACTGTGATGGGCGACAGCAGAGAACCTTCTTGGCCGGAACAATATCCTAATCTTGTCGCACCGAAGAACCTACTCTCGATGGAAGGCTCCGCTGAAAGCCAGCCACTTTCTGTTAATCTCATGGAAACTCCGACTTTGTCCACAGTGGGACTGGACTCACAGGTACTGCCTCTTCCAGACCTATCTCTATAGAGAATGGGCTTAGATGGATGCCTGGGTGGTGAAGCTCACACGCCAGCTGTGGTTGTTGGAGGACGGGACGATTCAGCGACATGCGCTTTGAGATTTCAGGAAGCGCCGATGCCTTCTTACGATCAGAATGTTTCCATAGTTGATGGGCTGTATTATTGCCAACATCGTGCATGCGTGACCAAGACTGGCTTTTCAACGAAGCGTGATCTGCAGTAAGCTACGCTATCACTTTCTCTGTTCATCCTGCTGACTCTTCACAGAAAGCATATGCGCATTCATTTTAAGCCAGTTAAATGTCCCATATGTACGGTTACCACGGCTCAGCAGATTCATATGCGTCGACATTTCGAAGTGCATCACGGTGGCTGGGCTCGGCAGTTGTGGCGAGTGGGCGCTGTGTGTAAGTTGTGCGGTAAATCATTCACACGGACAGACAATCTTCGCAGGCACTACCGAACTCAGCATGAAGATATCAGTAGTCTCTCTGTGTCCGATTGAGCAGTTTCTCATGTCGGGCCTTAATTTTATCGAGTTCAGTGACGGAGTTTTGAATAGTACCTTCAACCCTTCAGAATCGTAACGTCCGCAAGAAGTAGAAGTACACCCGCCTCCTGCTTGTAACCAAGACTCCAACGAAAATCTGCGCTTAAGTGTTTCAATGAGAGTAAAAACAAGGAAAAGAAAAAGGCGTGGAATACTCCAAAGTCAGAAAGGGTAAGCCAAATCAAATTGCAAGCCAAAATCCACTGCCATGTTACGTCTTGAGAGTGACCCCGCCACAGTCTGCATCATAGTCTTCATCCGACACGGGTGTCTTGAGCCCCTTTGTGCCCCAAACCTTCGCTGTGCTACGTTTAGCTGCCTCCGTTTCTAAGCTGCCGTCAGCAATCGAACATTGGAACGTATTTTTTCGAAGCTCTTCTAGATCCACGCGAGACCACCGGTCATCTGAGATTGCTGTCAGGGAATCAGGATGCCAGGGACTTGATGATGAGTGACCAAGGATATCAGCAATAACATCCCGCCGAATATCACTTGTCATCTCATTGAGGACCTTCACCTGCAAATCGTATTCTGGATCTCCCTTCGTGGGATTGTTGACTAGTGGCGGGCTCCAATTAGCCCAGACTTTGTGGTGACAATCAGGGGGGACCATTCGAGCCGGATGGTGCTTAAAGTATAGTTCACAACACAGACAGGCCGGTTTGCTACAAGCAATGTAACGGTCACTCCCCACGAAAGACAAATTCAACCTGAAGAAGTGGTCCAGAACCTGCACTTCTGCATGCACCTGCGGCGTGCAGTTGTCATACTGTTTCATGAAACCCTCAAAGATACGGGATTGAGATCGAGAATTCATGGAAAGCAAAGAACTCCTTATCTGAAGCCTTTCTGGGTCATCCTTCTTCAACATCCTGTTGAGGATACCATCAACCGTGGTTAGATTATCGGGCGCTGGCCGAGGCACTGGAGGCACACAAGCAATAGCCACCACCTGATACGAGTCAAGGACATGAGATAAATGGTCGATATCCTCAACCAGCTGCGACGGTGCACGGATGTGATGTGCCAGTCGCCCTATATAGTGGATGACTGACGCAAAAGGCGATCGTCGGTCTTGAGGGCCCACCAGCTTCTCTTCGTCTTGAGCTTTCTGTTTGATATCGTCGATGACGGCAGACTTTCTGTGCTTATATGCATAATCGCAAAGTGCCGGACAATCATCCTGTTCGAGGATAAACTCAAGCCAGTCTTTTATCTTCTGATCTACTGAGCCAATTAGCATCGTAAGAACCTGGATTTGAGCCTTTACGAACCCTTTTTGGTTTTCACGGATCCTGGTATGGGAAAACACTGTCTAATCGCTTGAAACAAGCACTGACGCTCTTTCTTTACTCGGCTGATCGCGAAACTAAGGCAGAACCTGGTAAATTCTTGCTTAAATTGTTCTTTATCAGAGTCTCCCGCAACTGTTGTCAATCGCTTCAGGTTGCTGAGAGCATTCTTCGCGAATTCGACGATTTTTTCGACAGATGCGTTGGATGAAATCCAGAATTTGTAACACGTTTCGCTGTCTTCAAGTCCAATGGCAGTGCAAGAAATACCTCCTTTGGTAAAGTCACAAACAAAAGCGAGGTTACCTAGGAATCGTCGCCGTGCTTGCTCCGAACTAGGACCCGGTGAGCCGACTGTGTGCTGCCCACGGGTCTGTCCTAGTACACGCAAAAGAAATAAAGGCTCGTAAAATCTAGCAAGGAGTCTCTTATACGCGCTCAGTCTTGGGGGCCCGACACGGACTGGGTCGATAGGCAATTGTTTGCTGGTGATATTGTTCTCGACTCTGAATGAATGCTTTGCAGATGGCATTTTGAATCGATTATAGAAAAGTGCGCGAAATATGAAAATATTCGAAGTGTTAGCTCATTAAGATGAAAGAGCAATTGATGATTACTTAGACCACCCATCAAGTTATGTGCCAGATATATACTTTTGGAAATTCGGCCACGAGGTGGGGGGATGAAGGCCATATGCGAAAGGGAGATAGGAGGGAGAAAGACAATGCAATGCGGGAGGAAGTCAATGCGGGAGGAAGTCAATGCGGGAGGAAGACAATGCGGGAGGAAGACAGTGCAGGAGGAAGTTCAAGCACACATGTTCTACTGAGATTGGGTAGCCAAGACTTCTCGCTGCCCCCGTAAACCGAGGGAGATAACCTACGCGAGCACAAGTGAAGATGCTAAAGCCTTCATTTGCGAAGCATACAACTTTGGTCGGTAGACTTGACTGTGTAGGATACAGTCGTCTCACGTTCAAAGCAAGGAGATCAACAGCACGTTTAGACAACTGGGACAAATCAAGGCACGCCTCGAATTCTGCAAATGATACGAGGCGACCAACCTCTGCACATTGGAACCGCTAAAATGACTTCTCTGTCTGTATAGTCTTCTGGGATGGATAAAAGGCACTAGGCTGGGCTGCACATTCGGTCTACGGCACTCATCCAAAGACTGGCAGCCCTTTACCTGCAGAATTTCCTGGATTGTTCTTCAATACTGAACGCAGTAGAAAATGTCTGGATTGCCTGATTCATCCTGTCTATCGACTACGGAATCTATTTATCTACTTCATCACGTTTTCCTACCCCCAAAGCTGCCACAGGAAGACGATTATGACGCTGCACATGAAACTCTCCTGCTCGATAGCGTTATTGACGCCCTTGCTCGGTTCCAGGATTATTTTCAGGGGCAGGAAAATGAAGTTTTCGTCAGTGTCAAAGTAATGCTCACTCGTTTGAGGGCGATGCGCGATTGTAATGGGGACGTGAATCACGTCGAGCTTAGAAAAGCTTTAGGAGAATTGGAATATTCAGGTATAGCCAGTTCTAACCTAGCTGACGTCCGGGATTCTATTGACAGGCATTGTATAGGAGGTGCTCTACCTGTGCATGTTCGCTGCCAGAATGCTGCGGTCTTAATGACTAGGCACAGCGATTCAATACATGTCGAGACGTTTGAACTGTGGCCTCGGAACAAAGCCGTCAACACCACGGTGGGTCGACTGCAACGCCAATTCCCTGGGCCAACCTTTGCTTTGGATCGAGCCATTTTCCAGGAGCCAAACATGCAAAACACAATTGCACACGCCCTTGAAAGCATGAGTCGTCAGCCTGCCCCGGGGACCAAGTCAAAGGTGAAGAAGGCGCGGCATAAACACGACGAGGATCGGGATACAACCAATCCAAAGTTGGTTACAGAGCTGTTCACAACATTCCTTCGCCCACAATGCAAACCCGTGGACAGTTTGCAGGTTCGTAAAAACACACGGGAAGAAGTCCTGTGGCTCGACACTCTGCATCCTTGGAGGCGTTCCGCCCTCTGGCTCCAGGTTCGAGTTACGATCCAAGTGTTCATTCGGAGGCTCTGCCAGCGCGACGGAATCTCAGTTGACCTTTACAAAGTATTCATGGTTTTTTACATGAGTTTCATTCTCCGCCGCTGTCCCGAGAGTACAAGCAGTGAACACCGGTATATCATGAGTTCCAAAATTGTGCGCCGATTACGCAAGCTTGATCTGCCGGATAATCACGATTGGATCCTGTTTGTCCAGTGTGCCCTTCGAGAAGCGAATGGCGTCCTCGAACAAAACTGGAGCCGCATCATCGCCCGTAACGCCTGCCGACCCGATATGTCCGCCTTGATTCGACTCAACTTTAAAGATGACACTGATTGCTCACTGCCCAATCTTGATGAGTGGCTTCAGAGCATCACGATCCGTCAACACTCCGTAGTGCCGCCAGATTCCCACATACAGTCTGGATTCCTGGAATTTAAGCCGGCAGAGCTCCCGTCGCTCCTCAAATCGACTGACCCCGACTATCAAGTCTACAATCTTGCTGCTTTCGAAGCGTGGGTGGACTTGAATCTTCAATCCTGGATTGAGACCCACATCGGCTATGAAGACACCTGCGAACGGCTGAGCAGTTTAGTCAATGCATATCATGATATTGCCTCCGAGTCGTACGCGTCCAACCCCGAGGCATTGTCTACCATGCTTCTCACCGTGCTGGAGCTCTGGATAGCTTGTGACAAGTCCGCCGTCCATATTCACCCGCTGCTTCGCCACCATAGCACTTGTATTCCGATACATCTATTCCAGTCTCTCCTCTTACCTCGGCTGTCCCTGCTTACCAGGTTGGCAAATGCGGAACTCTACATGCGCCAACGTCACCAAGACCTCCAGTACCCGGATTCCAATGTTCTAAACGATTTTGGAACCTCATCCTCCTTTTCTGTGCGCTACTTCAATCACTCCGCTGAACACCAACTTCTACTTGACACTATCGAACATAGAGCTAGATCTGAGAAGGCTGCAAAGGTGGTGGAGTTGCACCGCAAGCATCAGCAGTACAGGGACTATTGTGCTCGGCGGGATGAGATTTCTTGCACTTTCTACGACGAGATAGTCGACAAGCGGTTCCGCTTCATAGAGCGTCGCCATAGCCCTTCGTGCCGGAGATGCGGGTTTGACAAGGCTGCGAGAGAGATCACAATTGATGTGTACGAATGGCCTTTGTCTTCCAACCCTTTGGAGGCGAAATCTACGGTCTTCGAGTTAAACCTGCCCAGGCCGTTTGCATTCTGGCGTGATCTCACTGCTTTCATCTTGCTTGATGTACTGGGGGTCAAATATGTCTCGAAAGAACCGCCTAGAGCCGAGTACCGACCAAGCACCTATAGCGGGCTCTCTATGTTCTACACCGCGGTCGTTGATCACCCAAGGATCGGCCTTCTTTCCCAAATTAAACCCCATCGAGCAACACACAGGCGGGAAAAACACATTATCAATGTATCAGAGAGCGACGTTTGTCTCGCGAACGGGCTGCGTTTCCGTTACTTTGACAATGCCCTCCGCTGCTTTACTGACGACCTGGGCCAAACACATGCAATGGCGACCGCATGCACTTACAAGTTACCTCCATCCAGCTCGTCTCTGCAGCCATTTCTCTTCCGCCCGGCAGAGACACCGGACGGTCCATCGCCCAATACGGTCATTGCATCGCAGCATGCCTGCCCCGAAAGCATGTCGCTGGGTGAGTATAAGGCGCTCTGTTCCATGCCATTGGGCGTCCATATCCAGTGGCAGAATATCCTTCGGCAGCTCGCTGCACCGTCCGTGGTATTGAATAAGGTCGAAACGTGCCTTTTTACCCTGCAGATCATGCACCAGGCTGGGCCGCCATCGCCCATGAATCCGACCCTGAGAGAGGGCCATCATGTTTTGACCGATGGTTTGTTTGCCGCCCCTTTGCTGCGAGAGATCAAAAAGGCAGCAGTGGCCATCGAACAGAACTGGCAATCCGCAGAGGAGTTGAGCGTGCTGATCGCCCTCACCCAGAAGGTGTTGGCCTGCTCCCCATCGGTTCGGATTCAGGAGGAATGCATAGCCCAGCTGGATGGCCTCCGGAAGATTTCCTTCCACTGGGTGATGACCGTCGGGGAGAAGGCCGGGGCTACGGACAGCGATGAACACAGGAACGATCTGATGGCCTCCGCCGCTTACCTCGCGCTGATGTGCGTGGGCACCTTTGACTGCGAGAACAGCCACTTGGAGCGAATGCTCCGGAACGAGCGGGATGCCTCCGTTTTCATCCAATGCAGTATGATCATTCATGACCGAAAGAGCCTCCTGGACGGGGTATCCAGTTGTTTACTTCCACTCTTCTACTATCGGTGGCAGAACATAGCCTTTCGGGGACACCGCATCTTGGCAAACAACACTGTCCAGGGCTGCTCGAACGCACTCGACCGAGCGATCCAGCGGACCTGGGCCGCGTACCGACCGGGATCTCCCTGGACAGCGGCCCCAAGTGGCAGTCTAGGTTGCCTGAACACCCAAATGATGGTTGAACGCGGCAGTAATAGCGGTGTTGTGGTGAACATCAACCTTCTCACCGGTCAGCTGCTCATCAATGGTCGCCCACTGGCGCGGTTGCCCTCGGGGTTCGAGCGCCACGACACCTATCGATCCCTGTTTGGGCATTCTTTGGTTGAAGTGATGCCCAGCGATCTTCCAGGCTTGGAGTTCTCCGCCCAGAGATCGCACATGGGTCAGACGATCTACGTGGGGAAATTGACCATCCCCCGGCAGACTGGATTCGATCTACGCGTTCGAGCCGTGGATGGGAGTAGAGTCTGGGAATTTGTACCCCCGAGGCTCCTCGCGAAAGCTTTGCCGGATGCCTTCGTGGAGGGATACGCCCATTGGTACGAGACCGATGGCCAATTCATCGAGTTTCGTCCTCTCAATGACCCATGGAAGTCATCACCGTCCTCTCACTGGCGATTGCAGCGTAACCAGCTGGGAACTGACTGGCAGCTCACCCAGGGCAAGGTTTCGTTGATCAATATGCGGAGTGAGACGGCCAGATCATTGTCTGATATCTTCCAACCCGTCGAAAGGGCCTCCAAGCTGCACTACAAACTTCACCGTGGATCTGAAATGGTGGAGATTGAGATCCCCCGCCTCCGGCTGGGCTTCAATCTGCGATCGGGTCAGTCCTCAATCGAGTCTCGCCAGTACCAGGGGATGGTCGTCGATCCTGATCAGTCGGTGGGCACCCTGGTCGGCCTGCGTAACAAGCTCGTTTTGCGGGACCGCAACACCCACCATCGGAGGATTTTGATCCCAGAAGGCCAAGTCACATGGGCGCAAGGAGGTGGCCATGTCAGCGTCGAGGTTGGTTGGCAGGCGGCGACCAGCGTGCATGTTTATCTCGTGAACAGTGACATCGGCTGTTTGACAGACAACGGGACTCTCCAGAGTAAACTTGTACTGTGCTATCTGCATGCCGTCACATCATTCTGCATCCCTGACCCCTTGACCAAGCACACGGGGACCGAACAGTCTCTGTCTATCCTTCGTTCGGCATCAATGCGGTCTTTCAGCACACTACAGCCGGAAAATCTCTCGATTCTCAAAAGGCTTGCGAGTCTCACCCCAGCGAGGAAATATTACCCTGCCAACGAGCGTGTCATGCAGAGCGTCCGATGGGATCCGGTCCTAGGCTGTCTGGCTCAACATGATGAATTCCAGAGCCAGGTAGCGGCTATACTTGATCAACACCGTCGGATGAGGATATTCGACCCGGCTTCACAGGGGACAGCACCGTCGCTACCTTCACGGGATGCAGACCTCCTGCAGCGAGGTCGCATTCGCTCCTCGACCTTCCGGATCTCTGGTTTCGGTGCTGAGGACCACACGGACGCGAAGGACTGTCTGTACGAAGAACTGGGCCGGGACTACCTATCAGAAAGCTGTTCACGGGTGTTCAGTCTCTGCAAAATCCTCTACGAAGATATTCCATCTGCCCAGGACGTCATGCTTGAGATCTTGGCTGCACGTCTTTGGGAGTTTCTCACGACTTCCGACACAGTTCACGGAGCCAGTTCTTCGATTGACTCTACACGGATCAAGTACGATGCGATGTGGCTCACGGAGACCGGCGAGTTTGTTTCCAGTCATTGGTGCAGTATCCATCGGCTCCTCTGCTCGGAGACGGCCCGGCCAAACAGATATGCAGTAATGCTCTGGTTGTCGACGTTGGCATTCTCCGGGAAGATCGACATCATCGTCTTGCACGTTCTTGCTGCGGTGTACGTTTTGCCCGGCATGGCCTCTATGACGTTGCCAGCGCAGAGATCTTACAGGCCCCAAGAAGGGTGCGGGGTGAACTGCGCCGAACTGAAGACTCGGATCCATTCTGCAAGCTGGAGTGTGACCCCCGAAGACGGCCTCTCTCCCGAACCAGCGGAATCGTATAGCACGTTCCATGCGCGCGTGGCGAAGTTGAGAAAGACAAAGCGGAAACAGGCACTGGCTCATTTCATAGCCGGCCTACAGGGACAGTGGCCGACCCCATGCCCCTCACCACCTCCCATATCTGGTGAACAGCCGGCATTCGCAGATTATTTCGATACTCACAAGGCGATGCAAATCTCACAAGCAGCATTTTCAACTTGGTTCGATAACCGAGAGTTGAGGCAGTATCTTGATAGGGTTGCATCCGTCTACACAAGCCAGGAGGTCCAACCCATCGCGATTCCGCCATGTCTGTACCCGTGCTTGAATCGCCTCGCGGACCGACGCCATGCTTTCATCTCCGTAGATGACATAGTGGACGAGTCTCTTGGTCCACCACCGGTGGTGGAAATGGAACCACCCACTCTGACGCCTTGGTCAGGCAGTCGCACTGCTCCTGACCCAAACCTCCGTCTTTTGGGCTTAGTCGATGCCCTGGAATCACAGGCGCGATCTCAGTTCCAGAAGCAATACATCGAGAGACTGCGGGCCAGTGTGACATCCCTGCAGGGTCTCCAGGATATGGATCATCCCTTGCCTGATGACGCCATTCTTGAGACTGTCATATCCCATCATTTGCATCGCTGCCAAGAGTACCATGAGGAAATCAGTCACTCCATCATGTCGAGGATGATGCTTGCAGATACGATGACAGGAGAGGTACGTCCAGGTTCGCACACGCAGCGCAATATCCTGGGAACATTTGCATATGTCAAGGTCTGGCCGAGGGTATCATCACAGCTCCTTCTCCAGCAGCTGACACGCAGACGTTGGAGCCACCTGCCCGAGCCCTGGAAGCGATGTTTGATCGCGTATGGATGTTCCATCACGGCACTCCAGCGGGCGAAGAGGCTCGTCAACTTGATGGGTCATCGCGTGGATCTAGCCCGCGAACTCCAGAACGCAGGTCACACAAACTGGAACCCGATGGATTTCCCCGAGTCATTGTTGCTGGAGATCGAGAGTGGATTGTTGATTCGGGACGTCCAAGAACAGATTGCGCGACGCATGAGAAATGCGCAGCCCGGACATAATGCCGTTATGCAACTGAATATGGGCGAGGGCAAGTCTTCCGTCATCGTCCCCATCGTGGCAGCCGCGCTCGCAGACCGTTGCCTAGTTCGCATCATTGTCGCCAAGCCACAGTCGCGGCAGATGTTTCAGATGCTCGTTTCCAAGCTAGGGGGCCTTTTAGGTCGGCGGGTTTATCATCTCCCCGTGTCACGCTCGTTGCAGATTGGTGTATCTGAGGCGGAGGAGATCGAATGGATGTGCAAAGACTGCATGGCGGAGGGCGGAGTTCTTCTTGTTCAGCCTGAGCACCTCTTATCCCTGAAGCTAATGTGCCTAGAATGCTTCATCACGGGGAGAGAGGCGGTTGGCGTTTGTCTTCTTAGGATCCTGGACTTCTTCCGGACCTCCTCGCGAGACCTAGTAGATGAAAGCGACGAAAACTTCAGTGTGAAGTTCGAGCTGATCTACACAATGGGGACCCAGCGTCCTCTGGAGCTCAGTCCACAGCGGTGGAATTTGATTCAAGAGATGCTCGGCCTGGTGAGGAAATATGCTCCGGTCATCAAAACACAGCTCCCGCGGTCAATTGAGGTGGAGGAGCCACATCCAGGGGGCTTCCCCAGAATAAGGTTGCTCCGAGCAGATGCCGCGCACCAGCTGTTTGAACGCATCGCGGACCATATCTCCCACCACGGCATCGACAACCTGCCCATTTCCAGGCAGCCAGAAGCAGAACGAGGCGCGGCGATTGCTTATTGCCTTGAGCCTGACCAGTCAGAACAGAAGATTGCGCTAGTCGAAAATCCAGATGCGTCTGGCCTGTGGGCCGACAGCACGAAGGATCCTCTCCTACTACTTCGGGGTCTGCTAGCTGGTAACGTCTTGGGATTCTGCCTGGGACAAAGACGGTGGAGAGTCAACTACGGACTTGATCGCTCGCGCCAACCCCCCACGAGGCTGGCGGTTCCGTTTCGTGCCAAGGATAACCCTGCGCCACGGGCGGAATTCAGTCACCCTGATGTTGTCATTGTGCTCACGTGCCTGAGTTATTACTATCAAGGACTCGGCGACGACGATCTATTTCAGGCATTCGACCATTTGGTCGGATCGGACCAGGCTGACGTGGAGTATCAGATATGGGTCGATGATGCCCCGAATCTTCCCTCCGCCTATTGTCAATTGATGGGCGTTAATCTCCAGGATCGGCTCCTTTGCGTGGACTGCATTTTCCCGTGTCTTCGCTTTGCGAAAGGCGTCATCGATTACTTCCTTGCTCATGTTATCTTCGCCAAAGGTCTGCGGGAGTTTCCGAGTAAACTATCTTCATCCGGATGGGATATCGGTGAGGTCAAGTGCCATCCCACCGTCGGCTTCAGCGGGACCAACGATTCCCGGGTCACCCTTCCCCTCAGTGTGGAGCAGCTGGATCTTCCCGATCAGAATCACACCAATGCGTTAGTTCTCGAATATCTCCTTCGACCAGAGACCGGCCTTGCCCTAATCCCGGCGCGAGATGACCTGTCCCAGTCAGATGCGCAGGTCCTTCTGGATATGGTGGCGGGACTGGATCCAGCCGTACGGGTGATCCTGGACGTTGGAGCTCGGATATTGGAGCTGAGTAACTTGGAGGTTGCCAAGACCTGGTTGGAGATGATCGGTGATGATAGCAGAACGCAGGCCGTGGTCTTTATCAACGATGACGATGAGATTACCGTGGTGAACCGGACTGGACTCGTCGAACCGCTGCGGACGTCACCTTTCGAAAGGCACCTCGACCAATGCCTTGTATTCCTTGACGAAGCACACACGAGGGGGATTGATCTGATGCTACCCCTGGAAACCCGGGCGGCGGTGACGCTGGGACCGAGTATCACCAAAGACAAGCTGGTTCAAGGTCAGGGAGTCCCAAGAGAACGGCCAAGTGTACCTTTCACTAACAGCTACCACAGCATGTATGAGGATGAGAAAATTAGGGCAAGGCCAATCGGTGGTGTTTTGCATTCCGGAAGAGATCAAGTTCAAAATTCTGACTCTCTGTGGGGGGTCCCACGAATCTGATCTTACTGTAGCAGACGTGCTCCGCTGGGCAATCTCGGAGAGCTGGGACGATATGCAACGCAGCATGCCTTTGTGGGCCGTGCAGGGAAAGCGATATCAGACCCAGGCCCGTCATTGGCGGGCGTTGCGACAGGACGGGCAAACCTCGATATCCAGATGTCAGGCAGAAGGGTTTCTAGAGCCGGAATCCCAGTCGCTAGAACAGCGATACCGTCCTGGTCGTCGGAATGATCTAGCTCTTTTCCCCCAGCGCACCGACGATGCGGACTTGTGTCGCATACTGGACCGATGCCGTGAGTTCGCCACGGTGAAGTTCTCTGCAGCGCAGCTCCAGGAAGAGCAGGAGCGAGAGCTAGCACCAGAGATCGAGCAGGAACGACAAGTTCAACGTCCGGCCCCTGCCGAGCCGGAATCGCATTCCGTGCATCCCGACATACGCTCGTTCGTGGCCACTGGACATCTGGATGCATCGTCCACCGCAGTGAAACCAGCTTTTCGGGTGCTAGCAAATACATCAGCGGCCAAATTCCTGGATGTGGCCCGATTCCCATCGGAGCTCCTTGTCACCAAGGATTTTGCTAGAACAGTCCGACTGCCCGAGATAGTGACCAGCGTGCGGTTGAATGGGTCCTGCTGAGCAACGACCATCCCTCCAAGGACGGAACGCCCGTAAGGCAGATAGTGATCATCAGCCCGTATGAAGCGAACAAGCTTCATTCCGACATTCGGGGGTCGGGCACAGTAAGGATGCATCTCTATGCACCTCGTCAAAACCAGAGCTCATACCCTGTCGATAAGTTCGATCTATATCCGATTCCAGCGGTCTTAAGCACAAGGCCCCTGCGAGTCCCTGAGAGCCTACGCATCCAACTGAACCTCTTCGCGGGGCAGCTCTATATTTCGTCGTACCGTGAGTATTGTGAAATATGCCGCTTCCTGGGGGTGGCATCCACTGCCGCACCAGAGGGCTTGGCTGTCGCCGCGGATGGGTTCATCGTGGAGCAGCAGGAGGCAGGAGCCAAGTTCACCAAAAGCCCCCTCCGGTTCCTCAGGGTGTTCATGTCCCAGATACGGAAGGACGGGCAGGAGATTGACAAAACCCACCTGGGCAAGATCCTCGACGGGAAACTTTTGCTCATGGCTGACTTCCAAGATGGCAAAGGCAGAGCGCGGACCATGCAGCTGAGTCTTCGAAATATTCCGCTGTGATGTCTCGAGCGAACAGCATGCTAGGGCGGCAGGAAGTGGACTTTGATCGTTCTCAGTGACTGGTGCTTGGCTTCAGGCTGGGCCTGATCAGCTTGCTTCCAATGCAGCAATAGAGCTCCAGATTCGTCTCGTCGTAGTCGTAGAGGTTTTGATGATAAGTCTCTCTAGTTTTGTCCCGATATAGCATGTGCTTTGCTCTCTTGACGGACCCTATCCCACTTGGCTAAACTGAAATGGCGATGTAAAGAGGATGGTTGGTTTTGAGCCCGACGAATACTGATGCGACAATCTTCTCGATGGTGGGAGTCACAAAGTAGAACGCTTGGTCAGTCACCAGCACTGGGGGAACTATGAGATTGTTGAGATATTTAAAGATTAAAACCAGCTATTGCATGTATCATACATGGGTGGCCGACTGGCTTACATGGTCCACTTAGCACTACGTTACTCGGTGTTCCTGTGCAAGGTCGCATCATCAATTCCTGTATTATCCACAACGGCACAGAATATCCCGTCGGTATCGTATCATCGGGAGATGTTTACATAGACATCACAGGCAGAGCCCAGTTCCACATCGACAGGGGCATTCAAACCAACCCCTCCCCCGAGATCAACCCTAAGTCCAACTCATCCAGCCAACTCAAGAACCCCTCCGAGGCAAGTCCCACCCCGAGCGCCTCGGACGGAAGCTGGAAGCCCTCGACAAACCCCGGCGGTAGGAACTCGCCCGACTCCCGAACCATCGCAGCGACCACATCGCCAGCCGTGGTGCCTGCTCCTCCCGCCTCCCCCTGCTGATGATTCAGCGCATCGTCCAACAACCGACTCACCACCTTGGTCAGCTCCCCGGCGGCGACGGCGGTGGTCGACGGCGGCAGCTGCGTGGCCTGTACCCAGGCGAGGAGCACGCTGAGCGAGCGGATGATCTCGGCGCGCGGGGTGGCCGCCGGGAAGGCGCGGTTGGCGAGGGTGTGGCTGTGCAGCTCGGTGACGAGGATGCCAGCGGCGGGGATGCCGTAGCTCAGGTACTGTTGTCTCTCTTCGTTAGTGTCATCTTGAGGGTAGAAGGGGAGTTGGGCTTGGAGTGGGTAACGTACGATGCAGGCGAACTGGCGCTGGATCTCGTGGGAGTGGAACATGCGCGTCAGGTCCATGACCATCGACAGCACCTGCAGGGCGGTGTTCATCAGGTCGGCGGTGGCGTTGGCGCTGTTGGTCTTGCAGCGGATGCGCTGCAGGTGCAGCACGCTGAATTGGTAGTCGAACTGCACGAGGATCCGCGCCAGGGATTCCATCAGCTCGCCCTCGGGGGTGTGCCAGCAGTGCGGGGTGTAATGGAAGCGAGTGGGGATTTGTGTGAGGACTTCTTGGCAATGGTGGTATGTTTTTCTTAGTTTGGTTAGTATTGGGAGTACACCAAGGAGAAGGAGACTTGAAAGTGGAACGGGCTACGGGACATACTGCACACGATCGCCGTAGTCGGCAGCGGATTTGTTGCCCAAGGAAAGTTCCAGGACCTGTTCGCGGAGCGTGGACAGGAAGTGGCGGATGCGCATGACCGTCGCGGGCATGAAGCTGCTCTCGCGGTGCCAGCCTTGGTCGTCCAGACCGGCAAGTACGGCGCTGAGGGACGGCCCGTCGAGGAAGAGATTCTCGTCCGCGATGTCTAGCGGTGGGGCTGCATCGCAATATTGGTGCGGAAGACGCGGAGGACGCCCCATCAGCGTGGCCAGGTTCTTGTCCGTGCGATGGGTGACGGCCAACATGCGCTTCCTCGTCTCCGCCAGGAAAAAAGGCACGTCGCGCGAGGGCTGGTGGTGGAGGCCGATGGTGTAGATGTTGGAGATCAGGTCGCCGAAGAGGCTGTAGAGTCGTTCACCTATTCGTTCGTGAGTGTGATGCTGAGTATACACAACAGCCAAGCCAGGCACTTACTAGTGTCGCCCAGCACCTCCATCGCCAGATGAGCATGCATGTATCGCGCCCACAGGATCAGATCATTGACGTGCCCGAACTGTTTACTGATCTCGATGCACGCGTTCCCTGCCAGGACCATCTCCTTCATGAACGTCTCCACGGTCATCGTCTCCCCGTGCGCCAGCTCCACGACATGGTGACCAGGGTACCGGACCATGGCGCTGATTCCGGAAGAGGCGAATACCAGGGCGATTAACTCCCACCGGAGGTTCGGGCCGGTGAATTGCGCGTAGAAGTCGCCGGGCGACATGTCCCTCGAAACTTCGAGGGGCCGTCCGGTCGCGGCGGTGATGGTCTCGTAGAGCTCCTTCCACTTGCCCGTGACGTCCCACGGGTTGCGGTCGGTGTACGCCTGCACTCGGTCCAGCGAATCCAAAATAATCGGAGCGGGCACCACGGTGAACCGGCTGACGCGATGGTACCACTCGATCTGGTCGCGGTGGAAGGCCATGGCGGAGGCCAGGCGTATCAGCCGCGACGACGCGTAGGCATGCTGGGTGCGCCAGTACTCGAACTCGGCGTAGAGGGACCGGTTCGCTTTGCCGGAGATCCCGCGCGGAGTCTCTTTGAACACGGAAAGATAGCTTGTCGAGCCCAGGAATTCGGAGTCTTGCCCGTGTTTGGTCTCGGGGTCTGTCCGCGGTTGGTCTGGCGCTGCAAGCTCCGGCGTCGGACTTCGGTCGGGAACCTCCAACAAAGATCGGTGGATTGCTCCTCGTTTTGGTGTCGCACGAGGGCGCGCAATGCCCCCATCCTTGACCCGCGTCAAGGGGGCGGGGTGGTAATAGCACTGCAGTTGTCATTGTCAGCTGTGAGACAGAAATGAGTCATCTGGACTGTACCTACCTGATTGGCATTGCCACGCGATTGGCACCGTCGGCAGATGGGAGTCGCATGGTCACAGCGGACCTTAGAGAGCCGACATGGCTCGCACGAGGTCGGCTTTCCGTTGCGACGAAGCATAAGACGTGGTGATGATTAGGGTGATGGTCAGGAATAAAAGGCAGGAATGGTGGAGAAAACTAGCTTATCGCTTATCGCGTATCGCTTATCGCCGGCAGCGCGGCTCGGAGTCCGGCATAGACGGTTGATTCCGATGCCGATGTAGACACTGTGAATGTGCAGTCGTTTCTAATGATGTGTTTATCTAGAGTTGGGTTAGGATATGTATCACGCCATTGTACTCTTGGCATTCGCATGATGCCTGGGATTAGTCTATATATAAACTGTCAGCACTACTCTAGCCGCTACATCTACTCCTCACCAACCCCTTGTACTCCGGCACGTATCCTCAACACAATATACAACCAACACCATCAGAAAACTCCCGACCAGTCATCCCCACCAAAAACCTACCCAATGCCACCCTGCACCCTCGAGCCCATCAATCTAGCCGATCCCACGCAACACACAGAACTCCAACGCCAACGCACCCTCTGCGGCTGGGACCACCAGCCCACCACCCTGGCGCAATGGCACGCCAGACAAACCGAAGGCCTGAAGAACTTCTTCTGGATTGTCATCCCCAGCCCCAATCCCAACCCTGACGTTCAAACGAACACCATCCGCGCCGGCCACATCTCCCTAGACGCCTACAGCAACCCCCCGGACCCGGACCTCGCGCGATCCGACAGATCCATCCTCGCCCTGCAGACCTTCTTCGTCCTCCCAGAGTACCGGTCCGCCGGGGTAGGCCGCCACGCCGTGAAGCTCATCGAGGAGCAGGCCGCCCGCGAGCCAGCCTGCCAGTTGATCGCGCTGACGGCGCTGAGCAAGAAGTACCGGTACCAAGAGGGGCGCGAGTGGCGCGGGATCTGGGAGCGGATGGGCCAGCCCGTGCCCCCGTTCAGTATCCAGGAGTGGTATGAGAAGGCCGGGTATGTCGGGTGGAAGGAGGAGCCGCGGTACGAGGAGCGGAGCTTGGACGGGGAGGTGATTTGGCTGTGGGAGGTGTTTATGCGGAAGGAGGTGAGGCGGGGTGCTCCGTTGAGTGGAAAGGTGTAAGACGGACATTGAGGCTGTGTGTTTTTCTGGAAGGTGGTTTGACGTGGTGGAGATGCCTTTGGGCGTGAGGGACATTTCAACACCACGGATGTTTTATGCGCCAAGGGCTTGGGGATTCGTATCCACGTACGCTCTTCGGCGTCGGAAACCCAAATCTTATGCTTGCTAGGCAGACATGATGTTCAACTCTAAATTCTGTTAGGAGAAAAATGGTTTGGTACATGGTCGAAGGAAACGTGGTGCTTCGAAGAAACTATTGTGTATGCCTGTATACAATAAAGGGTTCATACAATAAAGACATAACGCGGCGCCGTTAGCGGTCTGAAACCCACGTTGGCCGTTGTTTGTCAAACCACTGCCATGTGCAGATGATCACTTTCGCATCAGACTTAATGATATTAATAGCGGGTTCCGACCGTGGGCTGGGGGATGTCAACCACGATTTCATTGTGCTAGTCGATCCAGCTGACGCACCATCACCTTAACGGCCATTGAGCATCCAACCGTGGGATGGATTCTTCACGCAGAGAAGGTGACGTGGTTTGTCGTGGATTCTCGTATTATCCTAGTAGTATCTTGCAGAATATCTCATGACATCATGAACTTTTCTCAATCGAGGGTTCCTCTACTTCGTAGACCCTAGCAATGAGGTGGTCAGATTAGAGGATGGCTGAGCTCTCACTCAAAGTTTCCTACCTGGCTAAATTACTCAATCGCGAACGGGAATATGATGGAAACCTGGGAAGCACACGGGTCCATTCCGAGCCCCCCGAAACGGGCCTAGTTGCAGATCCCAGCGGGGCGCACCATTGATGTTCAATGCATCAATGCATCAATGCTTTTTTATTGAACCACCCACACCCACACCCAATCCCAAACAAAACCCGTCCTTTCAACCCAGCTCTGCGGTTCTTTGTCACTGCCCTCCAAACAAAAGATCGTGATTTCATTTCCCGTATCCCTCGTCATCGTCAAAAAAAAACAATCCCCCCTTGCCAGAAAAATCCTCCCCTCACTGAAGGTCCACCCCGACCGGGGGACGTAACCGGAGAAAGATGGACCAAACCCAAGAACCCTAATGCAAGGGCGCGCGCAAGGGGATTTCGGTCGTGGAATTGGACGCTGTCAGTGTCAGTCCTCCTCAAAGCAAGCGAGCCAAGGGGGAAAAGTAATTTCCCAATTGCGAGACGCAGATTGGTGCGTTGCGCATGAAATTGCGGTCTCAGCAGCTGGGCAAGGAAGTAGGACAGATACACAGGTACGAAGTGCCTTGGGCAGACGGACGGGGGAATCACGTTCCGGGTGAGACAGGTTCGATACGATGATGATCGACCCCCTCGACCCCCCCCCATGCCTTCGATAATTGGTTTGTACAGGAATTACAGAGATGCCTACGGTAGCCAAGACAGGGCCAGCCACAATGAAACCTGACCGCTGGATCGATATAAAGGAAGTAGGCCCTACCACCGGGGGTGAGGGAGAGTGAACGTCCACTCGTGTCTCCGTCTCCGTCTCCGTCTCCGTCTCCCAGTCTACCATGCGGGCATTTCGACTCCTCCAGACATTTCTGGGGTTAGGTGTGTTTCCCGACCCAGGCTGAGAGTGGACACCTACACAGAAAGAAGTCTAACAGCAGAGTCCAGCCCCCCTAGCAACGGCCAACATCGTGACCTTCTCCCCGTCCACCGCCCACCCGAACCTCACCTACAGCGTGACCGTCCCAGACACGACGACGCAGCAAAACGGCGGCGCGATCTACCTCCAGATCCGGGCCCCGCGCAGCCTGCAATGGGTGGCGCTGGGCCAGGGCACGGGGATGGCGGGCGCCAACATCTTCGTCGTCTACGCCGGCGCGTCCGCCACGAACCTGACCCTCTCGCCGCGCCTGGGACGCGGACACATCGAGCCGCAATACACCGAGCTGGCCAACGCAACCCTCCTCCCCAGCAGCAGTCTCACCGACGACACCATCGAAGCCAACATCCTCTGCACGAACTGCCTAGCCAGCTGGTCCTCCCCCTCCTCCACCCGTTACCCGCCCTCCGCCCCCTCCGCCCCCTTCATCTGGGCCTACCACACCGGCGACCCACTCCCCTCCGCCTCCCCGCAAGAGACAATAACCATCCACACCGAAATGGGCAGCACGACCCTCGACCTCACCAAAGCGCAATTCTCGGCCCCTTCCCCTGCAAACGCCACAAACACCGAATTCAACCCCTTCAACCCAACCTCCGCCTCCACCACATCCACCCCCCAGAACCACAGCGGAACCTCCCTCCCCTCCCCCACCAAGACCCGCTCCCTCCTCATCGTCCACGGCACCCTCATGGCCCTCGCCTTCCTCCTGTGCTTCCCGCTCTTCGCCCTCCCCATCCCCTTAGGAGTCAGATACAACATCCCCGCCCTCCACGCCCCCCTCCAGCTCTTCACCCTCTGTCTCACCATCGTCGGCCTGGGGACCGGCGTGTACCTCGCCACCACGGTCTCCACCATCAAGCACGCGCACCCGATCATCGGGATCATCCTCGTCGGAGTCCTGGTGCTCTTCCAGCCATTGGCGGGATACCTGCAACATCGGCATTGGAGGCGCGAGGGCGCCAAGAGTGTGTTCGGGTATGTGCATCGGTGGGTGGGGCGGGGGGCGATCGTGCTCGGGATGGTGAATGGGGGGTTGGGGTTCGGGCTGGCGGGACGGGGCATGGGCGGGGTCGGGAGTCGGAATGTGCCCGTGGCTGCGGTGGTGGTTTATTGTGTTGTGGCGGGGTTGGTGTGCGCGGTGTATGTGATGGGCGTGGTTTGGGGGAAGACCAAGGTTTTTCATCGGGAGGGGGATAGGAGTAAGGAGGAGGGAGGGGAGAGGGGGAGTGGGAGTGGGAGTGGGAGTGGGGATGGCGCCGGGAAGAGGGGGGGCGCACACCGGGAGAAGATCTAGCTTTGCGTTGCTTTGCTTTGCTTGGGATGGCGGTTCTTGGGTTGGTAGATTGGTTGGGTTTGGATTGAAGGCGGATTTAGGGTTATGTTTGACCGAAAGGGTGAGATTAATGTTTAGTTCATTCGTGTCTATGTTCAGTAATAGTTGTGGTATAGTTGTGGTATAGTATGGTCGGTACGCCTAGAACTTCAAGACGGCCTTGCCCTTGTTCTTCCCATAAAAGATCCCCACCAAGCCCTCGGCCGCGTTCTCAATCCCCACCGTCTCGTGCGTCAGCGCCTTGAACGACCCCTCCTTGATCCACTTCTGCACCTTCTCCTGGTGCTCCTTGGTGTACTTGTCGCCCATGCCGGGGTCGTTGACAATGAATCCGCGCATGGTCAGCCGCTTGGTCAGCACGTACGAGATGTTGCTGATCGGGTAGGGGGTGCCGTTGTACACGGAGATCATGCCGCAGACGACGACGCGGCCGAAGTTGTTGATCGCCTCCAGGGCGGCCTCGAGGTGCTCGCCGCCGACGTTCTCGTAGTAGATGTCGATGCCGTTCGGGGCGAGGCGCTTGAGCGCGTCCGCCGGCTTCTCCTTCTTGTAGTTGAACCCGCCGTGGAAGCCCAGCTCCCGGGTGATGTAGTCGAGCTTCTCGTCAGAGCCCACGCTGCCGATGACCGTCAGGCCCTCGTGCTTGGCCAGCTGGCCGACCAGCTGGCCCACGGCGCCGCTGGCCGCCGACACGAAGATCGTCTCCCCCTCCTTGGGCTGCCCGATCTCGTACAGCGACGAGTACGCCGTCAGCCCCGGCATGCCCAGCGCCCCGATGAACACCCGGATGTCCTCAATGCCCAGCGGGTTCTCGAGCTTCTTGACGTACGGCAGCCGCTCCGCGCCGACCGCGATGTACGACTGGATCGGGAGGTAGCCCTGGATCAGGTCGCCCTCCTGGTAGGCCGCGGTGTTGGAGCGGAGCACCTTGCCGATCACCGCGCTGTCGATGGGCTGGCCCAGCGCCATGGCCGGCGAGTACGACTTGACCTCGGCCGGGCGCATGCGGCCGCGCATGTACGGGTCGAAGCTGGCGTAGAGCGACTGCACGAAGATGCCGTTCTCGGGGGCCGCCGCGTTGGCGTCGTACGAGACCGGCTCCAGGCCGATGTGCTGGCCCGGCACGGGGTAGCCCGTGGGGATTTCCTTGAAGATGAGGGCCTTGTTTTCAGACATGGTGTGTGTGTGGTTTGAGGAAAGTGTTGTGCCAGTGAGGTGACAGCAGCGGCCGCACCACCTTTATACGGCTGCTCCCAGTGGGGCAACGCCCCCAGGGTCGATTATCAAGCATCCAGGTTGCTGACGAAGCTGCTCCAAGGGGCGTCGAAGAAGCTTCTCGAGAGACTGGACTCCAGCTTTTGCCTAGGTACCTGCCAAATACAGTGAGGGCCCCGGGGGGGGGGGGGAGGGGGAGGGGTTTGCGGTTTGCCCAACCGTCCTCGTCACGACCATTCGCAGGCGGAGAAGCGAACCAGGGCACGGCGGGTGAGTGGAGCTAGCAGAGTTTCCAGACGGATGTAATTCGGGGCAGCTGCTCCTTCAGGGTGTAGATACGGGGCCGGATGGGGCAGGTCAGTGGTCTCGAAGGTTGGATTACCGGAGTTATGCAGTGGCACGGATCTAAGGCACTGCGAGACGGTGCGGCAGTTCTGGCGCCACCAGAGGAGATGGGGTGGGCGAAAGCCATGAAGTCATGATTACCGTGCAGCGTGAAGCAAAAACGGGGCGAACAGGTGGAAGTCAATTGGGGATTGAGTTTGAAGTGATGCTTCATGACTCGAGACGATGCACTGATGCAAACTGCACAAGGGGCGGCTGAGTCAGCCGTCAGCACTCAAATTTTCGCATTCTGCAGACTTGCCCGAACAGGACTAGATTATTAATCTCAGCAGTGGCCGTGACTTCCTCGGCTTTTTCCTCTTTAGGCTCTTGCACCGACTAATTCTTCTCTGGTCTGGTATTCTTTCCCGAACACTGCACTGCACATCCTCAACACATCTCCCAACGCCTTCTGCCTCGGTGCAACTTTCAGTACCCCCCCCGACGCCCTCCGCCCTCCTCCCTCATCGCCACCGCCGCTCCCCTCCCCTCCTCCCCAATCACCACCACGCACCGCCGAAACCGCCGACTGCGCACCCCCTGCTCGAACATCGCGTCCAGCTCCTCGAACGTGCGCCCCTGGGTCTCCGGCAGCCACCAGAAACACATGGCCGCGCAGACGAGGCTGGTACCCGCGAACAAGAACCCCAGCTTGCCGCCCCAGTCGCCCTCGTCCGCGTCCATGGCGTAGGGGATCACCACGGCGAACACCACCGACCACACGAAGCAGCTGACCGTGGCCAGGCCGATGGTGACCCCGCGCAGCCGCATCGACGAGACCTCGGCCAGCAGCACGTAGCAGAACGGGCCCAGGCTGACGTCGTACACCAGCGTGCACGCCAGCATGAGCGCGCACTGCGCCCAGGTCGTGCCCGTGCCGCGGGGGACGACGTCCAGCACCCCGATCAGCAGCTGCGTCAGGGCCAGCGCGGAGCAACCCGTCAGATACATGGTGCGGCGGCCGACGTAGGCCAGCAGCGGCCACGACAGGATGGTGCCCAGCAGGCCGAGGGCGCTCAGGCCGAGGTTCATCGAGAAGGCGTGCGAGGCGTTCAGCCCCGCCGTCTCCATGAAATGCACCGCGTAGTTGATGAAGAAGACATTGCCCGTGAAGGCTTGCATGCTGTAGGCCATGACGCAGATCAGGAGGCGGCGGCGGTTGGGGCCCTGCAGGCATTCCAGGCTTCTGGCCGTGGTGGGCGGCTGGAAGCTGGCCTCCAGACGCAGCGTCTCCTGGATGTGGGCGAGTCGGGGCCCGATGGCGCCCCCGCGGACGGTGAGGCGGCGCAGCGAGGCGGCGGCGGCCTCGGGGCGGCCCTGCCGGCACAGCCAGTACGGAGGGTCCGGGCAGAACGGCACGAGGGCCAGCATGATGCACGGCAGGGCCCATTGCGTGGCGATGGGGATGCGGTAGGACCAGTCGCTGGCGAGGGAGGTGGTCCCCTTCAGGATGCCCGAGGCGATCAACGAGCCGATGGAGAAGGCCAGGTTGGTCATCGTGGCGGCGAACCCGCGCAGCGGC
This sequence comes from Aspergillus fijiensis CBS 313.89, assembly GCF_003184825.1. Classification (NCBI taxonomy): domain Eukaryota; kingdom Fungi; phylum Ascomycota; class Eurotiomycetes; order Eurotiales; family Aspergillaceae; genus Aspergillus; species Aspergillus fijiensis. The sequence goes on along the minus strand of NW_024469004.1, from coordinate 282,070 downwards.
AGCGGGGTCACCTCGCCGACGTAGGCGGAGGCGCAGATGGGGTAGAAGGCGATGACGCAGCCGTTGATCAGCTCGCCCACGAACAGCTGGGCGGGCGTCTGGCTGAAGAACTGCACGAAGATGAAGCCGATCGACAGACACGAGCACCCCGTGAGCACGATGCGCGGCCCGAAGCGGTCGTAGGCGAGGCCGGCGAACAGCGCCCCGACAATGGCGCCCAGCAGGTTGGCGTAGTTGAAGGCCGACAGCCAGCGGGCGGCCAGAATGTAGCGTCCCTCATGCTCGTAGCCGTAGTTCTGCTTGAAGACGTCCAGTCCGACTATGCCTTTGACGACGCCGCCATCCTGGTCTGTCAGTTCGTAGTTCGTGGATCGAGGGTCAGTCGGTGAGTAGCATAGCACATACAATTCCTTTCAGGATCGTCGCCTATCAATTGTCAGTCTGTGTCCGGAATTGAGCGATGCTGCAGAAGATCCGCACGCGCGAGACTTCTTCGTACCAAATTCATGAATAATGCCCACGCCACGGTTGGCCAGTGCTGTCGCAGAGCGGGCCAGAAGGTCAACGCATGCTCCGCCGCGAGGAACTCCTGCGAGCTTTCGGCGTCCTGCAGCGAGGCTGTGGGAATTGCCTGGATCACGATCTCGTCTTTCTCGTTCTTCTCATCCTTCATCTTGCCAGTCTGTCTGAATTGACGATTTTCGAGAATGGGAAGACCGGCGAAGGGCAGACCCGGCGACCGCAGTTTTCTTCCTCGCTTGCCGCCATTGTCTTGGCCGTCTTGGCCGATGGACCTTGGGGACGAAGCCAAGTGCTGAGTGCGGTGGCTATGTGAGGTGGCTATGGATCGTGTAGTTTTTTAGAGGGTTGGGATATTCGTCCAGAGGCCGTCGGAAAAGCCAACGACGCCAAACTCGGCAGCCAAACATGAAGAAACACAGCGTAACCCCGCACGTGCCGATCCTAAAGTCAAAGCGAGGCGTGCATCCAATAACCGACGCATGCGGCAGCCGAGCTGTAGGACCATTCAAGCCTCCGGGCAGGCCTTCGTCCAACACGGGTTAAGCTTCTCGTGCATCGCAGCCCCAGATTTATCCCGTATACGAGTCTTCTCGGCTTGTGGGCGGCGCTGAACCGAGAGGAGGGTATAAAGTGCCTGACGCTCTCCCCCTGCTCGGTCACTTTGCAGTGATCATCATCTCACTGCAGCCATAATCTGAGAAATCCAGTACTGAACAGTACTCCACCCACCACCATGGCGCTCGACACTACTGTACTCCCCTCCTCCCCTATCCCCAAATCCCTCCCGCTTACCTTCCCCCCCCCCAAACCCTAACTAACCTCCCCACTCCAGCAATTCTACAACATCATCAACAACGAACGCACCACAACTCCCGAAACCCGACACAGCACCAACCCGACCACCGGCCACCCGAACCCCGCCGTCCCAGTCTCGCGCCCAGCCGACCTCGACACCGCCGTGCTGGCCGCGCAATCCGCCCTCCCAGCATGGTCCGCCACCCCGCTCTCGACCCGCCGCGCCCTCCTCGCCAGCTACGCCGCCCTCCTCGCAACCCACAAGGCCACCCTGGCCGCGCTCCTCACCCAGGAACAGGGCAAACCGCTCAGCCAGGCGCAGATCGAAGTCGACATGGCCATCACCTGGACGCAGCAGATCCCCCTCCTCGATCTTCCGGTGCACACCATCGAAGACACCCCGGACCGCCAGATCATCCAGCGCTACGTGCCCATCGGCGTGTGCGGCGCCATCGTCCCCTGGAATTTCCCCGTCCTGCTGGCCGTCGGCAAGATCGTGCCCGCCCTGGTCACGGGCAACGTGCTCCTCGTCAAGCCCAGCCCCTACACGCCCTACTGCGCGCTGAAGCTGGGGGAGCTCGCCGCCCAGATCTTCCCGCCGGGGGTCGTGCAGGTGCTGAGTGGCGGGGAGGAGCTGGGGCCCTGGATGACGGCGCATCCCGGCATCCAGAAGATTAGTTTTACCGGGTCCAGTGCCACCGGCCGCAAGGTGATGGAGGGGTGTGCGCGCGGGTTGAAGAGGGTGACGCTGGAGTTGGGGGGGAATGATGCCGCGATTGTGTGTGAGGATGTCGATGTGGATGCCGTGGTGCAGAAGGTATGTTTTTTTTTTTTTTTTTTTTTTTTGCGCCGGGGAGGGAAGGCATTGATCGGGGATGGAAGGATTCCAAGTCGGCTGGAGTTCGTTGGGCTAATTCGTGGATTTTCTTCTTTTTTTTTTTTTTTTTTTTTTTTGACTTGGACTTTGACTTGGTCCTTGTGAGTGACGAAGGAGAGTTTGGGCTGTGGGCGGAGGAGGTCCGTTGGTTGGGGGGGGTGATGTCTCAAATTGTAGACTTGGGATCTTGGTTGTGGAGTGCCGGGTGGAGTGGAGAGGTCGCATATCTTGGTCCAGCACTGACGATCACCACCAGATCGGCACCATCGCCTTCCTCTGTTCCTCGCAGATCTGCATGACGATCAAGCGGCTGTACGTCCACGAGAAGATCTACGACCAGTTCCGCGACAAGCTCGTGCGGTTCGTGCGCGCCCTGAAGGTCGGCGACGGCACCCTCCCGGACACCTTCTTCGGCCCCGTCCAGAACCGCATGCAGTTCGACAAGGCCACCGACTTGCTGGCCGCGACCCAGGCGGCCGGCCTGCAGACCATCGCCGCCGGCGAGGTCCCCGCCAACCTCGGGGCAGGGTACTTCATCCCGCCGACGATCGTGGACAACCCGCCCGAGGCCTCGCGCGTGGTGCAGGAGGAGCCCTTCGCGCCGATCCTGCCGCTGCTCCGATGGGCCGACGAGGCCGACGTGGTCGCCCGCGCCAACGCCTCCGACTACGCGCTGAGTGCCTCGGTGTGGAGTCGCGATCTGGGGCGCGCGCGCCGCCTCGTCGACCAGCTGCAGGCGGGCTCGGTGTGGGTGAACTCGCACTTCGACGTCGCGCCCCACGTGCCGTTTGGCGGCCACAAGGCCAGCGGGATGGGCACGGAGTGGGGGGTTCATGGGCTGGTGGGCTGGTGCAATTCGCAGACCTTGTGGTTGAGGAGTCAGCTGTAGCTGTTACTCGAACTTTGAATGATAACACTGTGGGCATTTAGTAAACTGCTCTTGAATCTATACATCTATACTGCATTCTCTATCCGCATCCATCTTCTGAAATCTAATACGAAATCCCCCGCAGATACTCCCCCAATGCCATGATCGCCATCGCCTGCCCATACGGCATCGCCGTGCGGGGGATCTCCTTGTAGAACTGCAGACTGTCGCCCATGCCCGTGCCAAAGCTGGTATTCTGCAGCTCGCCGTGCGCGTCCACCGCGCCCACGACCGCCGCGATCGCCCGCTCCGCCACCCCCCGGTATTCCTTGCCGAGATACCTCTTCCGCACGGCCTTGAGGATCCCGTACGCAAACCCCGCCGTGGCCGAGGCCTCGACGTAGGAGTCCCGATGATCCAGCAACGTATGCCAGAACCCGTCCGCCTCCTGCAACCGCTTGAGGGCGGCGCACTGCGCCTCCAGCACGCTCAGCAAATGCACCCGGATGGGGTCGTGGTCCTCGAGCTCCAGCAACTCGACAATCTCCGGGATCACCATCGTAATCCAGCTATTCCCTCTGGCCCAGCGCGCCTCGGCGAAATGGTGGCCCTGGCCCTGGCCCTGGCCCTGGCCCGCCGTGCCGGAGTTTTCGGGGTCCGTAAACTGCCACCCATGGAAGAACAGCCCCGTCTTCGCGTCGAACAGATACTGCACGTGCAGCAGACACTGCCGCTTCGCCTCGGCCACGTAGTGCGGGCGGCCCAGCAGGCGCCCGATCTTCGCCAGCGGCAGGACGGTCATCATGAGCGTGTCGTCCCACAGCTGCTGGTGGTTTTCCGTCAGGTAGGTGATGTGCTGCATGCCGCCGTGGCGGGTGCGCGGCAGCTCGTGCATCGCCCACTCGGCCCAGGCGTCCAGCCAGGGCAGATAGGTCGCGTCGCGGGTCGTCTCATAGAGGTGGGCCAGCGTCAGGAACACCGCCATCGTGTTGATGTTCTTGGTCGTGCCGCCCTCGGCGAACCGCGCCGCGAACCACTCCTGCATGATCTGCAGGTGCTGCGCCGAGCCGGTCAGCTCGTAGTATTTCCAGATCCCGTACAGTCCCACCCCGTGCGTCCATTCCCAGCCGTGCCAGGATTTGGTGTCGATGATGCGGCCGTCGGGCAGGTGCAGGAGGAATTCGCCGGTGGGGTCGTGGATGTTGATCAGGTTGGTGATCAGGAGGTCGATTTGGGTGCGGATGGCCGGGGGCGTGAGGGGGGTGGGTTGGGTCATTTTGGTGGGTGGTTGGGTGGGAGGTTAGGGTTGGAGTTGGAGGGAGGTGGAAAGGGAGGGAGGATGGGAGGATGGGAAGGAGATACTTTTGAACGGTACTGAAGCGTGTCGGTAGAAGTAAGTAAGTGTAAGTACTGCTAGCTTCCAGCTTCAGCTCCAGCTTCTTTCTGTTTCTCCTCCCCCGCCTGCTCCCTCTGACTCGTCGTCATTTGTATCTTCGGGTCAGCGTCCGCCGAGCACGCTCCCCAGCCAAGTCCAACCCCTCCTCTGAAAAGAGCAGCGATTGGCGCCCTCGTGCAGTCTGCCCACCCAAGCAAAGCAAGCGAAGCGTGCGAAGCTCCAGTCCAAGACTTTTTCCCCGCGTTCTCGGGTCAATTCACTCCCGCCGGTTAATTTCCTGGCTCTGGAAAGGGTCTGCGGCTTGACCCGCCCCCGCGTATGGTGGTTTGTCCCATGGGGTAAAACTGGACCCCAGAGTAACAACAATCAACCACAACCCTAAGCGAGATGCATCAACCCAGGAGTTATTTGGCTATTCGCCTCCCACCACTGCACTACACTACACTACACCTGCTTTTCTCATTGGCGTGAAATTCACCCCCCGCGAAGGATTGGCCAAGCAAAACAATAAACGAGATGGCAAGGTCACGTTCTCTACGGAGTACCCCTACACCGTATAAAGTAAAAGACCTGCGTCCCCCTGCCCCCTTCCCCTACCCCCTGATCTCCCCTCCCCTCCTGCGTCCATCCACACTACTCCGCATAGTGGACATCGAACCATGGCGGAGCATATCACCGACACCACCCTGTCGCACCGACATGGCTCCAACGAAGAAGACAAGTCCGCCCAGGCGACCGCCCACGTCGAGCGGGTGCTCTCGCCGTCGGACGGGGACCTGAAGAAGGGGCTGGGGGCCGACGCGGCCCGCGTCGACGAGGAGATCGCGGCGTACGCGGCGAGCGGCGCGGTCGAGGTCGACGAGGCCACCAGCCGGCGGCTGCGGCGCATGATCGACCGGCGCGTGCTGGTGGTGATGATCCTGACGTATTTCCTGCAGGCGCTGGACAAGGGGACCATGTCGTTTGCGTCGATCATGGGGATCCGCACGGACACGGGGATGAAGGGGCAGGAGGTGGGTTGTTTCCTGGAGCATGTTGGGCTGCTTTACTGATAGCTGATCATGGTGGCGGCAGTACTCCTGGCTCACGACCTGCATCTACATCGCCGTCCTGATCGTCGAATACCCGACCAACTGGATCATCCAGCGCGTGCGCATCGCCAAATACCTGGGGGTGAACATCATCCTGTGGGGCACCATCCTGGCGCTGCACGCCGCGTGCAAGAACTTCGCCGGGCTGGTCGCCGTGCGCACCCTGCTGGGCATCTTCGAGGCCGCCTGCCAGCCCACCTTCGTCCTGCTGTCCAGTATGTGGTACAAGCGGGAGGAGCAGGCGGCCACCGTGACGTACTGGTATGTCCTTTTCCCTTTCCCTGACCTGCCCCCTCACCACCATGCTAAGGCCAATAAAACCAGGTACATGATGAACGGCGGCCAGCAGATCGTCGGCGGGCTGCTGGCGTACTGCTTCAGCCTGATCGGCCGCCACGGCCCCACCGTCCTCAAATCCTGGCAGGCCCTGTTCCTGACCTACGGCTGCATCTCCGTCCTCTGGGGCTTTTTCGTGCTGTGGTGGATGCCCGACTCCCCCATGAAGGCCAAATGCTTCAACGAGGAGGACAAGCACCTGATGGTCGAGCGCGTGCGCGCCAACCAGACCGGTCTCCAAAACAAAACCTTCCGCGCGTACCAGATGTGGGAGGCCTTCCAGGACCCGCAGATGTACTGCTACTGCGCGATCCAGGTGTTCACGACGCTACCGACGAGCGGGCTGGGCGCGTTCGCCAACATCATCATCACGGGGTTTGATTTCACCGAGCTGCAGACGCAGCTGCTGGCGATGGTGCTCGGGTTTTACATCATCTTCGTGCTGTTGACCAGTGCGTTCCTGGTGAAGCGGTATAACCAGAATATTCTGGTCATGTTGGGGTTTATTGTTCCGTGGGTTGCCCCCATCTTTTCTTTTACCCGGGAATAGAGCTGGGGCAGGGTTAGGGTTATGTGATGGCTAACTCTTTCTATTCAAACGCCCATGCAGCTCCTTCATCGGCACCATCGTCCTCATGACCGTCGAGAACAAGAACCTCAGCACCAAGGTCGGCCTGCTGATCAGCTACTACATCACCCTCTCCTTCTGGTCCGCCCAGAACCTGTGTCTGTCCATGGTCTCGCGCAACATCGCCGGCGCCACGAAGAAGTCCACCGTCGTCGCGGCGACCTTCGTCTCGTGGGCCGTGGGCAATGCCATCGGTGAGGAGTCCTTTGCCCTTTGCCCTGCTTTTCTTTCCTTTCCCTTTCCCTTTCCCTTCCCTTTCCCTTCTTCCTACCACCCACAAGAGTATCCGAGATCCCATTCACGATTGAATGCTAATCCCGCTGGTACCGGCACAGGCCCCCAAGTCTTCCTCGCCCGCGACGCCCCCCGCTACTTCATCGCCTTCGGCGTCCACCTCGGCTGCTACTCTGCCATGACCCTCGCCGTCATCTACCTGCGCTTCCATCTCATCGCCCAGAACAAGAAGAAGGAGCGCCTGCTGCGCGAGGCCGGCGTGAGTCTGGATTCCCCCGGCGCGGGGGCCGGGGATCACCTCGCGCATGCCTTTGAGGACCGCACCGATCGCGAGAATTTGCATTTCCGGTATATCTATTAGTACATTCGAACCGGGGGTTGGGGAGGGGGTTATATGGCTATATTGGGGGCTTGGGGATGGGTTCGGTTTGGGTGGGGTTATCTAGCTTGATATAGGTTTAGTTGGAATTTTAATTGATGGGTTGTTGGTTGGGGGTTGAGTTTTGTGCTGTGTTGCGCTGTGCTGTGCTGTGCGGTAGTATGTGTGTATTTGTTAGGTCATGGGTGATGTGTTCAACGTAGCCTCTCTCCTTGATTAGATTTCTGGCGTATCGGGTGTAGGGAATACATACTACTAAGAAACAAGGGATATTTCGCTAGAAACAAAACATATCGGATCTTTCAATTCCTATTCGCCATCTTCCTACATGTCTGCCTAGCTAGTCTTAGTATAAGAACAGAACCGGTCAAACCAAGTACGCACCGTCCAACCCCCGCAAAAGCTCCCCAACAGTAACAGCAGGATCCTCCACCGCCCGACTCACTATCCGCTCGACCGCCGCCAGCTCCCTCGCCGTCTCCTCCGCCGTCCAGAACGACCCGTCATACGCGAACTTGACCCGGTACCGATCCGGCTGCGCCGTGCGGCTGACCTCGAACACCACCGCGTAGGGCTCGGCCATCCGCACCTCCGACCGCGCCATGACAAGCCACCGCTGGTACGCGTCCGGACCGGCCGTCGGCGCGGCCGGCTCGAAGGGCTGGAACAGGAACAGCGCCTCGTTCTGGTCGGCCGCGCGCGACAGGCCCGCCGCCCGGTAGATGTCCGCGATCGCGACCGTGCTGTTCTCCGTGTACTGCCAGAACGCGTCCTGCGTGCGGCGCAGGAAGTCCGTCAGCGACAGGCGCGGGTCCACGTCGGACCGCATCGGCACAAAGTTCGCGCAAGTTCCGTTGATGCCCTGCGGGTCGGGGAGGTCAATGTTGCGGCCTGTGGTGAGGTAGTCGAAGGCCACTGTCTGTTGGCCGCTGCGCCGGGCGAGCCAGAGCTGAAAGATGGTCTGGAAGAGGATGGAGACGGTCACGCCGTGCGCGCGGCTGTACTGGTCCAGCTGGGCGTGTTCGATCATGTGGAACGCAACGCTGGTGACCCGGACTTGTTTTTCTGAATCTTGGGGACGCCCCGGGGCCAGTTGAAAGCGGATGGGCCGTTTGTCGGGCTGCTGCCAGAAGGCGAGGGTCGGTTGCGTCCGATTGCGCTGCCAGATGTGCAGGGCGAAGTCTTGGAAGCTGGTGAACGGGTCGACGGGCTCGTCAAACTGGTACCTCTGGCAGTGCGCGTCGAAGACCCGCAGCAGGGTGCCGTCGTATAGGCCGTGGTCGAGCTTGATGACGACCTGCACCTCTCCATCAGCCATCCGGAGCATGCCATAGCGGATGAAGGGCTTGCCAAACTCGAACCGCTGCTGCCAGATCGCATCGAGGATGTGTGACCTTTCCTCCGCGCCACTGGCGTCGTAGAACTCCACGATCGGAGTGGCATCCGGGAGCACCACGCCATACCACTGGTCTTGATATTCCAAGAAAGTAGTACGCAGGATATCGTTGGTCTCTGTCAATCGCTTGGCCATGGCCAGCCATTGGAAGGGATCGCTATCGCGGCCCAGGGAGCGCACGGTCATCAACGACCAGAACGACTCGGGTCGCGCGCCCTGGGCGAGGAACTCGGATTGCTCCGGAGGGCATGGGTAGATTGCCTCATACGCCTCGATAGCATCTTCAACAGCAGCCGTAACTTCGGGGGGCGCGGAGAAGACAACGTCGGCTGCTGGTTGCTGGCCTTCCTGATCATCGCCATTGCGGACGAGCTGCGATGCCATCGACTCCAGCACGGGGAATCGGAGGACATCGCGCACCGCAAGGCTGTATCCCTCCTGTCGCAGACAGCTGACCAGGTTGATGGCCGCGATCGAATCGCCTCCCAGGCCCAAAAAGCTCGCCTCCAGACCAAACTCCCCGTGGGGCAGTTGGAGTACAGTGACCCATGCTTCATGCAATACCTTCTGCTCCCGGGTGACTACCGGGATCACGGCGAGCAACTGGTCCGCCCCGATGGCGTCGAAGGCAAAGGGAGTCAGCTCCACCTGGCTCAGCGCCTGGACGCGCGCCTTGAGCTGCTTGCGGTCGGCTTTCCCGGAAGGCAGGCGCGGAAAGGCAGGAAGGGGCAAGAGGAATTTGGGGAACATGTAATGGGCCAGTCCCTTCAGCTTGGTCTTCAGCCTCTGCATCTCATCGCTAACCACGTCCAGGGATAGGATCCGGTGGTTGATCCCCTCGTCGTCTGCTGCTTCCACTCCGGAACCAAAGGCCACCACCGCCACGAGATGCGCCGTAGTGTTCCTCTTCCATACCGTGAGAACGCACTCTCGGACCGCATCTGTCCGCATGATAGCCTGCTCAATCTCCCCCAGCTCAATGCGATGACCGTTGATTTTAACTTGGTCATCCTTGCGACCTAGGCACTCGATGTCGCCCCCAGGGATGTATCGGCCCAGATCCCCGCTGCGGTACAGACGTTGGCCGCCACGGATGTCGCTGTGGACAAAAGCCGCGGCCGTCGTCTCCGGTCGATTGAGATAGCCCCGAGACAATTGCGGTCCCCAGAAGCACAGCTCGCCCACTGCCCCATAGGGAACCGGGCGAACCCCATCCTGCTCCAAGATCACGAGCCCTGTGGTGGGGAACACAGTTCCGATGTTCCCAGTGCGGTCCGTCTCCGTGAAGTTCTTCATGGTTACCATAACCGATGTCTCCGTAGGACCGTACGCGTTGATGAGGGTGACTTTGGAGGCCCACGTCGCTACCACATCCGGAGTCAAGGGTTCTCCGCCCACAGTTATAGACTCCAGCGTCGGGACCGCCTGGGGGTCCAGCAACCGCGCGACGGTGGGAGTCAGGAAGAGATGGTTGACTCCCATGTCCCGAATGACGCCGGCCAGGTCTCCCAGGAGGCGTTCCGGCGAGGCCAGACAGACGGTTCCACCGCTGTGCAAGGTCGCAAAGATATCATAGACCGAAGCGTCGAAGATGTAATTCGAGAACTGCAGTTGTTTGAACGGTCGCTGATCGCGCTTCTCGAAAGCGATAATGGACTGCATGGCCGCCGCACAGCCCCGGTGGTGGATCATCACTCCCTTCGGTTGGCCAGTACTGCCGGAGGTCTAGATGATATACGCCATTGCGTTGGGAGAAACCTCGTCCTCCGGCTGCTCCGTCGAATACGCACATAGTCTGGCTGTGTCGACCAAGACCTGAGGAATTGCCTCTTCCTCCTTCGCTTTCTCGGGCTTAGAGGCGAAGTATGAGGCGTGCTCCGTCTGGGTCAGAATCACGCGGGCACCGATATCACGAACAATGAAAGCGTTGCGCTCAACTGGATTCTCAGGACTCAAGGGCACATAAGCCGCCCCGAGCTTGAGCACCGCCAGGATGGTCGTGATTAGAACAGGCGACTTCTCCAAGAGGATCGGGACTAAGTCCCCGGAGGACACGCCACGCTCGGACAGGAAATTGGCCATTCGGTTGGCCAACTCATTCAGCTCGGCGTAAGTCAGAAGCTTTTCATTTTCCCAGTTGACCGCGACTCGGGATGGGTACTCGCTCGCAATGTGCTCGAACTGGCCTTGGAGGGTCCTCGGGGCCGGCAGAGTGTCTTCGTTCCAACCGAGCAGCAAATCCAGTTCCTCCTCGCCGAGTAGGTCGATGGACTTGACAGCACGGTGGGGAGCCTCAATGATGGTTTGAACCGCACGGCAGTACTGCTCGATGATGAACTCAAGCTGGCGTACCTCCAAGGCGCCGACAAGCGTCACCTCGATCCCCGCCGCTCCCTCCTCAATATTCAACGTGGTGAACTCGGTCTTCCAAACTGGATTTGGGCCGAACTGCTGGAATACTTCCTCCGTTAAGGCCTGTCGCCCAGGCCCTCGGACAAGGATATTGACCAGGGTGTCAAAAAATTCCCCATCGCCTTGGTGGCCAGCAGCAGAGAGCGCCCCACGGATACCTGCGTGTGCGTACTTGGTGGTCTGCCAAATATCGGCATTCACAGCCTGAACAAGCTGGACCAACGACTGCTCGGGGTTCACCCTGACCGCCAGAGGCGCCACCGCGAGGGTTGGACCATCAAGTCGGTCGATCCCGGCCAGCGGCTGCTCTCTCCCGGACATGACCGTCGCCATAGTGACGGTTTTGGAGGCCGTATAGGATGAGAGGATCAAGGCCCATGCCGCATACAGGATGGCGCTTTTGGGAGCCTGGAGGCCGGCGGCCGCTGCCCGGAGGTCGACTGGAAGGGTTCGAGTCACGACCGATGTTTCGACCACCGGAGAGTGGTTGAGAATTGTCGGATCCACATCAGCCAGATACTGCCTCCAGAACACCTGCGATTCCTGCTCGTGGCGTTGTTGCTGCAACAGGGCGACGAATGATCCCCAGGGGACCCGGGCCTCCGGAGCCTGGCCATGGTACAAGCCCGCGACATCGTCGAAGAGGAATCCATGAGACCAGAAATCAAAGAGGGCGTGATGCACAGAAACCACTAGCAGTCCTCCATTGAGAACCGCAGCTCGCATAAAAGGCTGGCCAAGCGTGACCCCTTCCTTCTTGTCTCTCGCCAGATACCGAGAGAGAGACATTGTCCCCTCCAGCCAGCGTAGTTGAAAGTCGGTGCGCACCACCTGTGCAAACCCTGGAATAGCTGCAACGAAGGTGGAACGGAGGAGATCGCTGTGCCAGAAGGCCACCCGGAATGCGAGCTGTAGCCTTACCAAGTCAAGATGACGAACGTCGAAGACGCGCTGGTAGAGGTATTCGGGGTTTCCCTGGAGTGTACTGGCGAGAATTCCTTCCTGCAAGGCCGTCACAGGGAATGCATCTACCGCTCCTCTGTCGGCCATGAGTCTGTCCTTAAGAGTTGTATCGGTCAAGAGGGCAAATGGCTCAGGCGCCTTGGGTGCACCAGAGCTGCTGGTATCACCGCTGACTTTAGCTGCATCGGCGACGTCCTCCGCGGTCTGAGACTGCATCATGTCCGCGAGTTGAACATGGACTCCTCGGGTCCGAAGGTCTCGAATGACCTGGATTGCCTCAATAGAACTGCCACCAAGAGCGACGAACGAATCGGTCGGTAAGATGGACGCTGCATGAACATGGAGATGTTTGGCCCAAACATCTACGATTTCGCGTGCGATCTCCGTAAAGACATGTTCCGACCCATTCAATGAGGTAGCATCCCGACCCAGAAGTTCTTCCATAGGAGTGAATTCAGCAGCCTTCCGGATCGCGCGCAGATCGATTTTCCCGTTGCCGTTGACGGGAAACTCCTGGCACTGTAGCCAGTAGCTAGGCATCATGTACGAGGGTAGCTCGCGCCGTGCCTGGTCCCGGAGACTCCGGACGAGATCTACCCAGCCCATCTGAGGCCCTGGAATGACAGCTGCGACCAGAGACAGTTTGTCATGGATGTAGGCTCCAACACACACAACCTCTACAGCCCCGTCTCCAGTGCGCAGCACCGAAGCGACCTCCCCCGGCTCGACGCGCTGGCCATGAATCTTGATTTGCTGATCAATCCGGCCCAGGATCTCAAAGGAGCCGTCGGAATGATGAACCGCGAGGTCTCCCGTGCGGAAGACAATGTTGCTGAGACTTTCAGGATCCCTGAGAAATGCTGCAGCTGTTTCCTCGGGTCGAAGGTAATAGCCATCAGCTACCTGTGGGCCTGAGAGACAGAGCTCCCCAGGAGTACCCGATGGCAATTGTTGCGTCGTGCCGGGTTCCCAGATCATGGCTTTGGTGGTGTCGATTGGACGTCCAGGGCTGCGGGCATTATCGCCCGGTTGCAGCCGGCGGGAGAAGTTGAGCTGCGCACATTCACTCAGCCCATACGAGACGCGAAGATGCACCCGACCAGCCCAGGCCTCTACCAGACCTGAGCTCAGTGGCTCTCCGACGGTGGTTACTTGCTGTAGAGAAGTTGGGATTTCTGTGGGAGAGAGTAACGACAATGCAGACGGGGTAATCCCCAGCGCATCGACCTTGAGGTTCTTCAGCACTGCCGGCAGTGCTGCGGCCAAGCGATCCCGTCGGGCCAGACACAGGCACGCGCCCTTTGCAAGGGTGGCCAGAACGGTTCGTTGTGCGGCGGAAAAGACGGGGTTGTAGAAGAGCAACCACCGGCGGTGTCCTCGCAAGTCAAATTGACTGATCCCAAGGGAGGCCGCCCGGTGGCTGACCATTACCCCTTTTGGGTTTCCCGTAGATCCTAAGACAGTGAAGATTAGCTTGCAAGCCTATATAGAGAATTGGATAATGGGGCAGGACAGTAGGGCACAACTTACCGGAGGTGTATACCAGGTACGCCAGGTTTGATGGCGTGGTCCCAGATGTTTGCTGGGATGTGGTCGAGGTAGGCTCTGCCAGGAGAGCTTCGATGGCATGAGCCCGAGTGAAACTCCCAACATACCTATCATTCACCATCACATAGGGTGCACCACAGTCGTCGGCAATTCTTTGATTTCGTTCGGCCGAGCCTGCGGGGTCTAGCACCACGTAGGCAGCCCCGCGGAGCATGATAGCTAATAGCGAGGCGACAAAGACAACTGTAGGATTCATACACACCGGAATGATATCCCCCGGAGCAAAGTCGGCCTTGGCCGCAATCTGCTCGACGAGCTGCCAGAGCTCGCCATATGTGTAACCCCTGTTGTTCTCTTCCTCCACCGCAATTACTTGAGGGTTCTGCTGCACCTGGTAAAGAATCAAGTCGGTGACCAGGCAAGGGGCTTGTGGAGCCTTGGATGGGAGAGAGATCGGCTTGACCGGTCCATCCAGGACCGTGTCTCCAAGACTTGCTTGTGCAACGGGAGACATGCTGTGACTCCGTCGATTAAACGAGGAATGGCAGAAAGAAAAGCCTGGTAGTGTTGCTTGTTGTTCAAGTCAGGGCTGGGCTTCCTGAGGAGCTTTTATATATTGCCGTCTTGCTGAAAATCTCCGACTCACGCAACGAACTCGATTCAAGACAACATCCAGGCATCGCTTCCTTCGCTTCATCTTCAGCCGTGTATTGCTGACAGCTGAAAATCTCCGACTCACGCAACAAATTCGGTTCAAGACAACATACAGGCATCGCTTTCTTCGCTTCATCTTCGGCCGTGTATTGCTGACAGCGTTCAATCCACGCAATGGACTTGATCGAATTCAGCTTCAGCCATTCCTTTCGGTGGAATCCGGCTGACATTCTTCCGACCATCCCAATGAACTGGGACTAATTCAGTTTCCAGGCATCGCGGCCTCCGCTCCAATTCGGTCGGTCGTATATTGCTGACACTTGTTGACTCACACGATGAGGTTGATTGAGCGAGGTCACAGAATCCAGGAATCGCTTCCTTCGCTGTCTTCGCTGCCTTCCAGCCGTGTACCATCGTCATCGCCCGACTCACAAGGTGAATTGCAACTGGTCAGCATGGCCATGCTTGGAGCAGCCGGCTCGAAGAAGACCAAGGTATACTAATTCCTGCACATAAGACAATAGGCGATTCCTTTACTGCCTTACGGCCGTAAACAGTTGACACCGCCCGACCCACAATGGGAACTGCAACTGGTCAGTGCGGCAATGCTTGAATCAACCGGCTCGAAGAAGACCAAAGTATACTAATTCCTGCACATGAGGCATCAACCACAAGACAACAATACAGTTGGGGGCGGAAATGTCGTGACTGAAGTCATGCTTGGTGCCAGTCTTCTCGAATCAGCTGCGAAAATCAGGTATAAAATCCGACTTGAAACTCGGGCACAGCACTAGGAAGAGTACATAGTCCAAAGTACAGTACACTGCTGCCTGCGAGTACACAACCCCCACCCACCCTTTCAAACCTTTTTAATTTGCTCTCGACAAAAGATAACCATGGCCGAAGCCCTCGTCATCCCCTTCGAGAGCGCACAACCTCTCGATAACCTGCATGTCGAAACCCTGCCGCTCCCGACCTGCGGACCACGGCAGGTCCTGGTGCGATTCCTGGTGGTTCCCGTCAATCCCTTGGACTTTGCCGTGATCGCAGGCCAGTACCCAGTGAAGCTGCAGAGTGTCTATAACAGTGAGAATGGGGTCCAACACGCCATTCCAGGATCGGATGGCGCGGCCCGGATCCTGCAGACAGGGGCGGAGGTCGACCACCTCGCGGTTGGTGATCTTGTCATCCTGCGCACGCATTGTCGGGGCACGTGGAGGACTCATGGCGTCTTCGACGAGGCCGATCTCATCCGCGTGCCATCCACCACCGACCCTTGCGTGGCCTCCCTGCTCCGCATGGGCGTGGCTCCGGCCTTCTTCCAGCTACGCGACTACCACACGCTGGAGCCGGGAGACTGGATCATTCAGAACGCGGCCACCGGCACGATCAGTCACTTCGTCTGCCAGTTGGCGCGGCTCCTGGGAGTGCAGGTCATCAGCGTCATCCGCGCTCGCGCCAACGCCGAAGAGCTGGAGCGAATGAAGCGGTTGCTCCGCTCCCACGGGGCCTCACTAGTGCTCACACAAGAGGAGCTCGCCGCGCCGCGGGTCCTCGAAGGGAAGCGGATTGTTCTCGCCATTGACTCGGTGGCCGACGATGCGTTAGTGCGGACGATGGCAGCGGCCATGACCGCTGGAGGCACCGTGCTGACCGCGGGGTTCCTGGGAGAGGCGGCCCCCCCTCGACCGGAGGTCAACCTCCGGCAATTCCTGTGGCAGAAAAACATTAGCCTGCGACCTTTTCGACTGAGCGATTGCCTCAGCAAGCGCAGTCAATCGCAGCAAACGGCACTGTTCGAGTGGTTTGCGGGCCTGGTCGGCCGGGGGACTCTGAAGGCGCCCGCATTGAAATTTCTGCATTGGCAAGCTGGAGCCGAAGCGCAAGAGGTTGTGGCTGCCGTGCAGGGTCAGGCGCAGACAGTGATTGGCCAACGTAAAGCAGTCATCATCGTCGGCGAGAGATGATGGAGCGATGGATGCAGGACGGCGTCGTGCCTCTGTAATTGACCCTGGCATGGATATTACCAATCTTTTCCTGTGACTCTCTCCGTATGTGCAATTGAGGATGAAATAAAGTAATTTCGAAATTCTCGTTTAAGATGACACAATCAAGCCTCGCCAAGTCCGTCGATCCGCGGATATGCCTCGCAATGGAGTAAGCACTAGCAGACACTAGTCCGCAGACAATGGGCAGGGAACTCATTTCCATGTGCAATGAGACAGATCCGCTGCGGTCAAATCCGGCACTAGAGTCCACAGAATCGCGGGGATCAGATTCCCGTAAGCCCACACTAAGCCTAGACGGTTGGCAGTTGCTTAGCTCTTTCCCCTGGATGCGCGATCAGTCCATGTAGCTCAGAATAGGTTCCATCACGCAATTCTTACGGCCTGGCGAGTCACAACAGACCAACTTTGCAGACTCGGTGTTGTAAGCCCGACAAACAGCTCCTCGCTGACAAATTCAAATCCTCAAGGCATCGTAGATGGCTTCCCTATAATTGAACTCTCCAGGTAGCGAGTGTCTTGTTCGGCATCACCCGCATGCTTCCCTCCCACACTGACTGCACTCTGACGCCATGTCTCAATCCTTGAGCACGAACCCGGACGACAAGCCCTCCTCTCCGTCCGCTGTTCTGATGGCCGATTCTGAAGCCTCAGAGACGGAGAAGCAGGCGCCCGCCAAACCGGCGGACACGGCTCCCCCGCCGCCGCCCGATGGTGGTGTGACCGCGTGGCTGCAAGTCGTCGCGGCGTTTTTCCTGTTCTTCAACTCTTGGTAGGTGGTCCCCCCGGCTGCCGTTGCCGAAACAAGAATGTTCCATGGCTCATGGTGCTAAACAACCTTTCCTGCCGCGTAGGGGTCTGCTCAACGCCTATGGAGTCTTCCAGAGCTACTACCAGTCAGACTTGATCCCCGGCTACTCCTCGTCGGCCATCACCTGGATCGGCACTGTGCAAGGCTTTACCTTGTTGCTGGTCGGGGTGATTGTTGGACCCATCTTCGACAAAGGGTATCTGCGTAGCATCGTCGCTGTGGGGACTTTCATGGTGGTGTTCGGGATGATGATGACCTCACTCTCGACCAAGTACTACCAACTCTTCCTGGCGCACGGAGTCACGGTCGGCATCGGCTGTGCCTTCCTCTTCCTACCCAGCATCGCCATCGTGGCCACCTACTTCACCTCACGCCGCGCCGTGGCCACGGGGATCACGGCGTCCGGTGGCAGCATTGGCGCGGTGATCTACCCGATCATGTTCCACAAACTAATCGGCCCGGTGGGGTTCGGGTGGACGACGCGCATCATCGGGTTCGTCGCGCTAGCCGGGCTGGCCATCTCGTTGGCGGTGCTCAAGCGGCGCCTGCCGCCGCCGGCGCAGAGCCGAAGCCTGGTCGACGTCACGGCGCTCAAGGAGCCGCCGTTCCTCGTGTTTGCCTTTGGCCTGTTCTTCAGCTTTGTGGGGCTCTACTTCCCCTTCTTCTACCTGCAGAGCTTCTTCACCTACTACCTGCACAATGACAGCAGCCTGGCCTTCTATATCTTCGCCGTGCTCAACGCCGCCTCCGTGCTGGGCCGCATCACCCCGGGTCTCCTGGCGGACCGCATCGGGGGGCTGAACACCCTGGTGCCCATCAGTCTGCTGGCCAGCATCCTGGCCTTTGTGTGGATCGCCATCCAGAACGAGGGTGGCACCATCGTCTTCACCTTACTGTACGGCTACGCCTCTGGGGCGATCGTCTCCCTGCCGCCCTCGATCCTGACGCGCATGTCGCCGACCCTGGGCGTGGTGGGCACGCGCCTGGGCATGATCTTCATGTTCGCTGGCTGCGGGTTTCTGATCGGCACGCCGATCGCCTCGCTGCTGCTGAACCTGGAGGAAGGATCCTTCTGGAAGGCTCAGCTTTTCAGTGCTATGTTCGTCGCCGCCGGAACCATCTGCTTCGCCATCGTGCGGCTGATGCTGTGGCGGCAGGGCGGAGGCTGGAAGATTTGAAGGGGGTGTAGGTGGATTGCATAAGCCAACCTCATAGATTCAATTCTCTACGGTGGCTTTGCATCTGAGACAACTGTTGTGGTTGACTGTGGGTGATCAGCCTATTGCATCTATAGACTAAGTAGAGACGAAACTCCATGCAAGCTGGAGGGAGCCGGGAGGAGCCGCCAGTGCTTCTGACACACGAGAGCGACAAGGCAGCTGCCTGCAGTCAAACTGGTTTGGCAAAAAGAGCTAAGTATGATATCACTTGATCATGCTTTGCGATTGAAGACATTGTTCAAAATACGATGAAAGTACAGTGAACTTTTGGCATGTTAAGTGGGTGCGAGAGGTGAGAGATAACGTCGGAAAACAAGAAGTGAGCCTCGGTACTAAGGGGTTCCATAGCCACCGCTACGGCAATCTGCTACGGCCGCCTCTTTGGACCAGAGACGTCATCAACATGCTCATATATCCAGGTGCAATACGTCAAAATGTAGATTCAGCTTTTCCCCTGCATATATCAATGTAAAAATCTGATCCCTATTCCGTGTCGCTTGGCGTACGGTTCAAAGTGTGTCTATTATGTCTTCTAACCTGGACAGAACTCTGGCACTTTGTATTCTACACTAACTAGCATATGCATCGCAGAAGCGTACTTTGTCGATGACATACTTCTGAGAGCTTATGGGGTTATTCTATTCATAATCCTAGCATCTGTATCTCTAAATTCCTATACAAATGTCTAATATAGATTAGGTAGAGACTTTTTCAAGTGGATATAGCCTACTTCAATTAGACATTACTATATATACCGCCAATGACCAAGCCCTAACAAATCATATGCAAATAGACTAGGACAGTCTAATTTGCATAGTGAGAAAAGTGCCTCGGAGTTGGAGGTTTCAAGCTGGCTGTGAACGGCTATATGCAGTCCTTAAGAGTTTGAAACTAGTTTTGATCATGGAGAAGATTGGTTTAGAATCCTTTAAACCGCCGGAAGGATTATGCTCAATTGGTCGTAGTGGCAATTAATGTGATATTATTTCTACCAACCTCACACAGCTGTTGGCAAGCCAGCTCACAAATAGTAATATGTCAGTCATAGATGAGTTGAAATTATAGATAGTTCTCGTGATGCAATCACTATATTTGATCTAATTACCAAATCTACTTTTGACAGCTAAGATTTACCTTGATTGCCAATGGTCATAATTGGTTGTTTTAGTTATAACCTGTTTTATATCAGCTGTACCTTATTACAACTCTGACCCTCGTCCAAGTCCGCAGTCTGATATGGATTCGGAATCCCAGATATGATGCCAAGGATTCGATGGCACCACTTCTAGTATTCGATTCTTCTTCAATAGCATGGCTTCGATGTATAATTGGACGGCTCCGAGTATTCGGAGTATGCATTCGTTGCAAATACTATGGACTAACCACTTCAAAGCTAATATACCTTCCACTATAGCCGTGCCACCTCCCGGTCCAAGTCATACTCCCCTACCAATACCTCGCCGCACGTGGCGCCCGTCACGTACGCGGTCGCCTGCGTATGGTTGTTCGTCAACACCGGCACCACACTCATGTCCGCGATGCGCAGGTTCTCCACCCCCAGCATCCGGAAGTGGCTGTCCACTACAGCGTCGGCCTCCCCCGGGCGACCCATCTTAGCCGTCCCCGTCATGTGCCAGCTCGACCCCAGCGTGTTCTTCCAGTGCTCCAGGATATCCGCGTCCGAGTCCGACGCCGGCGCGATCACCGTCTCGACCACATCCTTCTGGAAGGATGGGTGGCGGGTCACCTCCAGCGCATCGCGGAAAATCTCGATGCAGGCGCGGCGGTCGAAGTCATGCGACAAGAACTTAGGATCGAACAACAACGGAACGTTGGGGTTGGATGACTGCAGTCGCACCTCGCCGCTGGATTGCTCGTTCATCAGGAACACCAGCATGCAGATGTAGCTGTAATCCGGCGGCCATTCCGGCGCCACGAGATGCAGGGGAAAATGCGTGAGGAACTCGTAGTGCGGGACCGTCTTGCGTTGCAGGAAGTCTTGCACGTCGGTGGGAAGAGCCTGGAATTCTGCCGTCCGCACCAGCCGGTTGGACTTGAGCCAGCCGGCGGCGATCTGGCACGAATGCCGCGCCCAAGGCCCCGTACCATCCTTGTTCCATTGCGCCATGGCGGTCTTCATGGCGGCTTGATCGTTGAAGAATGCATTGCGGTCGTTGGTTGCGGGATCGCGTTTGAAGCACAACGGGGCGAAGAAATGATCCCGCAGACCCTTGCCCAGGGCAGGGATATCCTGACGGACGGGGATCTGGAACTGCTGAAGTTGGTCGGCAGGCCCGAGACCTGAATGCATCAGGATGCGCGGCGTGTCCAATGAGCCTGCGGTCAGAATCACTTCGCAGGAGGCCAAATCTGCAGAGGCGCGTTAGCTGGGTACTTATGTACTTCATGCAACAACCTAAGCATACACTGTCTTCCGTTTGACTCCACACCTACAGCCTTGGTCCCCTCCAAAATCACCCGCTGCACGGGCGCTTCCGTGATGATCGTCAAATTGTCCGGTACACCCTCGAGAAGATCCGTCGCGGTCACTCTACGACCGTTGTGAGATGAGTTAATGATCAAGCCCATGCCGATCGGGTCGCCCGAGTTGTGGTCCGGGTTTCGAGCCAGGCCCGCCTGCTCGAACACGTCCAGCATGAGCGGGAGATCCTGCTCCCACTCACGAGCAAAGCCCACCCGCAAACCACCAGTAGATCCGTGATTCAAGGCTTGGGGAGACGCGTATTTGACATTTTTCGGGTCAACGATAGCGCCATCAAAGGTCTCGAGGCCGCAGAATCTCCTCCTCATCCGATCCCAGCCAAAGGCCTCGTCTCCGACAAGGGCGGCCCACTGATCATAATCGTCACGGGCGCCCACTGTGTAGACGCCAAAATTGATTGCACTACTGCCTCCGAGCACCTTGCCGCGCGAGTAATCGATCTGTCGTCCATTGCAGTGTTCCTGGGGCGTGGTTTTGTAACCCCAGTTCAGATCTCCTTGGAGAAACGTCGACCATCGCTGACCATCCACGCGGAGAGAAATATCCTCATTCCGTGGGCCGGCTTCCAGCAGCAGGACTCGTGGGTGTTTAGCGGAGCGAGCGAGCGTCGAAGCAAGGGCACAGCCCGCCGGACCCCCTGCCTCCAGTCAGTCGGTCGAGCAAACGACGATCCTCATGGCACTCACCCCCGACAACGACGAACTCCCACGTATGGTTCATCGGCGATTCCTGGTTCAAAATCAAGAGCTGAGTGTCGTAAGTCTCCAAACCGATTGAAACAGAAGAAGCAAGTTTCAGTTTGCGCAGCTTAATTTCAATGAGCAGTGGCACCTCCGCACTGCCGGGTGTCCTGGTTTAAGAAGAGCTGGCGCAAAACCGTGCTTGACTAGCGAGTCAGGGCTTTGGATACGATCGACCAGAGGGGACAAAGTCTGACCCCGCTCGTCCTACAACATCGGCACTGATTATGCTATCAGTTTTACGACGATTCTCCTTTTTGGGGAATTGCGGCGGTGAGGGGAGATGTTCGACGGCGATTATCGTGTGCAACAAAGGCTGTCGGGGCGATCGTCACCTTCAATCATCCATGACCCACTTGGTGATCGAGAGCATGAGCCTGAAGATGAGCCGGACCAAGGAAGATCGTCACTCATGAGAGACAACGATGGGGAAGATGGAACCGCGCCAAGGTATGAGAGCTCCATTGTTGAGAAATCATCCATGACGATCCGCGGCATCACGACTAGTTTCCCCGCACCGCCTTGGCAAAGAGATGGATGCACACGGTATTATTCATCTCCCACCCCCAAAACCTGACTTGAGAATCCCGGTGGTTCGAGATTAAGTTTCCCTGCGCGCGTCAGGACCCGGGAAGTGCATCGTGGAGAAATGGCCCAATAATGGGGCACTCTCTCAAGTATCGCACTGAACGCACTGAACGACAAGCACTGAAAGCGGCCCGGGAAGTATTTGCACTGCTCTGAGAGATGCATCATCTTCTTAACCTTATACTCTACCAGGCATATTGGTTGCGAAGTATGTCGATGGTCTTGGTGCGATACCATCATAAGCTGGCTCCATGGCGTCAAACCAGACTCGGCTGTTTCAAAGGATGATATGTTGCGGCTGCTAAATCGTGCCGGGTCGCATTCGAAAAGTTTGGAGTGAATAATAACCTCAATAATGACCTTGAAACAAATAGCCAATCGAGTCGCAGTCGCTGAGATGGTGCATGAGAACGGGGCACCGATGGGTCCACATCATCACAAGCGACCATAGCACCGGAAAGATGGTTGAGCTGTCTCCACGAAGAACACGGTGAAGTTATGCTCAGTCCTCTAAGAACTACAGTCTTGGATGGGGCCGACATTGGAAATATGTACTAACAAGTTCCAGAGTGTCTGATCACTCGGGTGCTCGTCGCAACGCAACAACCTTCTCCGGCTAATAAGATTCAATCCTCAAATTGATAGTAAGGATGTGGCATCTCAAGGGAAATCATCGCCCCTGCGAGATCCTAACACCGTGTCTGTGACAAGGACCATGTCTTTGAGTCGAGATCAGCATCCGCCAATTATAGACTGCAAGGGCTGTCTTTGTAAGATTAGTGGGAGAGGCTGGTATGAGCGGTGTCGTGCTGTAACATGTGTAAAGCATTTTCATGTCATGGTACCTGCAGAGCGTGGCCTTCGCGTGGTAAGTTGTGGATCAGTGTCGAGACCCTTACGGTGTTCGTCCAAGGGGGACGGTTCTAGGCCTGGAGACTGGGTAGACTGGGTGCATCGATTAAGAGTCAATGCCAGGCGGGGCCCCGCAGGCTAATGAAATACAATAATTTCACTGATCGGGCGCATTTGACCTCTTTGAATCTTTGAGTAAGTAGACTGGCTCACACATTTCGCACTACATATGTCCATTAGACTTTTGCGACAATCATAAAGTTATCCCTTGACATATGGTGGCCCACGCTATCGATCGAGCCCTGGCATCGGGTGAATCCGACGGACACCATGGAATGGAATCAAGGTTGAAACACGGAGAAATCTATCTTGGCGACATGTAACTCTTTTGAAGGAGAGTCAGGAGAGTCAGGAGAGTCAGGAGAGTCAAGGTCTCGGACGAGAAGCGAAGGCGAAAACAAGGCGTAGATATTTCCGAATCGATCCAGAAAGCGAAGAAGATGGGAGAAGGGAATGGATCATGGATGGTGAAGAGGGGAGAGAACCAGGGAAAAGGCACGGCTGCCAGCCATGTGACTGGCTCGGCCTGAGTAACGAGGCACGCCAGTGGCTGGCCTGGTCTCTCAGGCCCGGCCTGTCTTCTTCATTCCAGGAGAAATCATCATCATCGCCCATCATAGGCTCAATAATCAATCAATCCTTCCTTCCCAACCCCGGACTTTCTCCCCTCCCTCCCCCCTCCCCTCCCCTCGCTCTGCCTTGATATTCGTCCTACTGTCTGCTCTTCTCTTTTCCATCCTCTTCTCAATTTCCACTGAACCTTCAATTCACCTTCTCCCCGGTTTACCCTCCCGCCGCTCCTCGCATTCCGGTTTCTTATCTATCGCGGCCATCAGTTTACAGTGTACAGTACAAATAGCCGGTGGCGACTGGTCTTTACCCCTCCCGTCGTCTGGAGTGGGAAGGGGGATCGCTTTCGATCTTCTCTCTCCAGTTCCTGTTCCAGACTTCCTCTCTCCTTTCCCCGGTCGGAACTCCTTTTCCTCAAATCTCTTGCTTCCCCTCCTCCCTTGGGGGATTGAGTTCAAATAAACCTTCCAGCAGCGCCATCTCACAGCCTGTCTCCAATCCTCACTTGCGTCGCGTTCATCCGAGGCCGCCCGTTCTCCCCCTTCATTCTGCAGGAACGCCAGCATTTGCCGCCACTGCGTTTCCCCTGCCACTAGCGCACCGTTCAGGCACATAAATAGAAACCTTCAGCTGCTGGGAGGGCGAACCTCGCTGCTATTCGGACTTTTAAGACGCTCGGACAGCACTGGTTGAGGTTCAAGCAAGAGGCCGTTTCCTCACCCTACCCGACCAACCCGGGTGGTCGAGCGTATTGCGCCCGATCAGCTGGTCCGTCGTCAGGTCTGGAACAACTAAAGTATGCGAATGAGACTGCGCCTCGACCCTCCAGGCTTCCCATCCAACTCCTGCGCTGCATTGTCCCTGACCATGGCTCTCTGGAATTGTCAAGCGGGCCAACGTTAGTTTCGCATATTATACTGCTGTGCCTGACCCTGTGCCCCGGGACCTCACGATATTTTCGCGATCCACAGTTACCAGTGCCTCTCCCGCCCTTTTGTCGAACGGCGACCGGCAGCCGTGGTGGTATCAGCGTCTTTCCTTTGTCGTCATGTGGGACTCTCTCTCCAACCCACCGGAGGGCCTCATCGGAGGTTACCAAGGGTCCAGCCTCGTGATCAAGATCTTGATGGCTGTCTTCAGTGCCATTGCCCTCTACAATGCAGTCGAACTCGTTATTCTCATTTTCCTCACTTTCACTCGCTACAGTGGACTCTACTTTTGGAGCATGCTTCTGTCCGACGTACTCGGGGTCATTCCCCACGCGGTTGGCTATTTGCTGGAATTTTTCGCGGTGGGCCCATTGTGGTTTGCGGTCACTCTTTCGACAATCGGTTTCTACTTTATGGTGCCTGGCCAATCCATTGTGTTATATTCTCGTCTTCATCTGGTGGTACAAAGCCAAACGACCCTTCGACGTGTTCTCGCCATGATCATCATTGATGCAATTATCCTCCTCATTCCTACGACTGTCCTTACCTATAGCACTATTTACATTGGCTCCACGGCGATCATCAGAGGGTACAATGTGATGGAGCGAATGCAGCTGGCCTGGTTTTGCGCTCAGGAGATTCTCATCTCCGGCATCTACATTGTTGAAACAATCAATTTACTCCGGTTGCGGCCGGAAAAGGATCCGCAACGACACAAGAGCATGTACGAGTTGATTGCGATCAATATGGTCATTGTCTTGTTGGATGTGTCCCTCCTCGTGCTGGAGTATGTGGGACTGTACACCCTCCAGACCACGCTCAAGGCCGCTGTCTACAGCGTCAAACTGAAGCTGGAGTTTGGAGTATTGCGGAAACTTGTCTCGCTCGTCAACACCCGCCCGTCAGAATCCAGCTCGACCGACCAGGATGACTTCCCGAACTTCGTGGACCCAGAGCAGATCACGGGCGATGTCACGCGAGCAGCTCCGCCCAGCGCGCACACGCAGTCGCGATATCCCTGGACAGCCCTTTCCATGGACAGCCTAGCTTTGTCCGAGCGTAGAAGGCCCTTGTCGCAGTCATCGGAGGCTCCCCGGCCTCCTTAATGTATGGCACAGGCCACTATTGAAGTTGATCGCCCAAGCGTGAGACAAAAGTACGTTTCAGGGGAGTTGACTTGCATCCCTCTGTGACCTGTCATAGCCGTTCCCGGGGTTGCGACGTGGCTATTGAGATCTAGTTCCTTCGAACCCCTAAACAGATCAGGTGTTCGGGAATTGACTATGCCAACTGAGCTGAATGTCCTCCCAAGGCGACCTGCCAAGCGTGCCCACTGGGTCGCCTAGTTTGCCCGATTGCTTCGGTCCGAACCCCATGCCTGCCCGGGATGGTCCCTGCGACACGCCCAGGATTTGCGGGAGTTCTTGGCCCAAGCGCCGACATGACTGGGACTGCGCGATTCTTCTTTGGGCATGGCTACTGCATACGCCTTTGCCCAAATTGAGCGACGGGAAGGGACAATCGGTCGAGAAGCCGGTTTGTGTATACCTTGTATAGACTTCGCACCAGTCATATTGTACATATCATTTCTGTAAATCTAGTGGTGTGCTTTTGCATATACCCAATCTAGATCCATTTCAGTTGCATCTTAATGTTTATCTAGACGGTCTGACATCTGTCATATTTAATAAGTTGATCTTCCTTCGTTAGATTAACTCGTAGAAGAACTAAGGGGGCAAAAAAGAGGCTACCGAAGATGGCCTTGGGTGGATGAGGTAACTTGCCATAGATGGCAAATTATTACTGTGGAGTGTGGACTGACAGAGTAATAATAGGAGGCACTAAGAAAAATGATGCAAAAGTACCGTCAAAGCCCGGCGGCGCTGGAGAATGCATCGGACCCGAGCCCGAGCCGTCGGGAAGGGTGGACAGATCGAAATCGAAATCCTTAGCGTCGGGATTTAAGGGAAGCAGAATCGGATCCGCTCATAGGAGTCTGAGAGTCTGAGTAATAATACAGGTCATATAGGTACTAGACTAGGTGGTCTCGGCTCCAGGCCAGCCAGGTTCGGGTTCAGCGGTTGCAGCTTTCACTAAACTAGTGGGAACTACCGGGAGTAGTCTCCCGGTAGGAAGAGAACCACCATACTACCACCAAAGTTGAGAGACAGATTCGTAGTCAAGTCATAAAGGGGGAGGGAGAATGGAGGTCAACCAACCTAACTAAGCTTTTGTCCAGCATTGTGTCTAGGCTCTCAGGGCAGGTGTCTCGACTCTCAAGCAGGTTTTTCTTTCCTGCATCGGTTGGCATTTAAGCACACCCCGGCCCCCTCTGCGGGCGGTCCACCATGGCCAGTCAAGTCTTATTGTGGACTACAATTCGACGATCCAGGAGGGGAAGGGAGCGGAAAACTTCACCGCGGAATAGACTATTGACTCGCCGACAAAAGGAAGCTGGCGCAGAACTAGTCTTTCCCGGTACGTACCGGTAGGTCCTAAGTTTTTTTATTTTGTTTTTTTTTTTTTTTTTTTTCTCGTACACAGTAGTTGGTGGTCTAGTTCCCACCTGGAGCAAGACAGATCGTTCGATCGCGTATCCACCCACCAGCTGCAGCATATCCGAGTTGACGGTAATATGATCTTCCCCCCCCCCCCATCCTCCCTCGGGCCACAAGGCAAGGCAGCAGAAACCCACCCGTCTTATCGAGATTCGCGACGAGGATTGCAGAATTTTCTGGCAAATTCGTAAACACATCTACTTACTGAAAATGGACTATGCTAGAAGAAAGGGGGGAGCCAAGAATCATGTCGTGCAAGTTTGTTGATGATGATTATGATGATGGCGATCCACACCTGCCTGCCATTCCAGGCTTGTGACATGAACACTTACTAGCCTCCTTGGGTTCAGCCTGCTGAATTGGAGGTGTATAAGAAGAGGATTGGGATTTGACTTGAAGGTGTTGTGAGGTTGATTACGTGGGAAAGGATTTGTGACGCTCGAGCTGAATCAAGCCGCGGAATATCTGAAAACAACTACTCCGTAGCTGTGAAAGGAAGACAAACGCAAAGGAAAAGAAAAAAGAGCAAGATTCTCTCCCCTTCTTTCTCTCTTTGCTACTTCCCCTTGTGCCTTGTCGACCACAACTGTTCATTCCACTGAGCGGCTCGGGGGAACAGATAACTTCAGGCCTAGTTCGCGGTCGGCCCTCCTCGGTCATTTGCACAAGGGCACCAAAATTCCCAATCGTGGGGTCAACACCGGAAAACTTTCCCAGGGAAGACTGTTGGCGAGTGTCGGAGTCGGGACTCGAGTGATACTACGGTCTAGAGATTCCTTTCTGTGTCTCTTTCCATTGCCTTTCTATTTCCTTTCCCTTTCCCTTTTGTGTACTGTACCATAGAAAGAAAGAAGCGCAACCGGACAGCTGAGGTAAGCAGTGCATTGATTCGGCTTTACCATACTAATCCAGCCGTCACGGGGGGGTGTCAAAAAGTGGTGTCTGATTTGTCGGAACGCCATCCGATCGAATTGGAGGTCATCTTTACCTCTCCCAGACTCTCCCGGACTCTCCCAAACTCTCGCAGTCTCCCACTGCAGCAGCGACAGCTTCCTGCCATTCTCATTGGTGCTGCCAACTTTTGGTGCAGTAACGGCTGGAGACTAAACCGAATCGAGCGTCTCATCCACCCGGCCGGGCCGCGTTGATTCGTTTTCCCCATCAAATCTCAGCGCAAAGTCACTCCA
This sequence comes from Aspergillus fijiensis CBS 313.89, assembly GCF_003184825.1. Classification (NCBI taxonomy): domain Eukaryota; kingdom Fungi; phylum Ascomycota; class Eurotiomycetes; order Eurotiales; family Aspergillaceae; genus Aspergillus; species Aspergillus fijiensis. The sequence continues at coordinate 253,947 of NW_024469004.1, read as the reverse complement.
AGTCACTCCAAGTCAGTCACTCACCCATGGGGTTGTCGTCGAAGTGTGGAAAGACTGGCAAGACTCGGAAAATTGGCACGTCTGACAAGAAGACTCGGCATTCTTAGAAAGGCAATCGGAATTGAGCAGAAGAACTGTGTGCTGAGTGAGTGTGCTTCTCTCTACCTAATATTCCTGGTCTCTCGGGCCTCCAACTGCGAACTGCCTACCTACTACCACCCTTCCCCTCTCAATCACCCTTCCGTCGCTCTCTCTCTCCCTTCAACAGCACACACACCAAGCACCTCCTGCGAAAGACATTGGGAAGGCAACTCCCACCATCATTTCCATCATTATTATAATCACCACCACCACCACCACAAAAACAACAACAACAACAACGTCAACATCATCTTCTTCGACCCCATCACTTCAAATTCTTCCCTACCTTAATGTTAATCACAAGCTATTCCTGCACACCTCCCGTCCTTCCACAATAAGACTTTCTCCCCCCTCTCGCCTGCATCATTGATCAAGCCATCGTGCGCCCCTCCCTTCTTCCTCCACTCGCCTCTTCGCCTCCTTCCCCGTCATCGCGTGCTGGGCTTAAGCTGTCGTGGGTTTCCCTCATCCTGCCTTCGATGTTATTAATATTATCCGTACCAATCGGTTACTGCTCGCTTTTCCCGGGGTCGCCACTGACTGATTGGAGTCGCTAATTAATTCGTCTCTAGTACAATATCAGCCCCACGTGAAGGAACGGGATACCCTCCCCCCCCCGTTTCCCATCCCCCCTCCCCCCCTCCTCCCCCTCCTCCCTTGTGTGTCAGCACTTGCTCTACGTTCTACCAGAGGGCTTTGTGGCGTTTGAGGCTTGCTCATCTCGGGGCAAGACTTTGCTGCAATTATTGTGCGCAGGACGTCGCTATCACCCGCTGTCAGGGTCCGATCTGTGCATCATCGGTCCATCGTCATACTTGTCTCGCTTGTGAGAAACGGTCCCATCTCGCACACCCGAATACACCACTCACTGATGTAAGCTTGTGAATATCTTTCATCAATGCGCTGAGAATCTCCGTGGCAAGATTTTACATCAACCCACGACCATCCTCTCTTCAGAATCCCGACGATGGTCGCAAATATGGATCCCTCCTCCGTCTCCAGGCAGCATGTCGACGACGATCCGCAGACGGACTTAGCGGTTGACACCCACGGGGCCTCATCGGGTTCGAGCCCAGAGAATCCCGATCTGAGTCGTGATACGAGCGTCGGCGGATCAGATAGAGTCTACCCCATCCGATCGATCGTTTCCGTCAACCCTTCTCCGACCAGTCCGTCTCAAGCCATTGCAACGACCAGCTCCACGCAGTCCCGAAGCGGAGCTCGATCCTACTCGATCATCGATTCCGACACGTGGGATCAACTTCGCACACAACCTGTCCTTACTCCACCAAGCGATGCTGCTGCCAGTGGTAGCGAACCTCAATATACCCCCGCAACCTCCGACTACGCCTCCCAGCAACCATCCGAAGGCCATTCACGTAATTCCGACGCTGGCATACGGGTGCCTGTCGATTCTAACGGGACACTGCTGCCGGTGGACAAGAATAAGACGCACCTCACCTCCCGCTTCCAGCATGTCGTGACTGCTGGCGGACACGCCGTGATCACTGGCAACACGCCCGATACGTTCATGGCTTGCGAAGACGAACCCATCCACATTCCGGGGGCAGTGCAAAGCTTCGGGGTATTGCTCGCCATGCGAGAAGACGAGGATGGCATACTATCAGTTCGGGTCGCAAGCGAAAATTCGGAGGCTATCTTAGACCACACCCCGAGCAGTCTGTTCGCCCTTGAGAGCTTCTGTGACCTGTTGTCGGAGGATCAGGCCGACATCCTTCTTGATCATGTCGACTTCGTTCGCGATGAAGGTCATGATCCCAGTGCGGACGGGCCGGAGGTGTTCATATTGTCGGTCAACGATCGAAGTGGACGCCCCCGGCGATTTTGGTGCGCCATTCATGTGATCCCTACTCAACGAGAGATCATCATGTGCGAGTTTGAGCTGGAGGATGACCGGCTCAACCCTCTCAACATGGGCGGTCGCACGACGCCCCTGGCCCAATCCGACACTCTTGGGTTTGACCCCACCCCCGAACAACTGGCGAGCAGCACCGTCAATATTAGCCAACCACTACGAGTCCTACGAAATGCCCGCAGGAGACGCGGTGAAGCCGCCGCCATGGAGGTGTTCAGCATCGTCAGTCAAATCCAGGATCAATTAGGAGATGCTAAAACTCTCGATACACTCCTCAACATTACGGTGGGTCTGGTGAAAGAGTTGACCGGGTTCCATCGTGTGATGATTTATCAATTCGATAGCGAATATAACGGTACCGTCGTGGCCGAATTGGTTGACCCGCGGACCACCAAAGATCTCTATAAAGGGCTGCATTTCCCCGCTGCGGATATTCCCAGACAAGCTCGAGATTTGTATCGCATAAATAAAGTTCGATTACTTTACGATCGGGACCAACTAACTTCGCGGCTCGTCTGCCGCAGTTTACAGGATCTAGAAACGCCTCTAGATCTGACCCACGCCCATCTACGAGCAATGTCGCCCATTCACATCCGTTACCTTGCTAACATGGGCGTTCGGTCGTCCATGTCCATCAGTATTAACAGCCCCAATGACCTGTGGGGTTTGATCTCATGTCATACCCACGGCGACGCGGCTATGAGGGTGCCTTTTCCAATTCGCAAGATGTGTCGACTGATCGGGGACACCCTTTCGCGCAATATTGAGCGTCTATCTTACACTTCACGGTTGCAAGCTCGCAAGCTGATCAACACCATTCCGACCGATGCAAATCCCTCGGGTTATATCATCGCCTCGTCAGATGATATGCTCAAGTTATTTGATGCGGATTACGGGGCTATTTCGATCCGCGGCGAAACTAAAATCTTGGGCAAATCAACCGAATCTCATGAAATGTTGGCCTTACTAGAGTTCTTGAAGATGCGTCAGCTTCATTCGGTGGTTGCATCGCATCATGTAACGAAAGATTTTCCCGATTTGCACTATCCTCCAGGCTTCAAGCATATCTCGGGTATGCTCTATGTGCCGCTTTCTTCCGATGGCAAGGACTTCATTGTCTTTTTCCGCAAGGGCCAGCTGACGGAGATTAAATGGGGCGGCAATCCTCATGAGAAGGAATTCAAAGATGGCCATTTGGAGCCCCGAAAGAGTTTTCAGGTCTGGAGCGAAACAGTGATCGACCAGTCTCGTGAATGGTCCGAGTCGGAAGTTGAAACTGCCGCTGTTCTTTGCCTTGTATATGGTAAATTTATCAAGGTCTGGCGACAGCAAGAAGCCGCTCTCGAGGGATCGCAGCTGACGAAGCTACTGCTGGCTAACTCCGCCCATGAGGTCCGGACCCCGTTGAACGCCATCATTAATTACCTAGAGATCGCCCTAGAAGGCGTTCTGGATACCGAGACTCGCGACAATCTCACCAAGTCATATTCTGCCTCCAAATCTCTCATTTACGTCATCAACGATCTCTTGGACCTCACCAACACCGAAAAGGGCCAGAATCTCATTAAAGACGAGGCTTTCGATCTACCTCAAATCTTTAAGGAGGCAACTGCGATGTTTGAAGGGGAGGCTAAACGCAAGGGCATCAAATACACTGTGATTACTCATCCAGGCATTCCTCGGACGGTCCTAGGCGACGAACGCCGCGTGCGACAAGCAATCAGTAACCTCATTTCTAATGCCGTTCAATACACGACCGAGGGCGAGGTCACCGTCGAATTCTGGCGCGCTCCTGTCACCCCAGAGCCCGGCGTCGTCACCATCCAGATGACAGTACTTGATACGGGATGCGGGATGTCTGACACGATGCTCGAAACCTTATTCCAAGAGCTTGAACAGGTTTCCTATAACGACGACGACACTTACTTCTTCGATCGCGATCCTAACAACCCAACCGAGGCGAACGCAGGAGAAGGAGAAAAGGGAGTCCTGGGCTTGGGTCTGGCGTTGGTGTCGCGAATCGTCCGCAACACTCACGGTCAGCTCAGTGTCCGGTCGGAGCAAGGCAAAGGAAGCCGGTTTCAGATCTCACTCCAATTCGTGACCGCAAGCGATGAACAACCGGAGTTAGAGCCGACTGACATTCCGGCTCATACTGATAGCCCGACGCCCTTTCAGGCGAAGGAAGAGTTTGTGCTTGTGGATAACAGCTCAACTACTCCTCACGAGGGCCGACGACGTAGCGGCGACATCTCACGAGCTGGTAGTGCTGAGAAAATACATCCCAATCAAATTCCGATCGACAGCCTCAAAGATAAGCTTGCTGGCGTATCTATCCGAGAACTGTCCAAACTCGCCCAAACCGAGTCAGCAGATGACGTCGCAAACTCCTCACAACCTGATACAAAGGTGCCCGCATCTCCTATTACGCAACCATCGAAGGGCCAAACGACCCTTCAGGATTCCGAGCCTAAGACTCCTTCCGGCGTCTACAGTATCCTCGTGGCGGAAGACGATCCTATCAACAGCAAGATCATCCAGAAAAGACTCGAAAAGGCCGGCCACGCTGTTCACTTGACTGTCAACGGCGAGGAATGTGCGGCGGCATTCCGTGCCGATCCTGCGCGCTATGACCTTGTGTTGATGGACATACAGGTAAGCGATGATCCATCCCCCATCCAACGACATGCACCATACTGACTTTCTTGCCTTTTTCCAATCAGATGCCTATCGTCGACGGTCTGAACTCAACCAAGATGATCCGCCAGCTCGAGAAGGAGCCGAACTGCTCCCTCTCCCCGATTGCAGAAGCCAACAACCGGGTGCCTATATTTGCAGTGTCCGCCTCACTTCTTGAAAAAGACATGCCCTTGTATGTTGGTGCAGGCTTTGATGGATGGGTGATGAAGCCCATCAACTTCAACCGTCTCAATGTGCTTCTCAGTGGATTGGAAGACCAGAAGGCCCGCAGCAATGCTACCTACCGGCCTGGAGCTTGGGAGAACGGGGGCTGGTTTTAGAGTGTCTCCAGCGCTTACGGCTCGCTTTCCCTCCGACCTTATTCACCTCCAACTCCCTTCCTCGAACTCCTGCCGACTCTTATATCTCCGATCATATCAACCCATTTAATCCCGAAAACCCTCCCATCTCCCTGCCCGTCTATCCTTCCATATGACGAGGAACGAAAATTCTATGACCGGTTACGATGCCTTTTGTCCAGAAGCATGTGATCTTCGTATCTTTTTGTTTTAACTCTGTTGGGATTCCATTATCAAAGTCATAATGATGAAAAATTCGTTGCATTTACACCTGGATTCATTCCATCGAGATTCCTTTTTTTTTCTGTGTTTTCTTGCCTATTGGGACCGCTCCCACTCAAACCATATATTTTCTCCATGTATACCCCACTAGTTTGGACTGGGCCTTATCATTTCTTGTTACCATCAATGGCCAGGGCTTGTTTCTTATTTCTGGTTCTCGACTACATGTTTTTCGTTCGAGTAACTACTACAGCTTTTGCGCTGCTCAAAATACACCACAACCTTCTACTCCTTTGTGTCTTGTGTGGGACTGTGTATGTGTACGTTTATTAGGATTCTCTTTTTGGAGTTACGGGTTGTTTCTGAAGTCTCGTGGTGCAGATACGATGGGCATGATTGGATTGGAGTTTTGGCTGGATGCCATTGGCCTCTGCGAGGCAGAATGTAATTCACTTCCCATGATCTTAAACTATAGTCAAGTCACCGCCGATTGTTCAAACCCCTCCTCTTCCTTGTATGGTGTTCGGTTTCGATGGATCCATACCATCACGCTCAATGTCAAATCTCCCCCTTCTCACGCGACCTTGTGTAGGACCTCTGTATCCATGATGTAGCAGCGCCCCTCCTTCCCCCCCCCGTCCAGATATGTACATGTACACATGCATGCCTCGAAACTCCAGGCGGTTCCTGTACTGTACTGTCCTGTACTGTACTGTACTGTACTGTACCTATGGAGTTTTCCACATCAGTGTGATACAAGAACATGCCAACCGCAAAGGCCCTTTCTTTCTCTAGCTTCTTCCCTTGTCGGTTTTTCCAGTGTGTCGTTCTCTATCCGTTCCTTCCGAGAAATAAAGCCGAAGAGACGAAGGAGACGAGGTAGGTATGGATAGAGCTAGAGCATACCTAGAGCAGGCCACCTTCCATGCGCGCGATCAAGGGAGATGCGAGGTATCTATCTGCCGTCTACCTTGTTTGTTTTGCTTTGCTTTCCTTTTTTTTTTTTTTTTATTTTTGTTCCATCAAGATGGGGTTCTAGGTTCTCGGACCCTCGATGCATCCCTCCCCCTCCCTCTCGAGGTTGCGGGCCGTCCTCGCTGAGATAGGATTGTATGCTTGACCTTCTTTTCCCGGGGCTTTCTGCATCGACGAATGGATTGGTGAGTTGCTGGATCTGTGGGAGGGTTGGAGCTGGGTAATCGAGCATTTGAAGATGCGGGGGAGGGTTGTTGGACTTACCGGGGGAAGGGAGGGAGGAAGGAAGGAAGGAAGAATTAATGAGGCGGATGAGGTCAGTGGAATTGCTGGTGGGCGAGGGCTGGGGGTGCCGAATGGCTTGTTTGGGGTGATTAGCTTGCTCGTGTTCTTGATACATCGGGAATGTGTAAGTGGAAGCCCGGGTGAATGCAAATGGGCCAAGGTGGGATGAATGATAATATCTTGGGTGGGTATATAGCTCTTGCATATGCTCTATCAAATATACGGGGACATCTACTAGCATACAGGGAAACAGGCTGATAATCTCGTTCTTGGCTACATGATACATGACAAGAGTCCATCCCTCCAAGGTATAGTCATCACTGAAGAAGAAAAAGCAGGTCTGCAGATCAGTGCGACACGAAAGAACTTTGTATTGCAAATTCCGGTGAAACGAGGAAGAGCATCACAACATCAACGCCGACCAACACCGACGGCTTCTCATACTGCGTTGCTCCATGTTCGCGGGGTGAAATGCTGCTGAGCGCTGAGCGTGGGCTCGAGGGCTTCGAAGTCTTGTCGGCCGTGGACGAGAGGGTCGGTCGACAGCGTGCGGGATGTGGTCGCCATCGAGTCGCCCGTCCTGGGTGACGAGGGCGTCTCCGGGGTCTTATTCGGGTTGACTGTCACTTCTTGGTGGGTCTGGGTCGTCTCCTGCGAGCTTGGCTGTTGGCCGGACTGCGCGCCGGTGCTGCGCGCAGACCCCTCGTTGAATTGCAGGTCGTCGACCTCGGGGGAGTTGTTGAAGCGGAGGGAGCTGCCCTCAGTTGCCTGGTGATGGCAGACGCCCGGAGCGCTTTGAATCAGGCGGATCAATTTCCCCAGGCTGAAGAACTCCAGCTTCAGTTTGAGGACCGAGAAAAAGGCTGTCAGCGCAGAAATAATGTAGAGCTGGCCGCAGAGGACGACGACTACGATGATGATGTCGGTGACAACCATCATAGTGGTCGCGACGATCAGGTAGAAGACCATCTTACGCCCTTCACGGCCCTTGATCATGATCAGGGGCTTGAGGTTGCGGGCTGTCGCCCAGACGAAGACGCCGCCCACGATCATCTCGCGTACGCAGGTGGCTGTCACGGACAGCTTCTCGAAGATTTTGTAAAGTTTCCTGACATGTTCACCATCGGGAGAGGCGGAAATAGTGACGATGACGGCCTGTGGGAGTAGAAACACCACCGAACTAATGACGATCATCCAAAATAGCCATCGGATCTTGCGGCCACTGGTGACCAGGTGAAGCCGCGAGTAGATGACCAGGGTGTTGCCGACATTGAGGGTGGGATAGCAAATCACAATGACGAAGACCAGCCCAAAGCGTGCTTGGGGTACCGCGAACCACAGAAGCGTAATGACAACGGTGAAGATGAGGGTGGCCAGCGTCGATAAGAGCAGGCTCCAGAAGTATAACCCCCGGCGACGTTTGAAGAAGTCAAATATCAGAAGCAGGAGCTCAATCGAGCCAAACGCGGCAACCGCCAGGAAACATGCAAGCAAGAAGGTCTTTGGAAGAGATACAGTGCGAATCAGTTGGATCGTGCCCGCCATATTTGTCTCGGTTAATGTTTGGTACAATGTGCAATCATGCTCTCTGATATCAAGAAGATGTTCATCAGGGAATAGTGCGGAATGAATAGGTATGTGGATATTATAGTCGAATCCGAGGCTCCGAGGCATTGGGGCCTCATAGATTCCAAACAAAGGAGTCTCAAAACAACAGAGAGTCTGGCTCGATGCCCAGGCGCTACCGCGCATGATGGGTGTGCTGAGCTAATAGAATCCTCATCGAGTCGCGTCAAGGGTAGTTTGAACTGCGGGTCGATCCCTTCCATACCGTGGATCTCATGCTTTTGACAAGGGTAGCTGTCAAGCTTGTCCGTAGCGATGGCTGAAGGCTTGCTTTATCCGAAGTATGGTAGCTTCGATTTTCTACCCAGCAAATGCAGGCTGTGCATCTCCGACCGCCGAACATCGACCACTTAGATGCCAGGATGCTATCGGTAGGAGAGTTACGCATCTGCTCGTTGTGGATGTCTCCATTTCGATGTATTGCGGGGAGAGCCGAAGGGGATTTCGCGTAAACTGATACTTCCCAGCGTGGCGAAACATTCAGCAGACGGTAGGTCGGGCCTTGGTCGTATCTACCTAATCAATTGCTGCCGATACTGGCAAGCTGAAATCAGAGCGAAGAGGTCCCCTTGCATGCTCCGTCACGCTCCACTACATTGCTCCGAATTGGCCAAAGCTAATTGTCGTCCCATACCGTGGTTGACGGCGGCAGTCTCGCGAGTCTGGAACCGCCTATGTGGTCGTGCTTTCGACGCGCCAGACTTCAGACAAAGAAACCGCGAGAGGCATATGCCACAGAGCTAATGTGGGCGGCGACTTGATGGGCATTCTCGACGATGTCTGAGTCTACGGTGGTCGCCCTCCCTCGCCCGATCCCTGCGCAGACCCCTGCTGATCAATGCCAAATTGGCTAGCAGGCTTCCAGGGTCGAATGCGGCTAGCTCTGCTGTTAACCAGGGACTCGATCCTCGATCTCCAGGGTTGAGCTCGCTGGCTATTGTTTGTAGCATGCAATGCAAAATACTGCCTGTCGCGTTACACCCTCGTGAACTCTTTGTAATTGGGTAGGCCTCCCTATGAGAAGAGGTTAGCGTCAACCCCACTAGTCCCAGCACGCAGGAGGTGGTTTCCGGCAGGCTGTTGTGAGTGGCCACACAGACGCAAGAGGCTGCAGCTTGTTTGTGCATACGGAAAGCCCTGGGCCTCAACCGCGGGGTGGGATCTCGTAGAATCAACAAGCTGGGGTATTCTTCCAGATGAGAAATGGTAGGAGGAAGCACTTTTCCTGTACTCAGGCAAAACTCCAACTCAGCAAAATCTCATAGAAACGCTGCCAGCTGATATCTATCTGCCTAAGCCAGACCCACGGGGTATCTAGGCAGCCGACGGAGGTCCAGATGCTCATGCTTGTGACACGATGACGAGGCAACGTCCGCTGAGTTATATTTGGAATGGTTGTCGCCAGTAGCAGGCGCAGGCGCAAATGGGAGTGTTGTCATTAACAGAAGCATGGAACAAAGAACGAAGACCGACTCAAGTGGAGGGGCGAAAAGTGTGGAGGATGGAGTGTGGATGTACTACTCAAGTACCAGTAGAGTGTAGGAAGAGAAGCGGAGAGGGGAGAGGGGAGAGAGAGAGAGCCTGAGGCGGCGACTCAGGGGAGCTTCAGGCCGTAACCGGTAAGTGGTCTGTGCGGCTGCAGCTGACGTTGACGTCGTTGTCATTTTCCCCCTCAAAGCTGAGGCAGCAATTCGTTCCCGCATCTCCAGCATCCAGCCATCCATTCCAAGTTCTTTCTTTCTTTCACTTCATTCAGTCACTCTTTTCCATTCCAATATCCAATACATCCCCCCCCTCTAGGGAACTTAACGAAGATCTTCCGTCTACCAAATATGCTTTTGACTTAGCTTCATTCCATCCTTGTTTCCCGGTCTTCTTTCACTTATCCAGAAATTCAGTTTAACTCGCTACACGAACAACACCGCCATGGTGCGCCTGTGGCCTTTCAAGGTACGTTCCACACCCACTGATCGCAACCCCTCTCACTCACTTGCGTCGGGAACCTTCCCCAACATCAGGCCGAAGACGACTCTCCAGCATCCTTCGAGAAAGCTCTATCAGCCCTATCCGAGAAGATCACCCGAACCACCAACCGCCTCGACCTTCACCGGCAACACGCCCGCCGCTTCAAGGCCCTCTGGACCCTCTACACCACCTTCGCCTACCTCCTCTACTCCATCATCTTGGCTCTGGTGCTAGGATGGCAGAATTGGGGGATAGCTGAATACGCTGCCATAGTCGGCGGGCCCATCCTGTATGACCTCATCCCCCCCTCCCCCGTCAAACACCAGCTCCTTTCCTCGTCTTGTCTCCAGCAAACCTAACACTCCGCTTCTCTCCGCAAACAGAATCTACACCGTCCGCACAGGCGCCACACGGTACTACGACTACCGCATCACCAAGACACAAGCCCACCTCGACTCCCTCCAGAAACAACGCGACGCCACCATCGAGAAACTCAAAGAAGCCACCCGCTACAACTCCACCCAGCAGCTCCTGGAGAAATATGGCGGTGGCACCCTCAAGCGCACCAAGTCCCGAACCGGCGATGAGAAGCGCAAGTCTGACGCCTCCGCGGCTGCCGGCAAGAAGCGTAACCAACAACAGCAGCAGCAGCAGCAGCCATTCGTTCAACGCACGGGGCTACCTCCACCCCCGACGGCCAATATCCGTCGTACACCGCAACACCAACAACAACAACAGCCGCAACACCCTCCTCCCTCTCCGTTCATGATTCCAGGCCACGAGCAGCGGCAGCAGCAGCAGCAGGGGCCCAGGTCGGGGCCGGGGTCGAACCTGCCCTCACCGCCTGCATTCGACGAGCCGGGTTTCGCGCCCAATGCCTTCTCCTCCACCCCGCCGCAATACATCGAATCCTCACACTGGTATGATCGGTTGCTGGACGTGTTGCTGGGCGAGGACGAGACGCAGCCCAAGAACCGCATGGTGCTGATCTGCGCCACCTGTCGGCTGGTCAACGGCCAGGCGCCCCCCGGGGTTAAGTCATTGGAGGAGCTGGGGCGCTGGCGGTGCGGGAGCTGTGGCGCGTGGAATGGCGAGGAGAGCGAGGCCAAGAAGGTGCTTGCGGGCATACGGAATGAGCCTGCACTTACCGCTGCTGCCGCCGCTGCCGCTGCGGAGAACACCGATGTCGAGGTCCAGTCGTCTGTTAGCGAGCGATCGGACGACGGGGTGATTGTTGCGGCCAGTGACGATGAGCAGGTCGATTCGGGAAGTGATGGCGTCGAGGGGGGCGAGAACCAGCCGGTGGAGGATGAAGCAGAAGACGAGGAAGAGGAAGAGGTGAAGAAGGAGGAACCTGTTCCGAAGACGACTCGTGGACGTGGTAAAGCGGGGAAGAGAAAAGGCTGAGCTACGATCGTAGACTCCTTAGGGACTTTTGTATCATTCCTTTATTCTCTTGGTATGGTTGGGACAATACATCATTCTTACTCCAATGAATACGTAGCTTGTGCGTTTCACCTTTCGGTATGGACTTGGGGTACATAGCAAAGCGAGTCAGCTGTACGGAATAACGATATAGTCAGTTATACCGAGGTATCAAGTGAGTTGAAATCACGACCATAGAATTTCAAGCTTCCATTATCATTCAACCAGCATGAAAGCCCATGCGCTTGCCTCTTTAATAGCCCAATCTGTCTCTGTCTAGTTCCGTTCCTATGTATCAAGTTTATACCAAACGCAGTCCCAAAAAAGCAGTCTGTGGTCAACCCGGTAACCAATGCAAGCCTCCAAAAGATGATCACTCTGATCTCTTCTATGTATCTGCCCAAAAGATACCATGTGATTGCTCCGGTCCAAGTATTGTAGTACTTAAAGTAGAGCGAACTGCCGTCTCCCGAGAGCATCCAAGCATCCAAGAAACACTCTTTCTCCAAGAAGATCCCCAATCTCCGATCCCCAGATCGGGAGTAGGCGTGGGCAAAACCAGAGACTCATCGTCGTTAGCTTCGTCCTTAAGCCCCCCTACTCTTCAGAAGCTCGATGGTCTGATACGCGGCCTTGACCTCCGCTTCCTCGGCGCACGAACAACCCTCGACCATGACCACAACCTCCCCAGCTATCTCGACCTGACACCGATACGTAGCGTCTTCCTCCGCCGCCGCCGTCGGCCCCTGCGCCTGCGAGACCACCACCCGCTGCGACGTGAACACCGTACCCCCCAGCCCAGCCGTTGCAGCCAACTGCTGCGCCACCATCTTTGGATGCACCACATCCACCCCCTCCGCCAAGACGCGGCGCAGGAACCAGAGGAGGCCGATCCGTTCGGCAAACCTGACACACTCATCGAGACTCCCGTCGGAGTCCACGAAGATCGCCCCGAGGACGCTCTCGATGAGATCCGAGAAGAACTTGTCGGCGTTGAGCGCGGAGAGGGCCTGCCAGGGGTACTGGGGGCCGTGGTGCAGGGTGTCGAGGATCGAGGCGCGGAGGGCCCGGTGGCGGGCGAAAGCTTGGTCGCGCGCGTGCTTGAGGTCGGTGCCGCCGCCGCAGCGCATGAAGTGCCAGAGGGACAGAACCTCGGTGGCGGAGGAGAGGGTGATCTGATCCGCGGCGTGGGTTGCGACCTGGGTGCGTGCTTGGGTGAGGGAGAACTCCATGCAGAAGAAGGCGAGGAGGTTGGCGTTCACGACAGCGTGTTTGATGCGGGTCATTTCGCCCTGTGAGATTTCCGTGGGGTGGGCGAGGAGGGTGGTCAGGATGACCATGTCCAGGATGGCGTCGCCGAGGAACTCGAGGCGTTGGTACGATTGCGTCGAGGCGTCGTGCTGGCACGAAGGGTGGGTGAGCGCCTCGACGAGGATCGCCGGGCTCTGGAACGTGTAGCCGATGCGCTCGACGAGCTTCTCGTCGTTGACGGTATGCTGGGTGGGGGACTGGGACTCGGCGAAGGGCAGAGCCTGGCCCAGGTGTTTGAGGTCAACTTCGGGAAGAAAGCGTCGGATGCAGGCGTGGGCTCGATCAAACCCGCCGTCGAGATACGCTGCGCCGATAAGAGCTTCTACTACATCAGCAAGCACCTTCGTCGATATTGAACGTCGACCAGCAGCAGATGCTAGTTTCTCGGAGATGAGCGGCGCAATCCACTTGCGCGGCATGGAAGCCTTGTTGATGATAAACGCGTCCAGCCCGGCGTCAAGCGCGGCGCGAGCGAGGCGATGATTCTTGATAATCGAGTCTCTTCCCTGGGATAAGTACCCTTCATGCCAGTTGGGGTTCTGAAAGAAGAGCTGGCAGGATACAGTAAACTTCAAAACCGTGTCACCGAAGAATTCATACCGCTGGTAATTTGTTAAGGCGCTGGCTGAGGGTGTAGTGATGGCAGTTATAATATGGTCGGTGTTCGAGAAGTCGACATCTTGCAAGATCTCTTGACACAGCCTCGTCGCAAGTAGATTCGCTTCCAGTTTATTAATAATAGCAGATATAAAGCGGCCAAAAATGCTCTGCGTAAATGAGAGCTTTTCGATAGTGCATAAGTCTGCTGGTATAACGCACACTTTCGCAGAAGTAACTGGCATAGCGTCCATCTTTGCAGCCAACGTTTGGCGATGCAGAAGGTTCCTCCTGCGAGGAAGATTAGTACACTCGACTTTGACAACAGTCAAGCCGTCCTCTTCTGTTACAACCCACTCCCGGAAAAGCATCGGATTGTTGTAGCAATCTCTTACGACACCCATTACAGGGTGATGGTTGCGGGTATACACATCACAAGCAGACTCAATACCCTCATACTGGAGGAACCAGCTTTCCAGCTCAGTGTGCGGTATGTCGGGCCCAAATAGCAGCACAAAGTCTTGCTCTTGCTCTGGTGTCGTAGGTTTCGAACTAGTTGCCCTAAGGAAAAGTGAGGTGATCGACCCCATATGTTCGACGGCTTCAGCTGTCAGACCTACTGCCCGATTGGGAGCCTCAAAGTTCAATGTGAAGGTCGTATTGCTGTCCCAGAATAAAGTCATCGGGTTGAGTGTTGGCAATACAGTCGGTGTAGTCAACCTCACGTACATGTGGGCAGCCTCTCCATTGCGTCCAACAGCAATTCGAGTCTGATGAAGATCCGGCGAGGACCATGAATACGCCCAATCAACCCAAGGATCATACTGCTCTGCCACTTCTAGTAGAGCTGGAATGTCCGCAGCATCAGTCTTCTCGAGTTCTTCTTTGCCGGTGAACGGGAGAAGATTGTCGTTCAGCAAACCGAACTCGTACAGCGCTTTGTATGCCTGGAAGGCTGCTTCTTTTCTCGCTGCCCGCTCTGTTTTCCACCATCGCTTGCCGTCGGTGCGACGAACTTTAGGATGAACGCAGGCTGGAAGAATCACTGTTCCTCTCAGCAATCCTGCATCGTCCATTTCATACGAGTATTCGGCCCGAGTATCGACATAGGACTGACGGGGCAAGACATCGCAGAAATGCGTCAGATGTGCGACAGCACCATCCGCCGTGAGCACAGCACTGTATCAGGCATTAGCTGGATAATACGATAGTAGGTCTCTGAAATGGTGCATACCCGGTAGACTCAACGACAAGTCTTTCCGTCACTTCTTCGTTGAGCTCCTCAAGGGCACACGCCTCCAGCAATTTCCGTTCGTCATCTTCGTAAGCTCTTATCATGGCTTGCTCAAGAGATTCCCATCTGCCGGTTCCAGCAGATTCGTCATTATCTGCGAACATAATGGCATAGGTCGACTCCCTATGTCGAGCCCGCCCGCGACGCTGGACAAACGATTTCAAATTGGGTGGCTTGTCGTAACATACCACCACGCTACATGCAGTAATGTCAATACCCTCCTCAAGCACATCGGTTGCGAATATCAGGTTTGTCTGTCCACTTTTGAAGTCGCTCAGGGTTTCACGCTGCAGTCGAGGATCCAAGAGCTCGCCCAGGACGTCTTTGCTGCCACCGTTGGACCAGCCAACATAGGCGGCAGAGCGAAAGCGACCCCTCGTCGACGGGTGGACTGACAGGAGTCGCGCCAGCACACTAACAGTCACACGCTGCTTTGCGAAGATCAACCCTGCAAAGTCTGGGTGCGCTCTTTCGTGTAAGAACTCCAGAAGAACACTCAGTTTCCGAGATATTCGATAATCATCCGCGTTAGGCGATGTGAGCGTGATTTTCGGGGCTGGGAGTTGGGACAAGAATCTAATCAGGTAGGCTCTCTCCTCATTCGTCCATCCCGACGCGGATTGAGAGTCCTCTGACTTCGATCTTAGTTGTTCAAACGACGCAGCGATGTAGTAGTCAGCGGCCCACTCCCCGAGTTCCTCGAAGATATGTGTGCTTCGGGCCACGAATTTCCTCAGCTGCTCGCGACAGAAGGTCTTGCCCGAGAGAAGCACCTTCTGCAGTGCGGTCCCGTTTACGGGACTTTTCCGCAGCTGCCTGACATACGGGTCGGCCTCAATGTCGAGAGTCTGCCAGGCACTTATAAGGGCTCGCAACGTCCTGCTCCCAATTACCTCTGTCTCAGGATCAAAAGGAGTATAGAACATTGGCCGCAGATGAGGGCAGTGCGTGAACCTCCGCAGCTCGTGTCGATGCTTGCGGGGTGTCTTGCAGATTGCATCCAGATTGGCCTCGATCTTCCTAATTTCATGGCGGTCAACACGGAGAAGACAGGCCAACATGTCCCAGACCACACTCACTGGAGCTCTTCCGGCTTGGATCTCACAATCGGACTCGCCGTCAGACCCAATATTTTTGGCACTGCATTGTAGCCGTACTCCGCAAGAGCCGGATGGTAAAAGTCTTGCATTATCTTGTTGGCTGGGTGACGTCGCATGCAATGGTGGGCTAGTGTTACTCGATATCATAAGCTCCGTCCTGCTACCACCAGCGAGAATCTCTTCGTCGGCCACTTACCTTCATCAAAGATCATCAGACTCAATTGACCGATCCTCACAAATCCATGGCTCATAGCATCGGCCAACACCGCATGTGTGGAGAAGACCACTTGGACGTCCTGAAGCACTGCATCCCAGACAGTCTGGTCTGTCCACAACTCCACTTTATCCAGCCCGGTGAGGGTTCTTGCTCTCATGGCGGGGATATGCGCCGAGATGGCTTGATGCTGCTGTTGACACAAAGCAACAGTAGGGGTCAAGAACCAGATCAACTTCTCGCAATTCGCATCAGTTGAACTGTGTACATCGAAGGTGCAGTGCTTTTTCTTTTTTCTTCTCACCTTGTGTGGGTTCCTCTCCAGTTCTGTCTTGATCCGCAACAAGGCTCTAGATAGTCATGATTAGAGTTCGAAGCATACATAAGTGCATGTGGGGGCATAGTAGCAGAGCATACATATGCGTCTTTCCGCTGCCAGTGCCCATCTATCAAAGCGAGAGACGCCGTTAGTTGTCCGTTTGACCAGTTTGCCGCTGTTTGATCTCACCGTAACGATGATATTGCCTTTCAGACTGGCCTCATACATCTCCGTCTGGTAACTCCGGGGCCGGTACCCGGCGGGGTCATCGGGTCCTTGAATCAGAGTCGGGCCAGCCATGTTGTCGAACAACTCTTCAGCATGGGGAGATTGAGTGGAATGGTATGTGGTATCCGAGCACAGATGGCTCTCTCTCTCTCGTCTGACTGAAAGGAGGGGCAATGCTGGAAAGTGTAGGGTGGCTGTAGGGTGGGGGAAGATGATAAACAATGGGTGTGGGGTAAGCAAACTTAACAAACCCTGTCACTAAAACCCATGGATACCAGGTACTCTTAGAGATTATGTCCAAGCCAATGGGGGGTCTCTGTTTGTGAGAAAAGAAAAGTAATCCTTCGCATCGCACCTTTATGCAGAAAATGTTCCAGACCCAGCCTCCATAAACAGAATAATCAAGTCACTTCAGCGGACGGAAAAGCACCTCCAGGTTCAGAGGAGTCACTCTTCCGGCAGCTTTCTTTGCCTTCTCCGTGTCAACCATTTAAGTCAAATTGAGGCGAGAAAGAGGCATAAATAACAGAATACTTGGACTACAATTTTCGAAAGTGATGATGATGAGGTCTGCAATTGAGTAGAAGACATATATAGAGGCATGCTAGCGTGGTTATCATTTTCTTCCCTTCTAGGTTTCATGTGATAAAGTAGACAGAGAATATGAAGAGTGAACGCAGAACGCCGCTCCTTCCTGAGCCAGAGATAATACCTAGATACATGGCGCCTTACACCGAGGAGGATACATAGAAGGGTGGGAGAAAAACTGCAAGCCAGAGCAATCAATGGTTAAATTCGAGGATCAACGGGGGCAGAAAAACAGCAAAAATAACTCAGAGTAGGTGATCAATATGGTGTGATGCATCATGAAACAACCGGCAAGCCGTGGCTCATTTCCGTCTTCGGGACGTCGGACGCATCTGGTTGACCTTCATCGGCGCGCGGGCGGCGAGCTTGGAAGTTGTTTCCTAGAAAATTGGCTTCCTCATTCGGGTGTTTGCGCATACCCAGGCCAGCCACGGCGATGCGGTTCAGCGAGTTCATATCGTCATTGGGCGCAGATGCTTGCGTTTGGGCTTGAGGCTGTTGGGGAGGTCCTGGAGGAGCCTGGGCAGGTGCCCCCGTGGGTGCTGGACCGGTGCCAGGAAGAGACAGGTCTGCTCGTGGCTGGCTCAAATCAATGTTGCCGGGCAGCTCGGGGATCTCGCCCTGCGAGTCCAGTAGCCGGGATTGCAGGTTGATGATGTGTTCTCGCAGCTGGTAATTCTCAGCCTGGAGGGCCTTCAGCGTCTCCGACATGCCATCGAATTCTTTGACTTGTTCTTCCAGTTTTCGGATGTAACTCTCTTTCCGTTGGCGGAAAGCTCTCTGCTAGAGTCAGCCACGCATTCTCCGAGTTCTCATTCAGGCAACAAGGGCTTACTCACTTGAGCGGCACGATTCTGCGCAGCGCGTTTGGAGGTCGACAACGGTCGCTTGCCATAGGTCTTGGGCGATTCTTGGCTCGTAGGCTCGGGTTGAGGGGGTGTTTGCGGGGGGCCACTCAGCATTGTGGCGCCTGAAATGGCAGGGTCAATGTTGTTCTGATCTCGCGGACTCGTGATATTGGGTTGCATATGCGGAGGCGGTGCCGTCTGCGGTTGCGGGCGCGGTTGCTGTGGGTGAGACATATGTTGATGAGCAGCTAGCAGCTGATCGTGCAGCACTGGTACAGATGTCGCATTAGCATCCGGGTCTCGCAAGTCAAGGTAACTAGGTTGGCGAAGTTGGCCGTCAACAGACGCGCCGGTTGAGTCGATCCCAGCTACGCGAGAAATTTTCCGGTCGCCATAGCTCATGTATCGACTCAACTCCAATACTGGGTCAAGAGGTAAGAGCTTACCCTGATCCGCATGATCCTATGAGACAGATCAATGTTAGCATCACCATCACTGTTGATCATGCAGGTAATCGTCGCGACGCGACCGGGGAGGCGCTGAAGACAGTCGCGTCGTCGATTCTCGGGTGTAGCCCCCATCGTCGACCCAAATCGCAGCTGAAGCGACCGTGAGAACAGACAGAATAGGGACCGATGTCTACAAGCAAATCACTCGGGAACGATCTGGGGCAATGGGTGGATGGGACAAACGCGATCTGATGACAAACCGCGACACGATTAGGCTGCTTACCTGAGCAGAGGTTTGCATGCTTGGATGCGGCGCTGGGGCTAGTGTGGGCTGCATCGAGAGTATAGGATTCGAAAACAACGAGGATGCGCCCAAACAGAACAAAATATCACCAATTCGAGTCGGGCAAGGGGCCGGTCGAACAGCTCAGCTTGTATAGATGTCCTGGTCTCTTAAGAAGGGAGAGAGGATGTAGAGAATGACAAGGGAAACGGAGGAGAGGGAGAGGATGAGGTAAGCAGACGACGTCGGAGATAGCCTTCCTGGAAGTGGAAGTGCTAGCGCTAGTACGGTACTTGGTGAGGTACGAGTTATGTCCGTTTCGCTTTGATAGTCCAAATGCTGACTATTATTGGCGTTGAATAAACCTGGGGGGGAAAGGGAAGGGAGGGGAGGACTGATCTCGTAAGCAAGTGAGACTGGAAGGGAGGGGGGGAGGCGATTAGTTAAAGTATCAGTCAGACGGTGACGTGTAGGACGGAGAAGGAAGAGAGGGAAAGGGAAGAAGGGAAGGAAAAAGGTCCACGGTCACCAACAATTGTTGAACACCTCCCCCCCCAAGTAGCTCCCCCGGTAGGGGCTGGAATCCGGTGAATCAGGATTGCCTCAGGTGTCCAAGCCACATTCCGGCACTCAAGACTTGAGTGCGTACGCCCGGCGGAATAGACTAAACTCCTATTTGGGTTGTTTAGTTCTTGGCACGATTCCTCAACTTCCCACAATGACTTATGCGATTACTATTACTAGTAACTATATGGGAGAAGTATCTGACTGCTAAGAACTTAGCCTGCTTCGTAGGTTCATTCGACCATCTCTCTCTATTGTAACTGTAGCTATTCTGGTTGTTCTTATTCTTGGTTCGCGCCAATATTGCTGACAAAGCCGCCCATCATTCCCTCGGATCGATGACTGATCCGGCATGCAGGTGCTGACTCATCCACGGTCGGCGTGCTTCTGGGCTTGCATTAAGGCCGCGGATTGTCAGAATGCAGAGGGGATTGACAAAGTGGTGCAACCACCCTGGCCCAATGACCTCAATTGCAAAGGATGGCGTTATCCCTTTTCATTCAATGGGCACTATTGATGGGTACTCTCGGTGCGATGTCTCCGAGGCTTCCGTCGGAGTTTCGGCATCGGAACGCCGACACCTGTGCATCCAATCACCATTATCATTGCTCTTGCACTTGATAAGTGAAGATCGCCAGCAGCGGATCAATTTGGCCGTTTATTTTCAAATATCTTTGCAGATCCAGCACAGTAGGCATAGAACATGTGACGACTGTTCGATACTGCTAATCTTCATATACTGCAGATAGATATGTACAGAATACAGTTGATCATGAAGCTAATAAACAAAGATATGAACTTGTCATTTTATCACAACAAGTCATGAGCTGTATATGAACAATCCCTTTCACGCTGGTCACCACCCGGCAGCACAAGCATCATAGTACACAACATTCAAGGGTCGAAATGATGTCTCTTCCTCACTGCTGCTTCTTGGCGTTCGGGTCTCTCTTGAGCGTTTTGATGATCGTTGCGCCGACTTGGGAGGATTCCTTCCACCCTTTCTGCCGCATCCAGAACCGCTCAGCGGGATCCGTGTCATGAGTCGCCCAGGAACGAGCGTCGTCCTCCAGGGTATCACGAGTCAGCTGAGAAAGCTGCTCCGACTGGTCCTCTTTCTCGTCGACATCGATCTCATCGTCACTGCTTCTGGCTCCAACCGTGGACTCCAGATACCTCTTTCGCACAAGGTATCGCTCGGTCTTCTCCTTGCGCACATTCGGAGGCTCAAGCTTGGCCATGGCCGCTCGCACTGCATAGCGCACGATAAGGTAGATATGCTCGCAGAAGAAAATGGTCAGAAGCAAGGCCCATCCTTTGATCGTAGTCGGCTCGCCACCGGGTCCCTCGTGGCTGGTGCTGAACATGTACGCAAGTGCTGCTGTAGTGATGCTACCAACCCACGACAGGAACCCAAGGCTATCCAGCCAGGGGCCAATTGTCTCCGCGCGTTGCGGGCAGGGTCTCTTGCACTCGACGCAGATCTTAAAGAAGTCGGACCGGAGTTCAATCCAGTTATTGATCAGAAACGAAACGGGGACGAGCGGCCAGACCGGAGAGAATAGAGCCAAGTAACCAAACTGGATGCACATCTCGCGCAGATCGTCGGTCACATCATAGTCAGACAAATCGGCCTCATTGCGGACGCGAATGAGGAACTTGGTCTCATCGGGGTGGTCGTCAAACAAAGCCTCGGGCGATTCCTCTTCTTCAGAGCTGGAATCCGACTCCACCTTTCCGTTCTTCTTGCGAAGGTAATCTTTGTATTGACGTAGAAGACGCTGCTTCAGAAAAGGTACGACGGTCTCCATGGCGAAGCCGACTACCTGAGCTGTGACGGTGAAATAGATGACTTGCTTCCGTAGGCGGTCGGGGTCCATGCTGAATTCAGTACGTGACTTCGTAGCAACCTCTTTCGAGACAAATGGACGAACAGTCACCTGGAAAATGTCAAGGTGTGGCACAATCCGGCTAGCGAAGGGCACGTAGACAAAGGCTGTCAAGAACACAGGGAGGTATGATGTGATAAAGTTGATAACGAAGATCTTCTGCGTCAATGCGACATCGTAAGCTTGTTGTGTTTCGTAGTTTTCGTAATCGTTCAGCTTGGTCGCAACCGACACCAAGACCGTACTCATCGTCGGAATCAAGGCCGAGAGCAAGATAGTGGGAATGAAGACCTGATCCGTCAGCTTATTCGAACGAAGGAACACCAGGTACTAGCGAGGCCTACCAAGTACGACTTGAGTGGCCCGTTATAGATCTCAGAGATGAAGATCTCAATGGCAAAGCATGTCGCGATAATAACTCCCAGAGCGATGATGGACAGCAAGGCGAAGGGGACCTGGAGCAACTGTCTGCACATGCGCGTTGTCGCTGGAAATACGCCCTTGATCTCTCCGGTACTCTCGTCCCGGATCTCTCTTTCCGGCCTAAACTCGCGCCGTTTCTCGCGAACGGCGGAAACTCCTTTGGTCTGCCATCGACAACTCAGGTCCTCCTCCTGCCGTTTCCAGTATTCAATAAACACGATGCACCAGAGGCAGTTGACCACGGAGTAAACAATTGAGAACGACCCAATCAGAAGCCAGCAGGAAAATCCAAAGATCGCGGGAAACAGGAGGAATCTGAAGTAAGACTGAAGGAACGAGAAGTAAAAGCCGACCTAGAGTTCCGCACGGTTGTTAGTTTCCAGACACTGTACTGAGCATCGAATCCCGTGAAGGGTACCCACACTCTCTCCGAAGATATTGCGTATCTGATCTAGATCCTCCGGGGACAGGAACGTCTTCTGGCTCCAGTCTTTCATGCACTGCTTGTTCATCTCCTCGTCATGCAAGGGAAAGATCGAATCCACGTTCTTCCACTCCCCATGTTTCGGGGTGATACCAGCGCCGCCAGCCTCCTTGGGCACTGTCATCATGTGGTAGATGACGCGCAGTCGCTCCGACTCGGACTGCGGCTCGGCCGAGGATTCCTGCTCGGGCTCGGTGTTGCGGACGCCATAGAGCCAGTCGCGGATTCTGCGATAAGAATGAAGACGTCACAGTAAGCGACAAGTCCTTCATAGAAAAAGACGCAGGTAAAGGACTCACCGGGACTGATACACTGCGCGTTGGAGACTCTTCTTGCGCGCGGCGCGAACGAAGACCAGCAGAGATGTTTCGTCACCCTGCCTCACTTCGGTTTGTAATCCAACCTCAAACAGCTTATGCAGCAGTCGTTCTAGTTGTTCCGTAGTCTGTACGATGTCTACACTGGGTCAGGGCGAGGAAACTCAATGATTATAGCCAGCCAGGTACGGTGGCGCCCTTACCATTATCGCCAAAGTTATAACGAATGACGTAGTCGACATAGTGGTTATTATGCACGGGATCGCGAGGAGTTGTAGAAGCCATATCAGAAGGAGATGTAAGCTTTCAAGTCATCCGTGCGATTGAATAAGGTGGTGAGCTCTTATCCAAGAGATGGTCGCTGCTTGAAGCTTTTATCAGGGGATGTTTGGGGGGGGTTTCCTTCCGCCCGCGATGACGACGTCACCTTCGAAGCTTGACTGTAGGGTTAGCCCTGGGCGGTGGCTTGGACCCTCCCCCTCCGTCACTATGCATTCATCTGCCCTCTGGATCGACCCGATCGTCAATTGTCTAAGATCTGGATTCTATTTTCGTGGTCGCATGATACTCAAGTACAACAAACTTCCTCGATCTCACATCCTACAGAGTAAATGTTGAACACTAAGAATTCTATTCTGCAAATCGCTCGAAACGTGATCCTCACTCGGGGGTATTTTAACGTATGTATGTACATGTTACAGCGATTGAAAAATGAAACATAGCCAAGGGCTTACCGAGTTCCAGTCCTTCCTGCTGAGAGCCTCGAAAGCGACTCTTCTGAGAATATGACCAGCGCAAACCACGACACAACCCGCAAGACACTTGGTCACTTAACGTGTCAGAAAGGCATTGGTGTATGTCCTCCCGAGGCCAGACTCACAATGATCGCCTGATGATTCACAAACCAGAGTCAAAACTCGCGCGCGATCAGATTCCTTCCGCAAGCTTGTTCAAAGCGGGTCCCTCCATCATCATCTTGGTCCACTCATCCATCGCTTTGGCGCCCACCTGCTCGTAGAACTTGATGCTGGGCTCGTTCCACTTGAGGACGCTCCATTCGAGCCGTCTGCCGTTGACCTCCAGGACCTTAGCCGCAAGGTACTTGAGTAGCTTGAAGCCATATCCGTTGCCGCGCGCGCTCGGCTGTACGTAGAGATCCTCGAGGTAGATGCCCGGAGCGGAGCGCCAGGTGGAGTAGTTGTAGAAGAAAAGGGCCATGCCCACTGGCAGGGGGTTGGGCTGCTCCGCCGTTGCCGGAGGGATAACGAGCGCAGTGTAGACAGAGCCTCGCTTGGGGGTAGAGTCGGGGAATGACAGAGTCGCCAGGAGAGACTCCTCGGTTGCCTCGACTTCGTGGAGAGCCTTCTCGTAGTCGGCAAGCTCGCGGATAAATTGAAGGATGATGGGGACGTCTGCATTGATCCGGTCAGTGAGGCTGTAGCGTGACATGGTCAGTGAGGGTACTGGTAGGCCTACCCTCAGGCGTCGCGAGACGAATTGTAGGTTGTGCAGACATCGTGCGGAAGGAGGGATGCAAGATAAGGTGTCAGTAAATGATTTAGTTGGGGGATGTAGCCATGAGGAGAACGAATGTCCTTCTTATAGTAGTGTCTCTGGCTTCCCCGAATCGAAGACCCGCCTGGACCGATGGGTCTTTTCCCCACCAGATCCGTATCGAGGCTGGCTCTCTTTGGCTGGAACTCCACGCCTTACGGAACTTCACGCCTTACCTTTGACTTTCCCGGTGTCCAGAGTGACTCAGAAAGAGCGCGCATGTATACACTGGGGAATCGAATAGAAGAATGAAGAAGACGAAGGGAGAGGAAGGTGTGAATATGTGTTTGCGAAGAGATATATGCGACTATGTACAGTTACAAATATGTGCTTGAAGGCTACCAGAGCATTTACTTGGAGGAAATGGCCGACATCCATTTCTGCTCGTCCGTTCTATGACAGGTTAGCTGTTTATACGATATGCAAAGGGATATGCATAATACTGACCGATCAAAGTGCAGCAGCATGCCGAGAACGGGAATCAGCTGCTTCTGATAGTTCTTATCCTTCTGCTCCAGGAACTGGAGAAGAACATTCTTCAGATAAATGTAATCAATGGACCCTGCGCCGACTCCAGTGGGCGTGCCGCTGCGTGTCGACGGACTGTGCTCCTTCGCAACTGGGGAGGTGATGGTTCTTCTAGAGCCAGAATCGATCGAGGACCGTGACGACTGTGCAGTGTGACCGAAGCGACCTTCATCCGGAAGCAGCTTGTTCGATTTACGCAGCTTTTCCAAACGAGAATTCGTTTCCTCGACGGATCGGCGCAGCTCGGCTTTCTCCTTCTCAAGGTCGCGCACCTGCTTCTCGCTTTCATCCAGCGAATCGCGCAGACCTGCCATGGCCTGTCGCAGATCGGCAAGCTCCTGGGTCGTCTTCTCGGATTCGGCTTCCAGTTGATCCCGTCTACGTTTCCAATCCTTCTGAGTCTGCTCCAGTTCCTCTTTATCCTGCTCCGCACTGCGCAGAGCTCGCTCGGCTTCGCGTAGCTTACTCTTCAGGTCTTCCAGCTCACGCGCACGGCGTCGA
The DNA here is from genome assembly GCF_003184825.1 of Aspergillus fijiensis CBS 313.89. Lineage (NCBI taxonomy): Eukaryota > Fungi > Ascomycota > Eurotiomycetes > Eurotiales > Aspergillaceae > Aspergillus > Aspergillus fijiensis. The sequence continues at coordinate 228,903 of NW_024469004.1, read as the reverse complement.
CCCTGAGCACTGGCTTCATCCTCGGCGCGATCTCGCTCCTCAATGGCGGCTTCCATACGTTCCTTGAAATCGCGCACCTTGGCATCGGTGCGACTTTCGATGTCGTTCAGAAGACGCCGCATGGTCTCTCCTTCGCGAGTGCGTTCGCTCAGCAGCCGGTGAGCATCCGCTAATTCTTCTTCGAGACTTTCGCAGCGTTCGCGAGCCTCCTTCATCTGCATCCCCAATTCAGCAGCTTGGTCGCGCATACTATTCATCAAACTTTGAGCACTAGCGTGCTGGGCGGTCTTGAGTTGAATCTCCTCCCGCAGGCCTTGAAGTTCTTTATTGATCTGACTGGCCTGGGATTCGCTTTCGCGGAGCCGGGCGCGGGCGGTTTTAAGCTCCCCCTGAGTCTTAGACAGCTCTGAGGTGACCTTCTCCTTAGCCTCCGTAGCTTCCTGCTTCTTACTCTCCGAGTACCTCAGGTCAGACTGGGCAACCGTCAATTTCTCCTCGGCCTTGAGCCTACTGTCGGTTTCCTGCTTGATCTTATTATTGAGTGTCTTCACTTCTTTCTCTCGCTCGGACATCGTGTTCTTGAGGGTCTTGAGTTCGGCCCGCAGGTCATCGTGTTTGCTCTCCAGATTTCTCAACTCATTCGTCTTGCTTGTGAGGGACTCCTTGGTGGACTTGAGCTCCGAAGATTCGGCGCGCAGCTTCTTCAGCTCTGGCTGAAGTCTTTGGAGAGTCTCGCGCAAGTCCGTGATGTCTTTGAACCTCGTGGCAGCCAATTGTTGAGCAGCAGATAGCTCAGTTTCGAGCGTTGTGAGCTTGATCTTGATACTCTCGTACTCCTCCTTGAGATCATTATGCACTTTCTCCGAATCAGCACTTTGAGACGCATGAGACGCGATGTTCGTGCGTAGATCCGTCAACTCCTTCTCCAGCTTGGCGATGGATTCCTCCAAAGCTTGCTTCTCCGCGGTCAGCACCTTCACTTTATCCTTTGACTCCACATGCTCTTGACCTATGTGAAGCAGGTCGTCACGGAGGGACTCGATCTCCTCCTTCAGGTCTTCCTCGCCCTTGAGTTTCGAGCTGAGACGGTCGATAGCGGCATCCTTCTCGTCCAGCTGCTTCTTTAGTGTATCAATACTTTCTTCCAGCTCAGCCACCTTCGCTGTCAATTGTGCAGAAGCAGGTTCCGCGCTTGGCGACGGATCCCGGTCAGCTTCCGTTGCTTTGCTAGCGTCTTCGCCGCCCTTGGCACCGCCAGCCCCTCCCTTCTTCTTTTTCTTGTTCTTCTTTTTACCACTTCCCGCAGCGCTTGGCGGGTTCACGACCGGCTTTGCAGTCTCCGTCGGCTCCTGCTGAGCTTCAGTGGCGCTAAGGCTGGGAACTAAGCTCTCACGGAGTTCATCGAAATTGGCTTGCTTGCCGCCAATGACTTGTTCCTTGGTCAATTGCCAGGTGGCATTGCCTTCCATATTAGTGTCGAGGAAGTCAACGACGTTTTGTAATTGCAGGTTGTTTTCCTTCTTCTGCTCAGCATCCGCCTTCAGTTTTGTCATTGCCTCCTCGCTCTCCTTCAGCTGGGATCGGAGGCTGTCGACAAGACCCTGTAGTACACTGAGACGTTTCTCATTAGCCTCCTTCATCTGCTCCATCTTTTCCAACTTCGCAGTAAGATCGGCATCCTTCCCGGCAGCAGGGGATGGCGAGGCCTTAGCTTGCAATTTCTCGATTTCCTCGGTCCGTTCTGTCAAATCGGACTTTAGTTTCTCAATCTCCGCGCTGGTCTTCGATGCCATTTCTTCGGACTTTTCAAGCTTAGCCTTCAGATCGTCAAGCTCTCCTTGCTTGGAAGACTTCAGCTTCTCGAGTTCTGTGTCCTGCTTATCCTTGAAATCACGCAGTTCTGTGAGCTCTCGGGTTGCGGATTCGAGGTTGTGAACCATGCCCTCGGTGGACTCGCGCGCCACTGCTAGATCACGCTTCAGCGACTCCATTTGAGTCTTCATGGACTCGATCTCCTCCTGCTTTTCTTTCAGCTCGGACTCCAGACGAGGGATCTCGCTATCGTAAGAAAAGAACTCTTCACTATCACCTTGATGTTCAGCCGACTTCTTCGGTGATGCGGCGGTCACAGCAGTGTCCTCCATTGTAGACTTCTCCTCAGACTTCGCGACCGACTCACTGGCGTCCGAGGCTTTCTCATTTGATTCCTTCTCAGCCTTGAGTTGCGAAACCTCATCCAATGCAGCCTTGGTTGCCTTTTGAGCCTCTTCCAATTTCTTCTTGTAGTCATCCCTCTCGGTGGTCACACGCTTGAGCTCCTCCACCACCATATCTCCCTTCAGCGACAGCTGGTTCAAGTACTCGGTCAGGGCTTTCGGTTCGCCGATGGAAGTCAAGGGGGTATTTTCACGAAGAGCAGCTTCGAAGGGTTCGATGGAAAGGACTCGCGAGTGTGCCATGCGATAGGCTTTGAGAAGCTCTGATGTTCACCGAAAGACCACATTAGTCTGCGTTGCCAAAAGCTCCCCCTGCGTGGATTGCGCTGCATACCTTGGTAGCGGGGTTCCAACTTGGCCAGCCGCCGCAACTTGACCCGAACCTCTGGAGGCAGATCCGAGGTGGAGGAGGACTGGTTGTTGTTGTTGCCTTCCGCAGTTGCCGGGGTGGACTCCTTCTCCGTTACGGGCCCTTCCTGCCCTTGGCCCTCTCCGGCTGCCGCATTGTTGCCTTCCGGAGTGGCCTCGGAGCCTCCTCCAGCTGCGGCCTCGGGTCGCGGCGTTCCCGATCTACTCGAGGAGTCATCATCCCCAATGGCGAACTCGGGCTCGAATTCATTGGGGTCGGGGCCCCGGACGGGGGTGCCGGTGTTGCGGCGCGGGCGGCCAGAGCGGCGGGATGGGGAAGTGGTCGTGCGGTTCGAAGGTTGGCGGGCGGAGTTGGAGCGCGAGATGGAGGTTTGGGCGGAGCGTTGACGGGCTTGCTCCTCGGCAATCCGCGAGTCGATCGCGTCGCGCAAACGCTGTGTTGTGACCAAGACGGTATGATTAGCACGAGCAGGAGGTGCACGAGGGGTGTGCCTGATTCGGAGCGGGAGACGTTATGAGGTGCTGTTACCTGAAACATGGCCGAAGCGGGCCTATGAGCCAAGGCCACGGCAAAAAAAGTTGATAAAGGAGAGACAGAAGAGGAGAATGCGACCGAGGAGGATAATACAGAGGAACAAACGAAAGAGAGGGAAGAAGGGGAGTAACAGCATGTAAGGACGGGCTGGGGAGAGCTGGAGAGATTCCGCAGCAGGCGGCGCGGCGGTGGAGGCTCATACGCGGCAGTTCCAGTTGTTCAATCGCCTTTCGCTCTGGCACGGGCGGCCAAGGCGGGCGGAAACGGGCAGCAAAAAAGGGTGATTATGTGCCGATTCGGGGCGACAATCGCAGCAGCAACTTGGGCATCTGAGTTGTTGTTTGGATGTAAGTTAGCTGAGAATTAGTCTCTTGCATGGAGAGACTTTAATTCTACGTCGCGCTTACATTAGCTATTGGCTCTTCGAGATTATTGATATTCATTACTAGTATAGAGATAGTTCTCAGAAAGATAATAACGCGATCACGGAATATATATTGAGACGAAGCTCGAGTTCTTCTGCCACTGACTCCTTATCATGATTACACAATTAGACGAAGATAGTTCTTCATACTGGAGATAGATGTGAGAACCCTGTAGTCCTCGATTGTGTGGCCATACCTGAGTATAGTGTCTTACACTGAGAATTTGGCAGTGCTTAAGGTAAGAGACAACAAGCACCTCGCTCATAGTACTCCGTAACTTGTGGAAGTCTGGACCATTCTTTGAGGTTCATCAGAAACATGGACGGGGCGTTGCTACTAAGGCCAACGCGGTTAAGGGCGGTTTTTCCCCTTCCTTTCCCTTCGTTTCCATCTTGCGATAGACCAGCCACAACCATCTCTCAGCCCACGTTGTTTTTGACTTGCTCTCATGTCGTGGCCTGCGCTGCATGTCTATTATTCACTTGCACAGGGTATGAGTGACTTTTAATTGCTCCATTTGATAGGCCGAAAAGGTCGATATCAGTCAGTGAGTTGGGAACCACGGGGATAGCGCTGCCTATCTGAGACTCCATCCGTGACTAGCCCACTTTCCCCCCGTACCTTAGCGGGCCGCCGCCGTTCAAAGCAGGGAAGTCTGATGGCATCATGACCGACGGCGGAATGTCCGCTATGACCTTGCTTGCCTCCTCGAGCTTGGACACTTCTCTCCAACATGTCTTTCCTTCTGCCTCATCGACTTCCACTCCATTCCTCGCAAACCCAACCCCTCCGGCCATAACCGCCAGCATCTCCCTGGTGCCCGGCTTCTCCTCCCATCTTCCGCCCCGGCCAGTACCCCCTCCTACTCCGACAACCATGGTGGGGTGGATTGGTTGGGTGTTTTCCGTCCTCTTCCAGGTCATTCCAGGTGTGTTATACTGGATTATCACCTTCTCGACAATTACTCTTCCAACATGGTTGTTCACGCTGTTCTCTATGAGCTTGACCTTCACAATGAATTTCACAACGCTGTGAGTGGTTGACCCCAGACGAGCCTGATCCTGGTCCGGGCCCCGACAACACAACTAACACAATGCCTGGTGCAATCATAGACTGCTCATCGCGCTGGCCGTGGTCTCAACCATCAGCTGGTTCATACGCTACCGCTTCCTGAACATGTACAGCCGATTGCCTCCGGAGCCGCAACGCAAGGAACCCCAGCTCGACCTCTTTCCAAACATTCAAGAGGAAGACTCCAAGCCTGGTCTAGCCAACTACCTGGATGAATTCCTCAGCGCGATCAAAGTCTTCGGTTACCTGGAGAGACCGGTGTTTCATGAGTTGACGCGAACAATGCAAACCAGGAAGCTAATCGCGGGCGAGACGCTTCTGTTGGAAGAGGAGAAAGGCTTTTGTCTGGTTGTCGACGGATTGGTACAGATTTTCGTCAAATCCACTCGAGAGGGAGAGTCAGCTGAAGAGGGAGAAACGAATCGCGCGTCGTCGGACGAGGATGACCACAATGTCGATGGGAGACAAGGCTACCAACTTTTGACTGAGGTCAACAATGGCGCATCGATGTCGTCTCTGTTCTCTATACTATCACTGTTCACGGAGGATGTTCAATTGAAATATGGGGATAGTGCTGAGCAGAGCTCATCTGTCCTAAGACCTACCCCTTCGCGTTTGTCTGACTCCTTCCCGGCTAGCCCTCAGGCGCTGGATGCTTCTCCGCCGACCCTTCCCAGAGACCGCAGCTTTACTTCCCATATCAACGACAGTGCGGACTTCTTGCCACCTGTGCCTCCCTTACACCTTGGTGAAAGTCACACACCGCCCACGCCCAACACCCAGAATGCCCAATCAACTACAAGAGCGCACAAGCATAGCCAGAAGTCGGTTCATCCAGATATTGTGGCGCGAGCAATGGTCGACACAACTATAGCAATTATACCCGCTAGTGCTTTCCGCCGTCTTACCCGGGTCTACCCCAAAGCGACCGCACATATTGTGCAGGTCATCCTCACGCGGTTACAAAGAGTGACATTCATGACAGCCCACTCTTATCTGGGTCTGAACAACGAGGTTCTGGGGATTGAGAAACAGATGACCAAGTTCACTACATATGACTTGCCGAACGAAATGCGAGGGGCAGCGCTGGATCGCCTCAAAGACAAGTTTATCAAGGAGCGGAATCGACTGGGCCCGGAAGAAGTCACGAAAGGAATTGCTCTACACAATCCCTTCTCGGGTAGGAGAAACAGGTCGAGTAGTTTCCGAAGAAAAGACGCTGTGCTCCACGCAAAACTGGGCGTATCGCGGCGCCCGACTGCGGCTGTGATCCAGAACAACTCTCTCAGCGATCGTGAAGCTGCAGGTGTTAGCCCTGGGGACTTGCTATCTAGCATACAATTCTCGCGCTTTGGGTCTAGGTATGAGAACTTTGCTCCAAAATTGCTGAGCCCACTCGCAGAGAAGGAACAGTCGCCTTTGCGATCCCCATCGCCCATCATCGAGCCCATGGGATCTTTCTACCGGAAGGAAAACGTGGACGAGGATGCTCTCTTCCGTGAATCTATACTAGAATGCATCATGAAGGGCATCGGTTTGACCGAAAGTACCAATGGCCTTCTCCGCAAGAGTCAAAATTCGGGCGACGCATCTCCAAGGCTTCTCTCTTACGACTCGCGCCGCCAAAAGGCGGTGTTTGGCAATAATGCTTTTGGCTTTATTGATCCTTACGAAGCCTCCGTAGATGATACAGAGTCAATGATGTCGATGTCCGTCACAAGTGCTGGTGGTACGTCGCCAGTCATCAATTTGAGGGAAGAGTTGCGAAACGACATCGAGATTGTTTACTTTCCTCAAGGGTCCGTGCTGGTGGAGCAAGGCGAGCGCCATCCAGGCTTGTATTATGTGATTGATGGATTCCTGGATGTGGGAATCCCTGTCAGCGATAAAGAAGATGATCTTGTCGGATCCTCCCGTCCGGCGCATGCGCAACCTCGCGAGGAATCCTTCCCAACTCTGAGACGGACTCAAACCAACACTTCGCGCATTTCGACCACAAGTATGGGAACTGGCACTAGTGACCCTAAGCGCAAGAGACAGCCACGGAAGTCGCTGTATATGATAAAGCCTGGAGGGATTCAAGGCTATGTTGGTGCCGTCGCATCCTATCGCTCGTACACAGACGTGGTTGCCAAAACGGATGTTTACGTGGGATTCCTTCCGCGGGCTGCTCTGGAGAGGATAGCGGAGCGGTATCCGATCGCTCTATTGACGCTGGCTAAACGACTAACAAGCATTCTCCCCCGCCTACTCCTCCATATTGACTTCGCACTGGAATGGGTGCAGGTCAATGCTGGTCAAGTGATCTATCACCAGGGCGACGAAAGTGATGCTATTTACCTTGTGCTGAACGGTCGTTTACGGTCGGTCCTCGAAGGTACTGATGGAAAGGTGACGGTCCTTAGCGAATACGGGCAGGGTGACAGTATTGGCGAGCTGGAGGTGATGACCGAGTCGACCCGTCCGTCATCTCTACATGCAATTCGCGACACTGAACTGGCTAAGTTCCCGCGGACCTTGTTTAACAGCCTGGCGCAAGAGCACCCCGGGATTACCATCCAAGTATCTAAACTCATCGCACAACGGATGCGAGACCTGGTGGAGCAACCGGTGAAAGAACAAGGGCTGGAACGAGGCAATTCCGGCACCATCAAAACAGCATCTTCAACTCTCAACCTGCGGACTGTTTGCGTCTTGCCGGTGACAGGCGGAGTTCCTGTCGTTGAGTTCGGGCACCGGCTGCTGCAAGCCTTGCATCAGATCGGGGTGACGAACGGCGTCACGTCTCTCAACCAAGCTGCTATCCTGAATCACCTAGGACGGCATGCTTTCAGTAAGATGGGGAAATTGAAGTTGACACAATATCTAGCGGACCTAGAAGAAAAGTATGGAATGGTGCTCTACATTGCTGACACCACGGTAAATGCACCGTGGACGCAAACCTGTATCACCCAGGCCGATTGTATCCTGCTGGTCGGTCTTGCAGAATCCTCGCCCAGCATCGGTGAATATGAACGATTCCTGTTGGGCATGAAAACAACGTCCAGAAAGGAACTGGTGCTGATACACGAAGAACGGTACTGTCATCCTGGATTGACTCGTCAATGGCTGAAGAATCGTGTGTGGATCAATGGAGGTCATCACCACATCCAGATGCCCTATCGTCTCGCGGCTGAACCCACGCATTCTCAAACGAAACGCCTAGGGACGGTATTGAAACAACGAGTCCAGGTCATCCAAGCCGAGATCCAGAAGTACACATCTCGCCGTATACGCCAGACGCCTCTTTATTCGGCCCAGACACCATTCAAGGGCGATTTCCATCGGCTGGCCCGCCGGCTATGTGGTCGTTCAGTCGGACTTGTGTTAGGTGGTGGTGGAGCTCGAGGTATCGCTCAGGTGGGAGTCATCAAAGCGCTTGAAGAAGCCGGCATCCCCATCGACATCATTGGTGGGACCTCCATCGGCTCGTTCATCGGAGCTTTGTATGCTCGAGATGCGGACGTCGTGCCTATGTATGGTCGGGCCAAGAAGTTTGCCGGTCGCATGGGAAGCATCTGGAGGTTTGCGCTGGATCTGACCTATCCAACGGTGTCCTACACGACTGGACACGAGTTCAATCGCGGAATCTTCAAAACATTCGGCAACAGCCAAATTGAAGACTTCTGGTTGGAGTTCTACTGCAACACCACCAATATCAGCCGATCTCGCGCGGAGTATCATTCGTCCGGTTACACGTGGCGCTATGTCCGTGCGTCTATGTCTCTGGCAGGCTTGATTCCACCGATTTGCGACGAAGGTAGCATGCTGCTCGATGGCGGGTATATCGACAATCTCACTGTAGGCCACATGAAAGGGTTGGGTGCGGACGTGATTTTCGCGGTTGATGTAGGATCGATCGACGATAATACCCCCCAAGGGTATGGAGATTCGCTATCTGGCTTCTGGACGGTGCTCAACCGCTGGAATCCGTTCTCCTCATTACCCAATCCCCCCACTCTGTCTGAAATTCAAGCACGGTTGGCATATGTTTCGTCCATCGAGAACCTTGAACGCGCCAAGACGACCCCCGGGTGCCTGTATATGCGACCCCCGATCGACAAATACGGCACGCTGGAGTTTGCTAAGTTCGATGAGATCTATCAGGTGGGGTACACGTACGGCAAAGAATACTTGGAGAAGTTGAAGAACGAAGGGTCTCTTCCGTTACCGGAAGAGACGGAAGAGAAGAAGAAACTTCAACGGACACTAGCGCCCCGACGCGCAAGTATCTGAGGTAGAGAGTATTTCTCAATGCAAATCAATCTAGATATATAGCCTAGAATTCTAGACTCTTACCATGTCAACTGTAGACGTATCTGTAGGGAATTTCTGGAAGACATGATGCTGATGCTGAGATTGTTGGTTCGTGTTCGTTATGCTAGATAGATGTAAGGCGAAAGGTTATGTGTCTGAGGAAAAAAACGAAGGGATCGATCGGGACGGGATCTACAGACCGTCAGACCCTATGCTTACGGTAAGACCGGAGCTTGAGTGCTTTCTCTCTCTCTCTCTCTCTCTCTCTCTCTCTCTCCACTCCAGGAAGTGGAGTGGGCGTCGCGGCGTCGCCCGCCCCCAACCAACTCACACTTAGTCTACTCCGTACAATACCCGATGTTCTAGACCCGGATGGCAACCAAGCTTGTCACTGCCACCGGGGCTAGTTAATGCACTTCAATCCACTCTGCATTACGGAGTAATCCGTTTCTCTCCCCCCCCCTCCCTCTCTCTCCGATTGTTTATCTTTTCTCAAGGGCCCTGCTGACTTGGACATCTGCTCATTACGCGTGCATTTATTTCCTGGGGCCCCATCTACTCCTCCTGAGACATTGCTTGTTTCCGGACCACCCGTCAGAATAAAACCATGCACGTTTGAAACCTGTGTTTATCTCCACCACCTGTTTCCCATCGAGGAACCGGTTCCTCTGGGGCGAACCTCCGACTGAACGATTCTTCGGACGCTGCAGTAGAAACAATGACGGCCTCTCCATGTGGTCCGTTACGACTTTTGCTACATCGCACATGGACTCTATTGGTCATCTGCTGCATTCTCCTGGTGATTCTATTACTGGTCGTGATGGGAGATGAAGCTCTCACAATCTCGCGTTGGTGACCCATCCCTAGGCTTTCATAGCCTGGAGGTCTCTACTAACAGCCAGCAGATCGGCACCCGACAGTGAACCCGGACAGAACTCTGGCTTTGGTTGTGGCAAAGTCTCGAAGAGAGGATACCTCTTGGGCTTATCGGGTCATGCCCCAGTAAGCAGACGCCGTGCTCATGGACAGCTAGACGCGAACAGAAACCAGGCCTACTTACTAACGTCTTGAATAGCTGGAGGCCATACATCTATACTTCCGACCAAGAACCCGGATTTGCCGATCTCCCCGCGAATAAGGGCCGCGAGAGCATGGCCTACTTAACGCACATTATCGATAACTACGATCATTTGGCCGATATCAGCGTGTTCATGCACGGCGGTGATAGCCAGTGGCATAATGATGTCAGGGACCTGGATTCGCCATCATTGCTCCGCAGTCTCAATCTTCGCACGGTGGAGCGGCTGGGATACGCTAATTTGCGCTGCCATCATCGCCCGGGCTGTCCGGTGGCCGTGCGGCCGTTTGACCCTGACATGGCTTCCGACCATAACATTGTGTACCGCAACTTCACCAGCATCTATGTAGACCTATTCCGAGTGCCTGTGGACCAGATTCCTCCGGAAATCGGAGGCGTTTGCTGCGGTCAGTTTGCGGTCTCACGCGAGCGCATCCGGGGCCGACCGAAAGAAGATTACATGCGGATGCGCGATTGGGCGATTACCACGGAGCTGGACAACTTTGCGGTCGGATCTGTCTTTGAAATGCTGTGGCATATTGTTTTTCTAGAAGCACCAGTTGCGTACGTGCTATGTCCCTGGCTGGTTGGCCGGAAATGCAGTGCTAACAGTGTCACGAGTTGACAGTTGTCCCGATACCCAGCAGTGCTACTGTGAACTATATGACCTATGCAACGAAGAGCCCGACAACTCCTGAGTGACCTTCTCCAGGTTTTCGATGGAGCCATTAATCAGAGCGTCGTGACGGCTCACGGGCCACAGCGTCTCCTTTATGGTCGTTTCTTCGGGGAATTACCGAAACAGGTAACAGTCTCCGAGAGGGATTCAGCGCCGAAATTCTAGTCTTGTGCCTACACCCAATGGCAACCACACATCGACTTCAGAGGCGAAATGGACATGCAGCCTTCGTTCCTGGATCCAGTACAATGAGCTTGGCATGCTCCGACTATAAGAACCACCACCTACACGGCTCGAACCGCATCCGCTGTCATGTTTGCGGCCCGGTCCCGCGATCATGGCACTGCCGGAGGCGCAAATTGGTCTAGATGAATTCCATCGTTCTGGCCCCCATCGTCTACAAGTTGAACAAAGTGAAGATCAGCGCCTTCTTCCCAGCAGTGGAGAAGTCACTCCATCTCGACCCAGCTCGACTAGTACAGTAGATAGTTCCTCGACCCGTCAGAGTCTTCATTCCAACACAGCAAATGGTCGCGATGGCGATCCTAGCAGCGGCGGCGGACCTTCTAAGGCCAGCCAACCAGCTACTACCGAGCCGGCCTCGTCACTACTGCTCAAGAAGAGAAAGGGCTGGCGGTGGAGGCATCTTATTGTAAATCCAGGGACGGACGAAGCTTATGAACTCCATGACGATGGCGCCACGCTGACGCGCATCGTGTTCCTTCGGGTCGTGGCCCTTTTCATACTTATAACGTGAGCTACCGGGCGCTCTGTGCGTTCATCCTACATACTATCACTAATCACTGGCATCAAAAGATCAATCGTTCTCGGCGCCGTTGGGAAGAGCTATGACATCGCATCTCTTACGGTCGGAAATGGTATTCTTGTTGATGAAGATGCCCAGCTCGCCGCCATTGGTGTGATAAACAGTATCCTGCAGCTTCTCACCCAAGGGGCTCTCCAGCACAGTTTCACTACGTTGATCACCCGATGGATGACTGGAAAGGGGCAGAAGGGAGCCAGCCTGTTAGAATTTGAGCTGTACGAAGAACACCAGAGTCCCTGGGCTGCCATTTCGGCGTTTAAAGAGCGATGCGAACTTGGTGTGCGCAAGCGTATCGCATGGCTACGACTTGGCGGTGCACTGGCGGTAGGGATCTGTCTCTTTCTGCTCGGGGCAGCCATAAACACTGTTGCCATTCCCAAATCCCGTTGGTGGCCAGACACGCGTTATGTGGTGCCGGATCCTCCGGATGATCGATTCTATTTCACGAACCAGACGTCCCAGATAGCGAGCGTCAGCCGAATGTCGCTGTGGGGCAAAGCCTGGGATATGGTGCGCATCGGAGGGCCTGTTTCTTGGGAGATGGTACGATTCGCCTTTTTCTTGTTCTCTTTTCTTTTTCTTTTTGCATTTGCCTGCCAGAATGATGCTTACAAGTCCGTTCCCTCCAGGCACACTCTCTAGCAGCCTATCACTCCCTCCAAGCCCTGGGCCTTCTTTACGACACTTTCAACAACGCGCCCGGTTGGCGCTCCCTCGGGGATAACGACGTACCTGCCTTTAGCGCAATCCGGATTCCTGAGTCCTCCGCAGTTATCCAATCGATGGCCGTGCATGGCGACCTCGCCATCCAGATGTACGAGGCGCAGAAAGCACACAGCAAGCACAGCTGGGCACGATACTCCACCGGATGGAACGCGCTTCTCCTCATCCCCGGTGTCCTCCTTACTACCTCTTGTAATGACCGCTCGAATTCCAGCAGCAGTAGCAGCGCAGGGGCCTGGGAAGCCACCTCCAATTCCAACGCAACCATCACCCTCATCATCGGCCCCGTCACCACCGACAACGACAACAGCGACAACGCCTTCCCTGGTGCCACCTGCCAGCTCCAGGTCCAACAAGCCCAGATCCCCCTGGGTCAATGGCTGTACTCCGGCACCAGTAACTACGCCTACGCCATCGACTACGGCGAGAACAACCCCATCCCGGCCCTCGCCCTCCTCCCCAAGAACAGCACGTCTCAGGCCGACGCTTCCATCGCCGCCGAAACCACCAGCTGGTTCACAGCGATTCTTCCCAACCTCCAATCCTTCACATCCGACCCTGCCCTCCTCAACCTCACCTCGCTAGCGCTCACCCTGGCCGATGACCTCGTCAGTCTGAACCGGGGGTATACGCGCCTGGATGGGGTCGCAGCTGTTGTTGCCACGGTATTCACGGACATGATAACCTCGTTCGACTGGACATATTCCGCTGTGCTGCAGGGGGCGACTTCAGAGGAGGGTGGTGGTAGCAATGGTACGGTCCAGACGACCCTGCAGGGTCCCGTGCGGTGGCAGCTGTATGGGTCCGGACCGCGGTTGCCGTGGGAATGGACCATCGCCATCGTGCTGGCGGTGGCGGTAGCAGTGCATGTGGTGGACCTGGGGGTGGTAGTATGGTCGCGGGGGTTGCGGGAGGGGTTTTGGCTGAGTGTGGATGGGATGATGGCTGTTGCGGGTGCAACGGGGAGGACCCCTACTCCTTCTCCTTCTGCCTCTGCATCGGCTTTTGCTGGAGATGCGGGTGTGACGAAGGAGGGGCCCACGGAGACGAGGTATATCGTTCGAGAAGAGAAGCCAGACACATTAGAGGGGCAGGCGGGCGCGGGCGAGGAGGGGAAAGTGGTGTTGCTGAAGGCTGGGGAGGAAGATGATGAGGACCGGTATGCGGTTATGCGGCCGGGGAGGAAGTACAGAGGTGTTGGATAGGGATCCTTGGCTTTCCCGGTGTGTTTTGACGAACGATGCCAGGGCTCGGTTTATTTTTTGACTAGATGGTTGTACGGATCAAGCTTGTAGACGCCGCTGATTGTTAGAATTGTTGATTTCAATAGAGTTAGATATACGAGCAGCTCTGCATGAAGCGAAGCATATTTACGTCAAGTCCAGTTTAAAAAGGAGAGCATCGTCGCAATTGTTTCCCGATTTTAAAAAGAATTACATGCTGGGTTTCATTTCAGTCTAACTGCACTGAAAGTTGAGAAAAGGAAGATTAAGTTGATTACTGTAACTATAAACGTGGTAGCGAGAAAGGTAAACACAACAACAACAACCATAACCACTAACTCTTCACCCACCACCTCATCATCATCATCATCATCATCATCAACATCATTAGATCCATTACCGCAGCACCATCACCATAACCACCAACCAACCAACAAACATAAAACCCAAGTCCTCATGCAACCCCTCCCAACCACATCAATATTAAGCTAGTAAATAAATAAAGTAGCAAGTCATGGCGGGCGTGAGGTAGTTCCCGCCGACTGAGAACATGGTATCATCACAACAAGGGTCGAAGAAAACCCGAGACAAAAGCCGATCCCCACAACACAATCATCCTTCGGTATAGTTCAAGACCTTAGCCGATGAACAGTGGCCCCAGACCAGCAAGCACATTCCTGCCCAGATTAGGTCCCATTCAGTTCACACCAAGTAAGAACCGGTGGAGGCGCTAAGCCGACGCAGCGAGCGGCGCATCCGCGGGCCCGCCGTGCGCGCCGCCCGTGTTCTTCTCGCGGACGGGGGCGGCGTTCTCGCGGCGGTAGGCCCAGAGGGCGCCGACTTCGAGGAAGATGGCGAAGAAGGTGAAGATGCTTTTTGGTGGGGGTTAGTATTCGCTTCTTTCTTTTGAGTCTAGGGCGGGTGGGGATAGCGCGAGAGCTGTAACGGGGGTGAGGGGAAGGTGCGAAGGGCCACGTACAAAGTGAGGAAGATGAAGGCCTCGTTGGCTTTCTTCAGGGCGCAGGAGGCCCCCGGGGGAGCGTTGGCGGCGCAGTTGTGCCAGTTGTAGTCTTGGGCGGCGAAGATGAAGGAGGTGAGCCATCTATTTTGTGTCAAGGTTAGTGGCTGGACTTGCTTTGGGGAAGGTTGTATGTGGTTTAGGTTTGGGGACAGGAGGGGAAAGGGAAAGGGGGAACGTACAGGTAGGAGAAGATCACGTCAATCGCTAGGACGAACTTGCTCAGGGCGTGGGGCATGAACGGCGAGACGAAGGCCGGGAGGAAGAAGACCACGGAGATGGTGGACTGGACCATACAAGATGGTGGTTAGTCGGATGGTGTATACTTCAGAAGATCAGGGGAAACAAACGTACAATAACCTCATCGTAGATGATGTGCTGGCCGCGCGGACCCCGGTGGATGAAGTAGGAGGTGATGCCCATCACGATGACTGCGCTGGCCCATTGCATGAACCGGGTGAGCAGCTGCAGGGGACGCGCCACGGTGGTCGAGAGCAACATCTTCGGTATATTGTATTGTCTTTTCGACTCTGAGGAGGAGATGGATGACCTGGGGAGATCGAGGGTGGCCTAGGGTTGCTTTAAATTCGCTGGGGAAAAGAGAGAGCTGGGAGAAAAGGGCGTGCGCGCGATAGGCAAGGCCTTGAGTGGTGGCTTTGGATTCTTTGTGATCGAACTGGTTACAGACTGGTCCTGAATGGCATCAGATGTGCGACATGGACAGGGTTCTTTATACTCAAGAGGAGGGGGAAAATGCACATGGTCTATCACTCTTCGACCCCCAAGTCAACACCCAAGCGTAGCATTTACGTCAGAGGTCCATCTACGCTGTGATAGCTTCTTTTTTTCTGTCTCTTTACATTAATTCGGGGTCTGCACAGATTCCATCTTCTTCTGGTTCTGGCCCCAAAGACCAGATGCCGAGAGAACCGTGTGTGAAGGTTCGATGGTGGGAGGGAGGGAGATAGAGACAAAGTGTTGGCTCCCCCAGATGCGTCATAGTTTCCCTTCTGCATGAAGTAAGTTGATTCCGAACTTGGTCCAGGCTTTGGGCGATTGGGTGATGTTTTTCCTTTAATGAGGAAAAGGTTTTGCAAGTTGGCGCTAGTTGCAGCTATAGCTAGCTAGTCAGTTGGTTGACATGGTTGATTAACCCAATTCTTGTCCAGTACCCTTGTTCATCTTCTGCCCAACGACAAGCATTGGAGGAGGGGAAGACCATCACAGCTCAGCTTCGCAGGGGCCCGAAGCGGGAACGCTTGGCAGTAGACGATTGGCATCACATCACTGATCGGCAAGAGGCATGGACTGATGGGGGGGGGATGTGGTGCAAGGGAGGAGGTTGCGTGATGACTGAATCATCGAGAATTAACTTAACTCATAGTTAGTTGCTTCAATATCGGTTGCCAAATGGCCTGTCATCAGGGCTTGGCGCCCGGCATCCGGTACCGATGGTAATCTTACCGTCATGGTCTGGCCGCTCTTTCCGCCCTGCCCAGACTTAGCACCAGCGAGATGGATTTCTCTTCTCTGATACTACAAGAGAAAGCAATAGAAATGATATGGAAAACAGCCGCAGAGATTCGAAGCAGCAAAAATAACAACAACAGCAGCAGCAGCAGCAGCAGCAGCAGCAAGAGCAGCAAGAGCATCAACCAACAGAACAGAACAGCAACCACCACCACCACCACCACCAAAAACCAGGAACCAGTGGCCGAACCACGCCATGTCCATCGTGCAACCCGCGGATGAACAGGAAAAGGTAGGTTCCACTCAAATTGTTTTCCTTACCCTCCTCTGCCTCTGCCTATGCCTATCGAAGCTTCGAGCTTAGCCGAACGGCGCTGCAGATCCTGCCGGATGCCTCCGGCAGCAACCAGAATGATTTCATTCTTTACTACTGATAGATTGATCAACTGACTGAGGAATGATATCCAAGACCCACAAGGCTGATTAGGAGACCTCTTCTGTGTATACTCACTCTCAATTTTCGGACCTGGAATTGAACCCACTTCCTCACCTCATACATACTACTCCGTACTCGAGTCGACATAGGTTCTGGAAACCACACCGACCAGCCACCCAGCCGACCAACCGACTCATCCGTATGTACTGTAGAATCGACCTATCTGCATGACGGTACCCTGACCCATCCATACGCATACCTTCATCTTCATGCACTGTGCAATAGCCTACCAATCCCATAGTCACAAAACACTTGCAGTACATCAGTTAATAATAACAAAGACAATAGATCAGTTACACCGTGATACAGAATCCACTATACCCATACACCATACCCCAAACCTAACTTACCTCACGAACCTCGTGACTGCTTTACTGGGGGCATCTCACCACTAAGGAGAACCATTAACTTTCGATGCTGGTGCTGTCCTCGGATGGAAAAGCACTATCCAGAACCAATTGCAGCATCTCAAACCAGAAAGAACCACGTCGGGTTTTGTTCCGAGGATCGTCCACACTTGATTTTGTCCCCTCCCCCTTACATTTTCGGAGATCTGGGGGAGGGGAGGGGATCCGGTGCTGGTGCTGGCGGTGGTGCTGGCGGTGTTGGTGGTTTGTGCTGGTGGGGTTTGTGTTACAATACTCCGTACTTGATTGTCCTTGGACAATTGGGACAATGGGTGAAAGTCTAAAGTATACCTACTATCTTACAAGTTACCATACTTCACAAGCGAAGAGCTATTGAACTCTCGCGCCCGGGCGTCGGTCTTGCAGGTCAAAGATTTCCTGGATCTGCAGAATCAGAGAGATGGATGTTTCCATTCGATGGACGGACAGACAAGATTCTTGATCAAGTTGAGCAAAAGCACTGGGGCCTTATGAAAGACAGAAAGAGGAAGGGAAATCATCTCTTGGCGGGAGGCTGATCGACCCGTGCCAACTACTCCACATACACACACCTATGGAGGACAAGTCTGCTGGAAATTGAACTGACTTCAATATTCTAAAGGTTGAAAAGCTAGTTTCAAGGAATAACAAGAGCTCTCTTCTTCTAGCAAAGCACACACACACACACGTGTGGCAAAAATTCAAAAACAGGTTCCTTCTGAAGGTTCAAGTTAGGTATTGGTTTTCCCTTTCTCCCATTCAATCCGCACTCGCTTGGACGCCGGACGCCTTGTTGTCTTGTTGTATACTAGCTGGAAATCTTTAACCCCACCACGTGCTTGGGGGCTTCGTCGTCCGCAAAACAAAATTCACATTCCAAGTAATACTGGAGTATAAAGCTGGTGAACATTGCAGTCACGGGACGGGCAGGACGGCAAACTCGGGTTCTGTGAGATGCTATGGGTTGCTGTCATATCCGAAAACCCCCGGGGCGATGCTCGGTGACATCATGTCGGAGAGACAATCAGCGGAGTAGAGCGGATATCCTAGATCGACAGGGTCGATAAGGTAAACAAACACACCCACAAACAACCAACAAGTGTTTAGGTATACTACCACGTGGTGACATTACCCAGATCATGTTCCTATTGTAGACCGTGGTCAGCCTCGATACATGCACATCACATCATCCGTTGTATCACTCCCGTCGGGAAGCTCCACAAACTTACCTTGAGGTATTCGCTGCCCTTCTCAAGGTACTCCTGCCGTGTAATGGACGACTTGCGGAGTTCCGAGCCCGACGCCCACTGAGCAGCGCCCTTCCAGGCATCTAGGATAGGGTCCGCCGCCCGGCGGACGTTCAACACGCTGTTGGCTGGTAGACACGCCTGGAAATCGTGACGGAACCGCTCGTCGAAGTTTTGGAAGAGCGTATTGCCACCGGTGAAGAAAACATCGCGCAGCAGCCGGGCCTGTTCCTCGGGATTCGAGAAGCGCTGGTTGACAATATCGGCGGCGATCTCGACCAGTCCCGCCTGGTCGATGCCGGCGATGGATGGCTTGAAGACGACCTCGGGAACCCGGATCCGCTCCACGTTCAGGTGGATTTGATGGGCCTCGCGCTGGCTCTCTGGATCGAACGGCCAGGGACCCCGCAAGAACACGTGCACCAGGCTCTTGGTCCAGTCGGATTGCGCCGCCAGCGTGTGGTTCTCCGTGAATTCCGGATCGTATTCCAGAAGCTCCTTCTCGGCCGCGTCAAGCAAACCGCCGAGATCCTCTTCCTCCTCCTCGTCACTTTGATCGCCGGTAGCCACGGTGCGGTAGACACCCCAGTCTTCATCGTTGGCGCCGAAGGTGTCGTCATCGCCGCCTCTCCGTCTCTTCTTGGGCCCGTCCGCGGCGAGGTTGGCCAGGGTCTTCATGCGCATTTGGCTGGCGAGCGACTTGCGATTGCCCAGATCAGCCTTCATCCTGTCGCGTTCTTTGATTCGTTGCAGGAGGCTCTATAAGACCATGTCAGTGCCAAAGTGCCAATGCATGTAGGTAGATAAATTACCTGACGGTTAGCCCTTCGCTCAGCCAACCAATTGTCGAAATCATTCTCCCGCTTTTCGCGGTCAAGCCTTTCTTCCTCCTCCTGACGAGCCTTCTCCTGTTCCTTCTCGGCCTTGGCGCGTTGGCGAGCCTCTACGTTAGACTTCATCAGTCGCTGATGGCGCTTCTCCTTGAGCCCGGCCTCATCGAGCTCCTCGTCGGGAACATCCAGCAGCGGGAATGACATTTCCTCCTGTGGTTCTTCTGTCTCCTCGATGCCCAGATCACGATTCCGCGAGCGCTTGATCGACCGCTCGAGATCGCGGATCAAGCGGTCAAGGTGTGCATCGTCTTTCAGGTCCTCGGCTTCCAAGATGCGTCGGGCCTCCTTCTTCGACTCGGACGCTAGCCCCCGCTGTAGATCCTTGTAGTACTCCAACTCTTGTTCCTTCTTCATCAACTTTTCCAGGCGCATTTTCGCAGCCTGCTCCTGTAACCTCCGCCCGCTCTCCTTCTTCCGCTCCGCGATGCGCGCCAGCTCCTCCTCCGTCTTCTCCGGAACGACATGCTCCGTATACGGATACTGGACGATGTGGTCCCGATCCTCCAGCCCCGTCCAATCCAGGTACCGGCTTAGTTCTTGGTCGTAGTCCTTCGAGACATAGCAGTGCTTGTGCACCAAATCCTGCATCTGGTTATCGGTCATGCGGGCCGGAAAAGTCGGGTATTTGAGCCGCATCAGCTTCAGGAGGTATTCCGACGCGTGAAGACCGCCCCAGTTCAGGCGCGAGCAGTTCGACAGCAGGGCCTTGTTGTTCAGCACGGGAATGACATGCGTGGACGTATGCGATGAGGAGACGATGAGACCGTCCGTGCCACGGTTATACCGGTAGGAGAATAGGGAGTCGATGCCGTAGGCTACCGACGGCGCCGAATAGCATTCGAAGAGGATTTCGTTCATCACTGCAACCACATTAGCAACCACAAGTTCCCATTGCTGTTTGATCACATCCGCCCGAGAACGACGAGGCGGCCATCAGACTTACTGCGTCGCGGATAGTTCAGATTCGCGATCGGCTCCGTCATAACGATGGGCCGATCGATGCCTCCGTCGGCGCCCCCGTCCACCCCCAGCTTGATAAACAAGTAGTCCAGCACTCCCTCCATCACGTCCCAGTTGCCCACCACGCTCGAGCCGGGATCAAACGCATACCGCAGCTGTCCGCGCGTCGTAGCGTCGACGTAAGCGTCATTTCCGATGAATTGGCAGGCTTTGTTCAGTTTCCGATCGCGATACCGACTCATTACGGGGGGTATGATGAAGCGCGGCTTCTTGTCGAAGGACCACCCCGCTTTGACCAGGTTGGAGCCTAGATCGTAGAAGATATAAGATTAGACACCGAGGCTCACAACCGAAGAGAAGGGTGCTCTTCACTCACCATTGTCGATAACGATGGCGCTGGTGCCGGAGCTCTTCGCATAGCCTTCAGGCTGGGGTGCGTGGTACCCTTTGAACGGGTGATCTTGGGCATTATAGGGCGTGGGAGGTGGCGGTTTTGCGGCCGTCTTTTCGGAAGAATTGACTGAAAATCGAGTGGGGAGGACGGTTGAAATGGAAGTGATGGCCATGGTGGTCTTCTGGGGCCAACCGGGCCCGGTTTAACAGGACTAGCAGTTCAAGAGCTTCTGGTGAAAACCGCAGTTCGTTGCATTGGGATTTGTCGCGGGTTGCAATTTTGCCTGGACAAAGAGTTGGTGGGTTAAGATGAAGGATGTCGAGTGTCCTCCCTCAAAATGGTTTCTTGGAAGGGAGAAGAAGTCTGGAGGCGGCGGCGGAAGTGGTGATAAACGAGATAGTCAAGCAAGAGCTTTGGGTTGGGTTCGCTGCACCTTCCGGCCGCCGGCGCCGCATGATGCCAAGATTATGGGGATACACCTTTTATACAGAACAAGCAAGGAAAATTGTCCGGGTTTTTACATAATTTACTCAACAGCACAAGTCTCATTCACCAGAAGAAGGTTTCATTAGAACAATGGAAACGGAATATCATGTCGTCGTAAGTACAATAGTCAACGCTGGCAAAAGCTCAGGATGGCTCCTTCAGGTTGTCCGTCGCTAGGAGAAGTTAGCAACGTCGAACCAGGCAGGCGCTGTTGCCGACTCGAAATCTACTATACCTTCCAAGTGGAACAGGACATTGGACTGGTAGTTCTTGAACATCTGCGCTACAAGCTCAACATTCATGTTCTGGATGTTGATCTCCTGTAATGCAACGGTCAACATCCTCGACGACAAACATGAAAGGATGCGGAGAATACCTGAAGATTGCGGTTCATGACCATGATTGATTCATTGAGTTTTTCCTGGGCCTGGTCAGTCGTGACCTCTGACTGATTAGAGGGAATAACACACAATGTTGCCGATGATGCGAGATAGCAGCAAGGCTTGCTGATGCTCGTGAGGACTTTCCTGCATGACTTTTAGTTCTTCTCACTTCTCGTAATTCACTTGTACTTTGAGGCTGGGATTGCTTACCATCGTGGTATACTGTAAGGTAGACGCACTGAGATCGTTTGGTAGTGATGTTTGTTTGTTGCTGCCCGTTTGCCAAAGAAACCAATCACCATGTCACGTGACTAATACTGGTCGTCGCGTATCTCAAGAAGAGACAGTAGATCTCATGCAAAGAGTTGTTTCTAGGATCGATATGCCTCGATGTACAAGATCTAAACTGAGTCCCCTCTCCTGAAAGATTATTGCTGGTATTGGGGTGGTGATGCCAGCGCCACCATACAACGACGGCCTGGGTCAATCCGCACATGCTTCCGGACCGCACTTCTAGACTCTCCCTCAGAATCAACTCCGACATTCGCAACCAGGCAACCAGCTTCTCAAACCACGACACCAACTCTGCACCAGCAACAATCCGGAGCGCATTGAGACACGGCCTTCATCATGGCTCCTTTGACACCTGCAGACAGCGAGAAACATCAGCAACTCCTGGACCGTCTCGACATCGCGCACGTCCATCGTCCATTCCGCAACCCGCACTGGAAGCCCTCTCAACGGCGCAACAAGAATGTCAAACAGCTCATATCCGAGAGCTCGAGAAAGGAGGCCTCGGTGATGGCCACACAGACCAACTCTGGAGCATCGACGCCGCTCCCCGCCACCACCTCCGCCAGCACCGAAGGAAGCCAGACCCCTGCGGAGGGCGGCTCACGAACCAACATCGCGCAAGCCGCGCAGAACCTCTCCACGCTGGTCCTGGAAAAGAACGCTCGCGCGGCCTTCTCCGGCCCTACTGTGACCTACACCAACATCGAGTCCGCTCCGTCCTTGAACCCTTCCCAGCAGACCCGATACTGCGACATCACTGGCCTGCCGGCCCCATACACGGACCCCAAGACGAGACTGAGATATCACGACAAGGAGGTTTTCGGCGTGGTCCG
The DNA here is from genome assembly GCF_003184825.1 of Aspergillus fijiensis CBS 313.89. Taxonomy (NCBI): domain Eukaryota; kingdom Fungi; phylum Ascomycota; class Eurotiomycetes; order Eurotiales; family Aspergillaceae; genus Aspergillus; species Aspergillus fijiensis. The sequence goes on along the minus strand of NW_024469004.1, from coordinate 206,602 downwards.
GACGTTGGGACAGGGTGTTCCGGAGAGTTATCTGGAACTGAGGGCTGCACACGTTGTGCTGAAATGAGCTTTATGATATCTGGGAGTTACTTTTTTACCATGGGATTATATAGGGTAAGTCCCGCATGGTCTACGCAGAGTAAAGAACAGATGGAGAGTTGGATCTAATGTTATGTTTCTAGCTAGGCGCTATGACTCTTGTCTGAATTTGAGATACAATAATGTACGACCAACACAGTCAAGCGATTCCACCCACCTGCCCCTCTCGAGACAGGTTCAAGGAACTGCTCCGGCTTATTCGTGATCTTGTATTATGAGAAATACGATTTTGATCTTCGCCTCTGTGCTGGAAGAACCAGCACTCGACTAGTACCGACGCTCCACCGGAGGGAACGTCAGTTACAGCATCACTGGGGATACTGTCGCCGCGGCGTATGGTTGCGCTCAGCAATAGGCTGGCACGAATATAGGATACATGAGGAGAAGGTCAGGAGAGGACCCAGCGATTGCACGAACGCGTCGTGCCTGCAGTGTCAGTCCATGTTGTGTTGTTCAACAGTAGCACTAGGAATCAACCATTGAAGTGTTGTTTTGGTGTATTTATCCATTGATCACCTCAGCATAAGAGGCATTGAACCGAATTGCCGACGTAGCCAGCCGATGGGCATTGTTGGGGTGTTGACCATAACACCATAATAGATCTCGAAAGGAGAGTCGATACTATTGCTGAGAGAAAAGATTTAGGAGAGCAAAATCGCGAGTTTTGTGGAAGTGCGGAAGCCAGTCGACCGCCATCCCAAGAGGGACTAGTTCTCATCTCGCCAAGAAAGGAACGTGGCAGAATTGGGGAATTTTGGACGCCTATCATCAATGTTTATTCAACTTGTTGGGGAAAATCATTTGATTGTGTTCTAGTGATTGGGCCGATACAGCAACGAGCTTTTACTCTATCCTTCGAATTAGTCTCACATACCTCTACGAGTGCCCAACTTTCGTGGCCTCTCTGATTGACGTTTCCGCGCGCACGCGACATCTCCGTCGCACATCGCGATCCTCTCCGCAAGCATCTGTTTGCCGATCTACTCAACATCTCGAGTTTCGCATCGCGCATCCAATTCGAATCTTTTTGCCGTCAAATCAGGACCACCACCCCCTCAGACACACAGAAATACCCACAAATCCTGCATCAGTGAGACAAAAATGCCAACCATGTGGCTGTCCGACAACCAGAGTAAGCGCAACCGGCAACTCCGATCTACAACCCTCCTAGAACCAAGCTCCATGAAGCAGAGATAACGGCTAACACAGCGTCTTCCATCCCACAGAGATAGGAGTCATCTTCTGCTCCGCCGGTACGCTCATACAAGACCAATCTCACCCAACCTAGACCAGACCAATTGACCCCATGCAACAGGAGCACTATTCCTATTCGGCGGAGTTCTGATGTTCTTCGATCGCTCACTGTACGTCCCAAACACCGACCCTGCTCTCCCACATCACAATGTATCATCACAAAAGCTAACCTTCAAACTTCACAGACTCGCCATGGGCAACGTACGTTCCACTCTTCCTTTTGCTCTCCCCACACCCTTCCTCCGTCTCGCAAAACCCTCTCCTCCTCCGCCCAGCCCCCCGCCAACCCAAACTAACCAAAACACAAAATAGATCCTCTTCCTCATCGGCCTCACCCTCATCATCGGCGTCGAAAAGACCTTCGCCTTCTTCTCGCGCCGCCAGAAACTCAAGGGCACCGCCGCCTTCGTCGCCGGCATCCTGCTCATCCTCCTCCGCTGGCCGCTCACGGGCTTCATCATCGAGCTGTACGGGCTGTTCATCCTCTTCGGCGACTTCCTGGTGACCATCGGCCAGTTCGCGGGGAACATTCCCGTCGTGGGGCCGTACATCAGGACGGCGTTGGAGGCGCTGGCCGGCGGCCGGCGGAATGCCGAGTTGCCGGTATAATATCCTCGAAATTGGGGTTCTTTTCAGCTTTCTTGCCCCGGCTCTCATCCTTTTCCCCGTGCGCCAGAAGAGAAGAACTTGAAGCGGGATTTCTACTGTCGTCAAAGCCTACTTCAATAGGTGTCAAGCGACTTTTGCGGATGTGTCTTGCGTAAACCCGGTTTCATGCATGCACTGGAAGCGGGAAAAAAACCCCACAGACCTCCCGTCTACTAAGGCGTGATATAATGTTAACGTGTAAAACGAACCGATAGCACGAGACTTGCCTACTTACCGTTCTTACGACTTTTACTTCTTATATGATGCGCATGGAATACGAAATGTGGAATGTACTGGTTCATGTACTTTTTGCTGCGGTGTGGTGAAGGATATGTCCCTTGTACTTGGTTGCGGAAGAGGGAGGGAAGTCATTTTTCGGTGGGGTGCATATGTGACCCTGGCTGGAGTGTATGAGATGTTGTAATTGTTAATATTCTCTCTTCGGGTGGTTTCTTTATTTTTTATTCGTTGCAGATCGGTTATTGGATATATAGACATTCGTTTTCATATCAAGTAATGATTACCTATACTGGAGCACATTGGACTAACAATGTCGCAAGAGCTCTGACAGGTTGCATCATCCATCTAGACCAGAATCATCTCGGGAGAATGAAAGGTGGCACATATTTGCACATATCTACGCGTTGTGGCTGATATCATATAACAACAGGAGAAAAATAACAAAGGAGAAGATTAAGAACAGACAAAATCGAGAAGGAGACCACCGTGTTCTACATTCAGAGTATTACCACTGCTCCCCCTTGACTTTGTCACCCCCGGCCCCAACGACAGACTTTTTGATTAGGTGTATACACCGGCCCATCTACCGGGGGTTGTTGATGTAGTCAGCGAGGTTCTCGACGACGGTGGCGGCGTTGGTGGTCTGGACGGCCTCGCCGTGGTGGGCGACGAAGACGCAGGAGTTGGCCTTGACGATGACGATACCCTCCTTGCCCTGTGATTCGATTGTGATTAGTTCATCCTGTCAGGATATGGGCGGAAATGACGGTCCCATGCGAGAGGATCAGGAGTTTGGAGGGAGGATTCAAAGATGAGCACGGGGAGAGGGAAGCATACCTTCTTGCCGTACACGCTGCGCTCGTCAGCCTTGATGGTAACGAACTTCTCTCCTCCGACGATGATACCGTTGGCGAAGGCGCTGCTGGGGTCCTTGAAGATGGCGGCGAGACCGGTCAGCTCCTGGGGAGCGATCTAACGGCGGGGTCAACTCTGAGTTCCATACGGTAAAGAGGGGGACATGGCCGGGTGGGTGACTGCGCGCCGACCCGATGGCGGTGGAATCATACCGTGAAGCCGGGGGACGAAGCCTCAACATCGGAAAAGTCATAGGCGAGAATGGCAGCCTTGTCGAATTGGCCGGATCCCATCAAGCTGGAAGGCGATGGTTGTGTTAGGATACATGCTGAGCTGGAGCGATATAGGGATGCATTTGAAGCGGGGTAGAGGCGGGATGGTGTATATACCTGGAATCGACATAGCCTGATCAAAACAAGAGTGAAATTAGTTATCGGATACAGAAATGATAGTGAGCAGCAAGATGCGAGGATAGAGATTCCTAATGGAGAGGAACGTTTGAGCATACCTTGCCAGATAGCGGAGTGCTGACCCATGGTGACGGTGGTGATAGAAGTGGTGGGATAAACAAACGACGGAGATGGTCGGGGAGAAGAACGGAAAGGAGGAAAGGAGGAAAGTTCCCACAAGGCAGAAAGAGTTAGGAGGGGGGGTAGAAGGCGGTCGTCCAAGGAAAAAAGTCGGACCAGGAAAGATGATAAGTTGACTACTATGTAATGTACAGCAGTTGATGGATAGGAGGTTGAGGAAAAGGAGGGGAAAGGAGATGAAGAGGGGGGGGTTTAGTCAGAAAAGAAGATGATGAGGTGGGGGTTTCTGTTGGTCGCTCGCGCGCTTTCTCTCTCTCCCTCTCTTCCAGTTCTCTTGTTCTCAATGTGCCCCGCCAAGCTCCATCAGACTAAAATGAGACTGATTGACTGATTGACTGATTGACTGCTTCAATCATTCTTGTTTCCTATAGTTCTCTATAGGGTTTTGTTCTACTACTCACTAGTTCCTACTGCCCAGCTTAATCTTTCTCCTCCATTCACTATCTCAATAGTGCGAACCCTGATTGTCCCCTCATGCTCCCCCTCTACGTCATTCCTCTTGCACCCGCGACTGATCCGTGGTTTGGAGCTGTCTGTCTGTCGGTCTGTCTGTCTATCCAATCTATTTAGGCTTCCTGCGTGAATCCGACTCAAGCTGGCTGTCAACAGTCCAAGGATGAGAGCCCTGGGGCGGTGGAGGGACCAGCACCAGGTCTCCATAATCCGAGGCAATTCGGAATAGCTTCCCTGCCTTTGCAAATGCTAGACCCTGTTCAGTCCCACCGATGCTCTTACCGCCTCTTCTGTCTCTGCGCAAAGATGTCGAAGAACTGAGACTTTTCCCCTTAGCGCAGGCTTGCAAATGAGCAGTGGCGAAATGCATGAGACCAGCTCATGTGTTGAACATCAACTGCACTCTTCATTATGCACTCTGCAGCCTTCCGGCAACTCTACTATTCTCTTGAGTTACGAACCGTATTCGCTCCCGTTGACGGAGCCTCACAGATGATCGACTTAGTCATGGGACCGGGCCACGTCAGATGCAGAAACAAGGGAAATTAGCCCTCGGAACAAGCGTGTGTTGGTCAGGCAGTCAGTCAGTCAGTTGCTCTGACAGCTGCAGACTTGCATCTGACATTCTTGTCGTACGTACTTATAGTCTTCCCATGGACATGACACAACTCAATCATGGCCTGTCATACCCACTGTTGTGCAGGAGCGAACGGCACGTGCGAGAGAGCACGGAATTGGTCTGAAACAGTCTCCTTTCGCTTGTAGCGCCCACGCGAAATCTGTGACAAACCCCCCTTTGCTGCAAGTATCAGCATCTTAGATCTCCTGGATGGGCACAATGTTATTGGCTCCGAGATCTCAATAACTCCAGGACGATGTCCAGCTGCGAACTCAACCCTGCGTCTGCCAAGCTTGTTCTCTCGATCCCTCTCGCCCATGGGATGAAGCCGTAATCAAACGCTCAATCAATCAGATCCCGCGATAAGCACCTCCGTGGCGCTCACAGATGCCACACATTTTCCGCCCGCGTAGCTCCTGTAACGCCTCCTAGACAATTTACTTCCAGCGCTCTCGTTGGTCACTGGGTTCTGGCGCTTCGTCAGATCTTACTCAGTCCAAATCCCATTCAGTATCTAGACTGACCATGGATCCAACAAAACAGTCTGACACTAACCAGCCCCTGCCGCTTGTTTCATTTAGGTGTTGCGCCGTCCGTCGGCCTCAGGCTCCACCCTGAACAACGGCTTTGTCTGGCGCTTCTTTCTTTCCCTCAACTTACTGCTTCTCCTCCATCCCTCCTTTTCTCCCGACCATGACTGAATCTTCGGCTTCGTGACGATTTCGTGGTACTGTTTCGGGCCTTCTGGAAGGCCGTCCATTCCTTTTACTTCCAAGCCTTCATGACTGGTTCTTGAAGTACTCTTCTCCGACATTCTTTAACCTGTCACTCCTTTGCCGGTTTATATTACCACCTCCACTCTTTTATCTTTGCTTGATTCAACCTAAAGGGCGCTCACGGACCATTCAAAATCCCTTGTATCGTCGCTAGCATCCTCGATTTCTGGGAAACCTATTACAACCGAAGCTTTCACCATGGCTCTAGGCACCTTTCGTGGAAGGTCGCGTACATTGCGCCAGTCAGAGGCTAGTTCCTCGCCTGCTCAAAAGCACGCAGACGCGCGGCCGCGCAAGAATTCCGGACGTCACGAACCAAGCGCAAACTTGCCTCAGGACTCCGCACGCCCAAAAACGGCAGAGCAGCAGCAGAGGCATATGCAGGATGCCAATCCTGGTTTTGATTTCCAGATCCCAGCAACCCCTTCGAATGCCATGACTTCGCCAACGAGCCCAATCATCTCGCCAACAGACGGCTTGATTGGTGTCGCACTAGGAAGCCCCCGCATGGTCGAGGTGCCAATGGCAATGTCGCAAGAGCAGCAGTTCGAGAGGCCTCCGGAGGCCCCATTGCGACCATCGCTACAGCGCAAACCAAGTAAATGGAAGAAAATCGGAGGACTATTCAAAGCAAAGAGTGCATTGAGTGCACCTGTTCCTAACCAACCCTTCTATCATGTCCAACCGACTCCTGAGTGGCCAATGCCAGCATCTGCAGTCTCCATTAACCGACGCCAACCGATACTCGAGGAGAGCCCCAATCTTGACGAGAAGCCCATACTCGAGGAGGAGCCCAAACCCGGGGATGTCCATAAGAAGGCCGACCCCAGGCCCGATGATCAACCCAGCCCCATCGAAGCTTGGCCATCCCTGGAACTGGAACCAACGCCGGAACCTATGGCCCTGAAGCACGAACAGACGGCTGCTATAAATGAGCCATCTCAGACCGTTAATGCATCCTCGAACTTCATGCCCTTACTCCAGATTGATATTCCTGATATCCAACTGGAACGGTACAGTGTTATGTTTGGGGGAGTTCTGCAGAAGAACAGACCCCCATCGTTGAATCGACGGAGCAAGACGCTGAATGATGCAGACACAGAAGAGGCGAAGGTAAGTTGCTCATGTCTTCTAACTGTGATCCGTCTAACAACCTGTCTCAGCAACCGTCGCCTCCGTCGCCAGAAATGGTTCCTCCTCGTCGAAGGGCGACCTCACCAACGCGTTCACGGTCTAATTCTCCGAACTTCACACTGTTTCCTGCCACCCAAGTCAGCAAGGCTTCGAAGGTCCTGGGATCGCAGAACATACCCCGTGGCCCTAGCCCATTACACAAGTCTCAGACATCATCAGCCGAGTCTCATCGAGAGGATGTGTCTAAGGATAAGAGCCATCTCGTTCTCATGGTGCACAGTTCCCCGTCCTCGCACAAGCAACAGAGTTCCGTGTCATCGTTCCTATCAGCAACATCTATCAGCTCCGAGGACGAAAGACTCCTCCTGCAGAAACTCAAGCCGGTGCGCAGCTACGTTGATGAGCGAGAGCCCGAATGGGAGATCATCAACAAGAAGTCCCCAACCACCAGCGAGCCTGTGCCTCCCATCCCTCCTGCCATCCCGCGGCCGAAGGCTCCTGCCACCCTGACGATCAACACGCAAGTGCCGCCCATCAGGACTTCTGCTGATTCCCGAAGCGAAGCGTCATCGCCCTTTTCTTTCGTCTCATCCGCCAAGTCGCCCAACACACCTCGCAGCAGAACCAACCTTCCAGCGCGGTCTCCCACAGTCAGCCACGCCAGCACCAGCACCACCAGCGCCACCACTACCCCAATTGCAGCCCGACGATTCCCACTCGGCGACGAGAGGAAGAACGCCAGCACGTCAGACCTGAACAAGCCTCTCCCCACTGTGGAAATCTCCATTGCCCGATCCGTCTCCGTCTCCAGGGGTAAGGAGATCTCCATCGCTCGATCCGTCTCCGTCTCCAGGGGCAAGAAGCAAATGATCGTCCCCATCCGGCCCCGGCTAGACCGCGCCAACACCACCGCCACGGATCGGGTCGTGGAAACCAGGATCGCTCGTCCGCCGCCTCGCCTTCGAGACGGTGGAGACCTGAGCCCTAGACCTGGATCTACTCGAACCGTCCGTGTCGGCAACTTCATTTGATGTTTTCTCTTCATTCGAGCTTTACTTTAGTCCATTCTTACGATCCTATGTCACTCTTGATTTATCTTCCTTTTTTGGTTGGCTCGATGACTTCTCTCTTTTTTTATTTCTTAGCCAGCCTTCCTTTACAAGCGCAGGTAGCATATACTATTATGCTTTGATAGCTTACTTCCATCCATTTCCATGTGACATATCCCATTTCTTACTTTTGTCAGATCGATATCTGCCCTTTTCAGTCATGTTGGGGTTCGACCAGTCGCCCATCTTCATGTATTTATTTTTATCCCCATACTTTCTATTTCCCAAATACCCCCACTTCGGTATCCAGTCCAAGGCACGGTCCGAGACCCTAGCCTTCTCAAATTAGACTTGATTAACAAATCGGAAAATCTTATGCTCTCGCGTTTCACGCGAACAAACCAAGAAACACCTCCCAAATCTAAGCAACACAGCACTTGAGACTCTAGTCATATTCATGATTCTGTTCCCAAGCATCTACTGTATCACCCCGACCGATTATTCCCAAAGTTGAGAAACAAAAAATCCTGTAGATCTAAGAAAGTATGTACAGATGACAAAACAAAGACTAAGGGATCATCTCTTGGCCCTTCTCAGGGGTAGTGGATTCCGGCACACTCTGCGTTTCAGCTCCCGTGGCGGCGGCAGCACTAGTCGGAACCTCCACCCGGGTCACCGTCCATTCCATGCCCGGGTACGAATCGCTAATCACACGCACGTTGACCTGCTTGGTGCTAGGCGCGGCGGGATTTTCCGGGAACTTGACCGAGGACCGCACTGTGAGTTGCTGCTGCTGCTGCTGCTGCCGCTCATTGGGTTTCTTGGCAATGCTGCCGCTGCTACTGTTAGCAGAGGGGCCAGCAGCGCCACGGCCAATGGTGTTGCTGTTGTGACCATTCCTCTTTCCGCGCGGACCGGTCTGCCATGAGACACGTTTCAAGGCTAGCAGCTCCCCGTCCTGGCCATCGGGCTTCGCGCTGTAGATGAGGAGGAAGTATCCCTCGGTTTGGGGCTTGGGGAAGCGCGGGGCGTAGACCCGGCAGTCGCGGTCTATGGGGGCATTTTTGCGGACGATGGAGACGGTGATCCCGCGGGGCGTGATGGTGGCGATGGAGACGGCGAGGTTGGGGAGGTAGGCTGCGGCCTTGGCGAACTGGGCTTGCGACGCGGAGAGAGTGAGCTTGCGCGCGAGCGAGGAGATGGTGCCGGTGGGGAGGGCGGCGAGAGCGGCGAGTGTGGGCGGGAGGAGGCTGCTGCTGCTGTTCTTGCCGCCCTTGGACTCGGTGGGGTTGGTGATATCGACACCGGGCAGGATCGACAAGGCCGAGTCCTCGGGCCAGCGGGCGGATTTGATGCTCTGGAGGAGGCTCATGAACATCTGGCACGCGTGCGGGTAGCCTAATTCGGCCATGACGTCGATCGAGGCTTGAATGATACGGATGCCCTGGTCGAGGACGGAGGTCTGATCACCGACATAATCGGAGATTGGGAGGTCAATGCGCGACATGTACGCCTGCAAGAGGAGAAAAGCTTTCACATGGGGGTCCCAGAGAGGCAAGTCGCCCATCGAGTCGACGGAGAGGGGTAGGTGGTTCGCCAATTCGGCATTGATCAGGTCTTCGTTGTGCCGGACGGGCAGCTCGTCGAATTCGCTGGCGGAGCACATCCAACTCAGGACATCGTGGAAGCTGGGGTTGGGTTTGGCATGCGACATCAAGTAGCGGATAGTCTTGTGCGAGAGGTAGTAGTAACTCATGATCTTGCCAAAGGGAGTGGGGTCAACATCGCCAGTAGCCGAGTCAAAGGCGACACAAGATGATTCGGCGAGCTCGCTGAGGGACTGATCGACCAGGTCAATCATAAACTCTTGCGCTATAGCTTGAGCAGCCATGGTGTTGTGCTCCTCAGCCGAAATCTCGAGCCCGTAGTACGATGGGTTCTTGTGAAGACGTCGGAAGAAGAACGTCCAGGTCAGGTAGTCCAGAGCATCCTGTTTCGTGGTGATGGTTCCCGCGGACACTTCAGCGCCCAAGTGATTGTCGAGAACCTTATGCAGAGTCGACTCGACAGGGAACCCGGTATGCAGAAAGTGCTTATAAAAGGCTTTCTTTGCGTCCTGCGTAAAGATGCGGGCAATGCCAGATGTGTCGAACTGCGGACGTCCTGCACGACCTAGCATTTGCAACACATCCGTCAGGTCCATATCCCTGTAGCCTTCGATCTTGGCATCGAAGAACTGGGTACCCTTTACGACGACTAGATGCGCAGGCAAGTTGACACCCCATGCAAGAGTACTTGTCGCCACCAGAATCTGGATCTTGTTGTTTGCGAAAAGCTCCTCGGCTAGTTGTCTGTCAGATTCAACCAGACCAGCATGGTGCAGACCGATTCCGAAGCTAAGTGCCTCTCGTAAAGCGTCATCCTTGACCCGAGTAAGGTTCAATTGCAGGTCTTCTTCCGACATACGGACAAATCGTCGAGGATTATCTTCCATACCACAGTAGTTGATCAGATCCTTAGCAGTGAGACGGGTCTGTCGACGAGAAGCGACAAATACGATGACCGGCTTGTCAGGCGAGTGATTCTTGATGGCAAGGAATGTCGGCCTGTTCATCGACTGCATGAGAGGACAGAAGCCACGCTGCTCAGGGAATCCATCGATGTAAATCTCCAGAGGCACAGGGCGCACTGAATGGCGGAAGTTATAAAGACCTTCCTTGACGCCTAGCCAATTCGCGAGATCGCTAGCGTTGGCACAAGCAGTAGACATACCCATCAACCGCACAGAGCCCTTGGACTGAGAAGCAATGTAGTTCATTCGAGACACAATAATTTCGAGAATAGGTCCTCGATCACCGCCAAGCAAGTGGATCTCGTCGATGATCACCAAGCTCACCTTACGCACGTAGTCTCTGGTCTGCCAACTACGCGAGATACCGTCCCATTTCTCAGGAGTTGTGATGATGATATCCGCGTCTCGGATTGTCCGAGTATCAGGAGTATTATCTCCGGTCAACTCTACCAGCTTGAGACCCATAGGCGCCGTGAGACGCCTCTTCCAGTCCTGAACTCGCTCACGCACAAGCGCTTTCATGGGCGCAATATACACGACCTTGGAGCCAGGCTTCTCTCTAAACGCCCACCACATAGCCAGCTCTGCGGCAACCGTTTTTCCACTGCCTGTAGGGGAGCCTAACAGAACATTGGCTGGGGTGTGATATAAGAGATGGAAGATTTGGGTTTGCATAGGGTTGAAGAACTGGAAGCGTTGCCCGTAGAGCTCTTCCAAAATCGGGTTCTTCAAGGCAGAGATAGGCAATGGCTGAAGATTGAGTAGATCGGTGTACACGCTCTCGGTGTCGGGACGAATGAGATGCTGGAACGACACCGGTGTGACCGTCTCGGCACCCAGCCATCGATCCGAGATCGCGCGGACATAGATCTGGCTAGGCAACGGATCGGACAGTGGAATTGTGAAGTTCAATTCGTGCTCATCATGCAACTTCTTCCGGCTCAGAATGAAGTACTCGTGGTGGTAAATCTCGGATGTTTCCGAGTTCTCCACCCAGATCCAGTACGATTCCGAGGCTCCATGATGTCTGTCATTCCAGCTGAACTCTGGGTAGAGCAAAAGACGAATCCGCAAGACATCACGATTCAGTGGTGCAATCTCGGCTTCGACGCTTAGCGTAGGGAAGTTGTCCAGTAACTTTGCGAGCGTTCTACCCATCTTATGATTGTGGACCAGCTGTCCGATTTCGGCCGTTTCCATATCTCTCAAAGATTCAATAGCTGACGTTGGAAGCTTTTCATCCAAGTTCCTAAGGATTGGCTGAGGAAGGTCAAACTGATGGAACGGGTGGTCAAAAGGCCACATTTGCTTTTCAATCGATTTACACATCGACAAAAGCACTTGGCATTGGTAACCCCAGCGTCTATTCAGGGCTATCATGAACAGAGCACGGCAGATACGAGCAGCATTTTGCGCCACATAGCCGGTATCCGACACCAGAGCAAAGTCCTCGATTCTAGCGCGGGAGATGTATGACTGAAGCAAAATGTTGGTCTTTGCATGGGGTGAGTCGTTTCCACCCTCTACTTCTGTCTGGATAGCCTCGTCTCGTAGCCTGTTGAGTTCTTTCGACTCGCTCTCACGTGCCTGTATGTTATCGAACTCACCGCTCATGCTAATCATGCTTAGCACATCAGCTTCAGTTGCACGTGGTCGCATCAAGTTGTTGAAGATTTCAATACTTGTCTGTAGAACATAATACTGGCTTGCTATGCGGCCCACGTCCTTGGCTTTAAGATCCTCCGTCTTTTCGTTGTATATGATCATTTGGCTCTTTTGAAGGACAAGTGCCGCTTGTATGATCAGCTGACGACGTCTCTGGACCAGCATCGGATCGTCGCGAATCTCGGCCCAGTCGATACCATAATTCCGGGGCTCGCGCAGCATGCGAACAAACAGATACGAATATCCAAGCCATTGCACAGCTTCTGCGACTGAAGTGACCGTGCCGAGTGAGATCTCCGCATTCAGGTTGTCCACGAGGCGACTCGAGAACCTGGATTCGATCGGCTGCTGCGACGTTACTGCGGAGATATAGTGGTTCAGTTTATCGTGGGTGGTACAGATGAACCCAATACCAGTGTCCTGGAATTGGGGACGACCAGCACGACCAAAGATCTGCAATACGTCGAGGATACCCAGGTCCACAAATTTACCCTCCTGTGGATTGTAGAGCTGGGTACCCTTGATGACAACCGCTGCGGCGGGAAGGTTGACACCCCACGCGAGTGTCGCAGTACAACAAAGTACCTTGATTAGTCCTTCGGAAAATAAACGCTCCATCAGGTTACGGTCACTGCGACTCATTCCAGCATGATGGGTTCCAAGTCCACCCGCGAACAATTCACGCAGCTCGCGAGCCCGACTGCGTTTCACATCTGCCAAGCCGTTGGAGTACCCTTCTTCTTCTTGACAGCTAAAGAGGCCTTCACAGCCATCTTCACTAGCCATCTGACGAAGCATCCGAGCAGTTAGGACAGTATCCTTTCGTGAATGAACAAACACCATGACCTGATGTCCTCTCTCAAGCATATCGCGGACCTTCTCAAAGGCTACGACATCGATATTCTCACGCGACTGCTTAGAGCCAGGCTTCCCTTTAACACCAATAAAGTGTTGCTCTAGTGGTACAGGGCGGAAGGATCCATCGAAGTAGAACAGACCAGCCATTTTGTTGACTTTGAGAAAGTCTGCAACATCGATATAGTTGGGCAGCGTAGCGGACAGACCGACAATGCGAATGAGAGACTGTGTGCTTTCCACTTGACGCTGTGTACGTGCTACTAAGGACTCGATGACGGCACCACGCTCGTCATGGAGCATGTGGACCTCGTCAATGATAAGCAGGCGCACCTTCTGTACAAGTTCCGTGTCGCCCGTGCTCTTTCGGGTCACCACATCCCATTTTTCAGGAGTAGTGACGATGATCTGAGTCTCCACAATCTCTCGCTTGGTCAACTGCATGTCACCCGTCAACTCGCGAACCTTGATGTTCAGCCAAGCCAGTCTCTTCCCCAGCTTCTCCGTGACTTCAGCTGCCAAAGCCTTCATCGGGGCCACATAAATAATCTTGAAGTCCTCCAGCTGCACCGCAAACTCGGTTGCATCTGGCTGCTCGATGGGGTTAGGGATAGTGTTCTTGCCAATAGCGTTCAGGATCGTTAGCATTGCGGCATCTGTTTTACCAGCACCAGTAGGGGCACAAATGAGCATGTTTTCATTCGTCTTATAAGCAACATCGTAGAGCAGACTCTGCATGCGATTCAAGGTCTTGTAGCCTCTGAAGGTGCCTTGGCAAAGGCCATCCATGGATGCTATTGGCACCAGCTTCTGACCGGGAAACAAGCCGCCCGTCTTGGACGCTGGGACTTCGATCTCGGTGTACTTCTTTTCTTCGATTTGCTTACTACCCATCGGCAGCCCATACCTCTTCCCTCCAAGGGAAAGCACGTTTCTGGATTCGTGCATCTTGAAAACATGAGGATAATGCGGTTCAGTCCTGGTTTGTGCCTCCAACAGCGGCGCATGCTTATGCTCGTAGTCCTGCTGCCGCAGAGCTTGCTCGCGCTCCGCCCTGGTTTGGAGTCTACCAGAGAACAGACCATCTGTCTGGGCCTCTGTGCGTGCATGGGAGTGCGCATTTGCGATGATATCCGACCTGTGGGCGATCAAGTCGATGACAAAATCCAGATCGTCGAATCCGACGATTTCGGCCAGCGACATCTGAAGTTCGTCATCTCCACTATCGGTGGCCAGCGCTGCTGTGATCTGCTGTGCAATGTCGTGTGCCTCGAGACCGGATTTGTTGGAGGCCAAGCTTTGGCACTTTTGCTCGAGCCATGTCTGGTCGTATGCCGATGTTAGCGGGGCGGATGGGAGGTCAGCAAAGTCATCATATCCCTCGCTGGATTCGTCATCTGAGCTGATGATATCCCAGATGTCGTCGTCGATAGTTCCGGGCGATGAATAATCATCTTCAAAATCCAGCTCCAGATCACTTCCGTAACTGGGTTCCTTGGCGGGGTCTGAGGGAAGCTTCAGATCGGCAATGGCCTGGCGCATGGCTGCCAGCTGGGTGAGCCATTGCGACTCGACAGATCCAGTGCCGTCCATTTTGATGAGTGAGGCGCAAATTAGTAACGAGCTTCCAGCACTTCGAACTCAAGAAAAAGGTGAGAGTGAGAGTGAGTGGTGAGTGGTGAGTAGAGAAATGAGCCGGGCTGGTGGGCGATGACGGAAGTACCTGGCAGAATGGCCACCGCCTTGTATCGCTATAGAGCCGGGCGGTGAGCCGAGTCTAGTCTACTGTATCTACACAGTAGGATAGCAGAGAAGTGACATCTCACCGCCACGGGATAATTACTGACTACCTGTGATCTGGATTTGTGGTAGTGGTCTCTGTGCTAGTCCGGTGCAGAGCTGATGAAAGACAGACAGATTCCAGACCAGTCTGATGTTTAATTGACTGACTTGCTCAGTGTGGATTGATAATCCGGATAAAAATCTGCTTACCTAAGTGGCACCGTGCCGATAGTCGGGGAATTACTGGGGCTTTGATTGCCTCCGTCCGGTTTTAATGCAGCTCAGATGGCGTCAGAAGAATTCTGAATGGTCCAATTGTCATCCCTCCAGCAGCCTTTTCGTATACCTTACTTTCTACTATCGCGATAACTCTGTCAATTGCCCGAGTGTCTTGCTGATTGGTGATCATATACGAATTATAGACTACTAGAGCTACAGCCCCGTTGCTTTCTCGGTCTTTGCCGGCCTTCCCCCCCACCCAGTGCCAGTGCCAGTGCCATTTCTGCCCCTCCACCTCGGCGTCTGACCTCAACTTCTTCCCCCCCCCCCCTCTTCTTCCTCTCCTTCTCTCCTACTCCTCCTCCCAATGCGCACCTGTTCTTCTCTCCGTTCCCTCTCAGCTCAGGTACTTAAGAACCGGCTCTCTCACGGCTCATCTTCGTTCGTCCGTTCATCTCAGATCGCTCTTGTTTCTCTGCCTAAACCCGGCAGCCAAAGCATCACCACAGCTTCCCACTCGAACGCCGTCGTCAGTCGCCGAAACGTGCTGGCTACCATTCAGCGACCTACCCCCACCCCCATCGCACGTCTCACCTCTCTTACCCGCCAATTCTCCTCGACCGGTGCTACAGCCGACTCCAACACCATGGCTCCCGTTGAGGTTCAGCAGTACGACTACATCGTCCTGGGCGGTGGAAGTGGCGGCAGTGGCAGCGGCCGTCGTGCCGCCGGCTGGTACGGTGCGAAGACCCTGATCGTGGAGAGTGGACGCTCCGGCGGTACCTGTGTCAACGTTGGGTGAGTTTTCAAGTTATGCCCACTTGTCCGTCAAAAGCTCAGAGCTAATGACCTCCTCCAATCTCTAGCTGTGTCCCCAAGAAGATGACCTGGAACTTCGCCTCGGTCAACGAGAACCTGCACGCGGCGAAGCACTACGGCTACACGGTGCCGGAGGACGTGAAGATTGACTACAAGTACTTCAAGGAGCGGCGTGACGCGACGATCCAGCGGCTGAACGGGATCTACGAGCGCAACTGGGGCCGCGAGGGGATCGACCTGGTGCACGGGCGGGCGGGCTTCGTGGAGCCCAAGGTGATCGAGGTGACGCTGGAGGACGGCAGCAAGGCGCGGTACACGGCGCCGCACATTCTGATCGCGACGGGCGGGCGGCCCAGCATCCCGGACATCAAGGGCGCCGAGCACGGCATCACCAGCGACGGGTTCTTCGAGATCGAGGAGCTGCCGCCCAAGGTCGCCGTCGTGGGCGCGGGGTACATCGCCGTGGAGCTGGCGGGCGTGATGGGCGCCGTGGGCGTCGAGACCCACATGTACATTCGCGGCCAGGAGTTCCTGCGCAAGTTCGACCCGATGATCTCCAAGACCATGACCGAGCGCTACGAGTCTGTCGGCATCCACGTCCACAGGGGCCACCAGGGCTTCAAGGAGGTCCAGCTCCTCCGCGACGGCAAGGGCAAGGACAAGCTGCTCAAGCTGATCCACCACGACGGCTCCGAGACCGAGGTCAACGAGCTGCTGTGGGCCGTCGGCCGCGTCCCCGAGGTCGAGGACCTGCACCTGGACATCCCCGGCGTCAAGCTGAACAACAACGGCCACATCGTCGTCGACGAGTTCCAGAACACCAGCGTCGACGGTGTCTATGCCATCGGTGATGTCACCGGCCAGGCCGAGCTGACTCCTGGTATGTTTTCAACCCCCTAGAAAAGACCAAAGCAAACTAACACCACAACAGTCGCCATCGCCGCCGGCCGCCAGCTCGGCAACCGCCTCTTCGGCGGCCCCGAGTTCAAGACCGCCAAGCTCTCCTACGACAACATCCCCACTGTGGTCTTCTCCCACCCCGAGGTCGGCACCGTGGGTCTCACCGAGCCCGAGGCCCGCCAGAAGTACGGCGACGACCAGATCAAGGTCTACCACACCCGCTTCACCGCCATGTACTACGACCTGTACCCGGCCGAGGAGAAGAAGCAGAACCCCACCGAGTTCAAGCTCATCTGCGCCGGCCCTGAGGAGAAGGTTGTGGGTCTGCACATCTTGGGTCTGGGCTGCGGCGAGATGCTCCAGGGTTTCGGCGTCGCCGTCAAGATGGGCGCCACCAAGAAGGACTTTGATAGCTGCGTCGCCATTCACCCCACCAGTGCGGAGGAGTTGGTCACCTTGCGATAAGTCTTTATAGTTTCCGTGCGTGTATAGTAGAGCTGGCTGGAAAGGCATTAGAATCAAAGAATATACGGGATTCAACACAATGATGCAGGAATGATCATTGGACTGGTTTTCTTCCTTTCTTTTCTTGTTGAGAAAGACTAAAAGGGTGGGTAGGGTTATATACCTCCCATTGCTTCATAGATGTGTCCATCCAGAAAGGAAACGATGCAAAGAGGCTGGAGTCTTCAAAACACAGCCTGCTGTGCCCAATCACTCCCACCAATCTCAGCGATATCTTGTGTACGTATAGTTGTTATGTACAAACCCCGCCATTTGCTTTATGAACACCGTAAACGACATGGAGTATAAATTAAGAAGTCGAAAAGTTCGACACGCGCTCCTACAAAAGAAAGTGACACGCTAAGAATGACGCTCGATATAAAGACTGCTGGATCCTGCTCACATCGCTTTCAATAAGGACCAACAATATCTTGATGATAAGCTTTCATCAATATATAATGGTTTAGAAATAATGGTTTAGACACGCTGAGATCGCTGGGAACGCAGAGTCGAGTGTCGGCGGATGATTCCGTCGCCCTGCATCGAGTGCCGAGGGTAATGATCCCGGGGATCATGGCCCGTGGTGGCGCTCTGCTCCGGCGGATTCCGTGGCTGGGTTTGATCGCGGTCACGGTCGATTGACATCTGGCTGAGACTCGAGGCACGGCGACGCATA
Source organism: Aspergillus fijiensis CBS 313.89 (assembly GCF_003184825.1). NCBI lineage: Eukaryota > Fungi > Ascomycota > Eurotiomycetes > Eurotiales > Aspergillaceae > Aspergillus > Aspergillus fijiensis. Next base: position 188,893 of record NW_024469004.1, on the reverse strand, counting down.
CGCTTCTCCGCGTCGGCGATTTCGTTCTGGTTGAGCGATTCCGAAGGTAGCAAAATGGCGCGGTCCAATGCGTACGGCAGACCTCTGTGCCGGCCGCGGATTTGCATGGCCATAATGACCAGTTTGGAAAGCACGTGAAATTCGGCGGAGAAAGAGGCGTTGATTCCGGGATATCCCAAGGACATGCCCACAGTGCCGTACGCGGACACAACCTCAAACAGCACTGACCAGATTTGAAACGAGTAGTCATCCTGCGCCTCGAGGCGCCCGCCTTCGACGATGGTGATTATGAAAAGCCCCAGGAATACATACCACAGGTCGAAACTCAGCTGCTTCCGCAAGTGAGCACCGATGTAGCTGGGTGCCGTCTGCTGGGTATCATCACTCTCATCTTCGTCCCCATTGCCATAAATCCCTAGACTCTTCTCCTCGTAGACGTTGGTGCGTCGCAGGGAGATGGCGATTGGAAACACGGATATATACATCATGATCATGTACGACACCTGTACCGCGGGGTGCAGGTCTGAGATCGAGACAACCGTAAAACCAGCGGTACGCGTGCAGATTGCCTGGAATAGACCATCTAGGATCCGAAGACCTGGCGACAAGGACGTAACAGTCGAGTCGTTCAGCTAGCGCACTTGTTAGTGTAATTCAATATTGAGTGGTAGTGACAACTCACGTCAAGAATGATGAAGAAGACCAGGTCGATTCCGTTCAGCAGCACCAAAATCGCAAAGAGCCACCAAGTAGCATTCCGGGGAAAGAGGAGGGTGAAGCATCGACGGGGATGATCGAGGAGAAAGCGCAATTCTTCCCACAAGGGTGTTTCCGCACGGACGACCTTGGACGAGACCCAGATGATGAACCGCAGCATACACGGAAACCCGGTGTTTCCGATGACAACCAGAAAGCCCAGAAGTAACAGTGGGAAGATGGCCCCTTGGAAGGATGCCATCGAGTCTGGGGTAAGAGTGAAGCCCACATCGTTAAAGGCCGACTGGGCCACGAAGATGGCCCACCAAGGACGGCCCTGGCCATCCTGCTCGACCACCGATCCCCAGTGAGTAGTCATAATCCATGGGACCATGCAAATTATGCCCAAAAGGTGGAACAGCACATAGTAGGAGATTAGCACTACCGCCAAGGTCTTCAGTGCACGGTATTCGATACCACCCAACTCGTCTCGTTGTTCCTCAGTCAAATCGACGAAGTTGGAATTACGAGCGACAGTCGCATTCCAACTCAGATAAGGCTGCGTAGGTCGCTCCCGCTCCTGTGTGAGGGATCGGAAGACACTGCTGAACGTGGGTCGCCGTGTTGTAGATCTGGCTAGTGGTGAAATATCCGGATCTTCCTTCGTCTCCTTGAATGTCGGGCGCGAGTCCATGCGGGGAAAAGTCTCGTTCCTCGTCCGCGTGCGAAACATCTCGGGCTCGTTGATCGTGATATGAGGACCGTCCATCCGGCGGGACCGAGCATCATCTTCCTCGTCCCCATCCTTGTTCCTGCCCTCCTCTTCATCCTCCTCGGATCCATCCCTGGTATCACCCGGACTCCGTTCTTCGTTGGAGTCGTTCGCCGTGGGTTTAGCGGGGGCTTCCACATTCTCGTCTTCTTCCAGCACCTGCGGCACACCACCCCGATCATACTCCCGAGGACTGGGGATCCGCAAGGCCCCTTTATTCCTCCGCTGGTTTTCCAAGAATGCGATGTGGTGTTCGGGACTGAGTTGCGCGGGCACGCGCAGACTCCCCACCCCATTTCCCAGCCCAAACGCTAGCTTCCGCGCGAATGTCGCCTCTGCATCTTCCGCGTTGTTCTCAACATTTCGTCGAGTGGTTGGCGATTCCGGTGGCGAACTGTTCTCCTCGGGAGACTTGATACTGTGACCTCGCGAACGGACCCGACCTAACGTATTCCGCAGCACCACGATAGGCCGGTTCCCCACGCCCGCTTCCTCTCGATCATAGCTCGCCCCATTCTTGTCGTCTGTCACAGTGCGTTGGCGAGAGCGAGTGTAGCGAAGGGCTCGAGCATCGCGGACGACGTGCTGGAAGCGTTTTTCGAACCAGTAAAGCCGGACAAAGACGAGGACGGTGTTGATAAAGATGGGGGTAGTCAGCATAGACGCCACGTACAAGAACACCTGCTGGTAGGTGTACAGAGTATTCAGATCGACAGTGTTGAGGCCGCTCTGGGTAGATGCACTAGTAGAGAGAAAGATGGCATCAATGTAGGCAAGACTGGTACCGGGGTAGATGATGACCGAGGTGAGGATTATTGTAGCGAAGATGTACATATAATGGATGAGAATATAGTTCAGGCGCAAATTCTTCACCCAGGGAATGCGCGAGGTGACGGTGCTCGCCCATCGCAAAATGGAGGAAAACATCCTGCGGTGTGACCGCACGGAGCTCGCTCCGTCAAAGGAAAGTAAACGGATCAGAGGGGTGATCGTCAGTCAAGATGTCAAGAAATTCGGAGAGAATCTAGAAGATCCAAGAGACAACAAGGCAGGAGGAGGGGAAGAAAGGATGAGGGGGGGGGAGTGAGGGTTGGAATGGGAGTCTGCGGTTGCCTGCCGATCGGTGACGACGAGGGGAGAAGAAGGGGGGCAGAGAGAGAAAAAGGCGCAGGGCCAGAGCGGAACTGCTGTAGGTCAAAGACCCACGATAGCAGCTAGTCGGGGCAAATGGAGCAAGTTAAGCATTGTTTAGTGAATAACGGGGAAAGTCAGGCCGGGACAGGATGAGTTTAGTTTAGTTGAAGATTGGGGAGGAGGAGGATGGATGGATGGATGGATGATGGAGTATTGTAGAAGTCGGAAAGAACAATGCAAAGCAATCTATGACAAGGGCGGAATAGCCGACCCCAGACCGAAAAATTAAATTAGATCAATCAAGAGATAATTAAATCAACAAGAAAATAAAATAATAAAATGAAGGTCGCCGCCGCCGCCATGGATCAATCTTCAACCGCAATTGACGAATCACTGCCTTGCTGTATCATTTTGTTTTTGTTTTTAAGTAGCTGAGTATGTTTGCTTTTTCTCAATTTCCACTAATGCATCCTCGCAGAAAAAGAAATTGTTTTTATTTTCTTTCCAACTGTAGATACCTGGCTGAGTCCGTCGTCAACAAGGACAAAATCGTTTACGGAGCAGGACCGGAGGAGGAGAAAATGCCGCAAATGGCAGGCAAATTCCCTGGTTCTTCGAACGCCTTTCTCACCGTGCGTTCCTGAGTTTAGTTCCAGATTCCCTGAACACCCCGACAGTTTTTCTACCACTGTCTCCAGAAGTGGAGAGCTCGAATTTTTTTTAATGCGCCATTTTTTGCTTTTTTTCTGTTCCAGTACCAATCAGTGCTGCGATTGGGAGAACGCTTTCTATTCAAACTGCCGGAAACAGGACTATGCCTGCAATGCGCCGCATCCGAGAGCAGCAAACACTGCGCGACAGCAACAAAAAAAAACGACGATCTTCAGGCCAGATCCTGCAACAACAAAATCTAGGCCCTGTCACCGCACAAAGGCCAAAGCCCTTCTCGTGTCGTCAACTTATGATATGTCTGATATGTACTGTAAACAAACTCAATCTGTTTGCCTCCCCCCCTCAATAACTCCGAGGCAGCTGCAAAACCTTCTCGCTCACGTAGTTCAAGATCATTTCCCGACTGATCGGTGCGATTCGAGGAACTAGACACTCGCGTAGGTAGCGCTCCACGTCGTACTCCATCGCGTAACCCATTCCACCGTGGCTGAGCACCGCCCGCTCACACGCGGTAAAGGCCGCTTCGGCCGCCAGGTACTTCGCACTGTTGCAGGCCACACCCACCGAGTGCGCGGGGATGCTCTCGTCCTGGTGCGATGCATCGTAGAGACGCGCCGCATGGTAGGTGGCCAGCTTGGCCGCCTCGAGCTTCATGTACGCATCCGCCAGCGGGTGCGCGATGCCCTGGTTCTGCCCGATCGGCCGGCCAAAGACGACTCGCTCCTGGGCGTACTGCGCTGCGCGCTCCAGCGCCGCGTAGCCCAATCCCAGGGCCTCGCCGGCCAGCAGACACCGTTCCGCGTTCATGCCGTGCAGGATGATGCGGAACCCGTCATTCTCCTGCCCGATCAGCGTCTTCGCTGGGATGGTATACTGGTCGAAGAACATATCGTTAGCGTCCACCGCGCGGCCACCCATCTTCTTGATCTTGCGCATGTCCAGACCGGACCGATCGCGGTCCAAGTCGATGCAGAACAGCGACAGGCCCTGGGTCGGCTTGGTCACCTCCTCCAGCGGTGTAGTTCGCGCTAGAAGGATCATCTTCGCGGCCACCTGCGCACAGGTGATCCAGATCTTCTGCCCGGTCACCGAGTAGGCATCACAAGAGGGAATCTTGGTCGCCAGCGTCTTCAGCTTCAGCGTCTCCAGACCCGTGTTCGGCTCCGTCACACCGAAACACGTCCGCCACGTGCCGTTGATGATCTTGGGGATCGTCTCCTCCAGCTGCTCACGCGTACCGAACCGAGCCAGCGGTTGTGTCGCATACACGTTAGCGTGGATGGCCTGGGCGCCGGCCATACCTGCGCCCGATTGAGTAATGGTCTGCATCATCATCGTTGCTTCCGAAATGCCTGTCCAACCCTTTGTTAGTAAATTAAACCATCAACCAAAGGTAGAAAAGCAACTCTCCATACCGAGTCCAGCACCCCCCAGTTCCTCTGGTAGCGCAATGCCTAGCCATCCGTCCTGAGCGAGGGCGGCGTGGAACTCCTTTGGATCGCGCTCGTTCTGATCACACTCTTGCCAGTAGGTGTTGGGGAATTTGGCGCAGACGGCCGATACGGAATCTCGGACGGTCAGTTGGTTCTCCGTAAAGCCAGTCAGTTCCATCAACGGGCGTGTGGCAGTAGTGGAGAAGCCGCAGCGGGCTGGACGTCGGAGGAGGGATCCTCGCAGGTCCCTGCCAAGATAGAGTCTTCGGGCTAACCCATTCATACGAGACATTGCGACTTGAAGTTGAAAATTGACTGTGTATCTTGTTCATCAGCAAGAACAATTTAAGGTGACAGCAAGTGGCATAACTGGAATGACGTGCCTGGTTTAAGTAATTGGAGATCATCCTAACCCGGCATACAAATACCCGCCACCTGCAAATAGCCTTCTCCCTGCCATATAACCGAGGAGTCGCATTTTCAAGGAGGTTGCACTATCATCACCAACTTTCTGGGAATGCCTCTCTGTGGTTATTCCCACGGTCGTATAGCGTATGGCATATGCTATGCAGCATGTCATCATAGAATTAGACAGGTGCATGTCAAAGTACTACTCCTTCAGCGGTCATCATTTTCAAAATATATACTTCAAGTTCCGGCCCCTGCCAAGCTCGGTCCCACCCCGCAATACAAAAGCTGTTTGGCAAGCCGACAAGACAAGGAACTGAAGTCAATTACACTTTAAAAAGTGCAGTGTGACTACACTATATACAATAACCAATTCGGCGAGGAAGCTGAAGTCTGATGTAAACTATGGACAATGTATTCGCTGAGCCAATACCAGGTTTGATGTTCTATTCCTCTTTATATAACTAATCTAGATCTAATGAATTGATCGTGTCGGTCGTATCTTCGTACAGTTCTGAACTGGAGAATGGAATACTTTAGTAGAGCATCCACCATGGAAAAAGTCGTGATGTCAATTGAAAGAACGACAAACATTCTCTCACGCGCGGACATGGTGCCATGGAGCCAATGATCTTGGAGTAAGGCGGATCTCATGACCACTGAGAACCGAATACCACACCTGACGCGGTTGATAGAAGCATCTGAAAAGCCCCAGAGGCTGCGAGCCGATATGTATCGACAGTCCGTGACTGACAATACTAGTCTCAGTATGAACCACCAAGCTGCTCATCTAACGGTGAACGCCGATGTGGTGGGCGCGGTATGACTGTATCAAATGGCCACCATCTCGCCAAGGTTGCGGTGTAGTAACACTCTAGTCGATTGCAATGCACAATCAAGACTCGTTCTTCTCACTGTCAGCAGCAGTAGCTTTGACTGTCTTGACAAAGTGCCCCTGAATCCAGGAACGATACATCTTGATCTTGCGTTGACGATTGACGATCAGTCGGTTGTCGACAGCCAACTTCATCACTTCGAAGACGCCTTGCTGTTCGCTAGCGGTTATCTCTTCAGTAGCAGCGGCTTCGTCAGTGGCGGTATTCTCTGCCTCAGCCACAGGTCCCTTGGGCAGTCCCTTCTCCGGTGTCCACTGACCCCACATTTTCTCGAGCTCGTCCCGGTCAAAAAAATACACGCGCGTACCATCGCCCCGAATGTAAAAGTTCTCGCCCATGTACCGGCCCTTCTTGAATCGGACCTGAGCGAGATCACCTCGTCCGTAATCGCGGAAAAGAATCTTTCCACCTGGCTTCAGGACGCGATAGATGTTACGGATAGCCTGTTCCCACTGATTGGGAGCCAAGGCAGAGAAGATGAAGATGAGCACAACGACATCAACCGATCCTTCTGCCACATTAGGAGGCAGCGAATCGTCCCCAGTAGCACTCACATCCCACACGTCCGCCGTGATGTGCTTGGTGTCGTATTTAGGACTGTCACGAATAACCTGGACGGCGGTCTTGGAGAAGTCACAAGCATGGACCATCAACTCCTCATTTTCATTGTTTTCCAGCAGCGGGAAAGCGGTGTTTCCGGCGCCTGCACCGACTTCCAACACGACCTGCTTGCCCGCATTCGCCCGAGTCACTTCGTCGAGAACCGGGAATTCCTGGCGCAGCCATTTGCGGTTCTTGAAGAAGTTGGACGTGTTGTTCTTGTAGAAGAGGTTCCACCACTTGGCCGGGTCGGCGTTGAAGCGGTTGCGGTCGAACTCTGATACTGGAGCGTCGCGCTGCTTGGCATACTGTTCCTCAGCGAATGCCTTGAACTCGTCATCGGGCTCCACGTGATCCCATGCGTTGAACTCGAAAACATCATCTCCTTGCTCCAGGTACCGAGAGCCGAACTGGAAGGGGTCACTGCGCTTCATGTTGTTGGAGGGGTCGTGCGACCGGTGCGGGGGCATCGTCGGGGGCGTGACGGACTGCAGAAGAGTCGCGATGTCGTCGGACGGCGGGGGGATCGGAACGGGAGACATTTTGACAACACGTGGCCCCAGTAAAGAACAGATCTGTGAGAAAAGGCGAGAAAGGCAAGGAAACGAACGAGGTGAGGTGTTTGTCGCAACGACCTGTCTGACCGAGGGGGAGAAAATCTTCCTTGAGAAAGGCTCAATCGGGAAGGCAATCCGTGGGGAGTGCAAACCTTGCAAATGATAAGCGACTATCATGTGATTATGTGATTGTACCCCACGTGCTAAACGGGTGCCTGATTATGGCCTGAGGCTAACACGGAGACAAGGGGCACTTGCACTATCAGGAACTTGGTCCCGAGGAGACAGAGCATATGCCCTCCAATGCGAGCTTGAACGAGATGATCCCATATTCTACAGTACACCTACAGCCAGCTACTGTTGCCACCACCTTCAGCTTGATGATCATCATGTCTTGAGCTGCGAGCTGCGGGTTGAGGTGGGACTATGAAAATTGGCCACCTACTGTGTATGAGCACATACTAAGTCTCCGTAGTGATTCGGAACAATTGCATCATAAGTCGGAGGAAACATCTCGAGATGAAATCATGCTTTTCTAGCTTTGTACGTGAGTAGTAGTTGAACAGCAATGTTCAGGGGGTTGTTTGCCAGAGATATTTTTGAAGTTCCAGCCTTGAAACCTCGAATTGTCACCAAATGGCCCGGATGGAATCAGAAGATGGCGGAGGAGAAGGGGAGAGAGAGAGAGAGAGAGATACGACGCGACTTTCCCGCGGGAAATGAAAGCTTATCGGGGGGAGCTTTGCTTATCGTGGATTGCGGGGAGGAATTGAAGGGCGATATCGGGTGCGAGGCGAGTTTCCCGCCACGGTCCCGAATCGTCCGCGGTATTCAGTGAGGTATTCATTAACTTATCGTTCGCTTGCTTTCTTGAGCGCCCTTGTATTTAATTTTTTTGAGAACTCAATCTCCCTTTTCTCTTTCTCTTCTTTCTCATCCTCTCATCTCCTTTCAATTACTCGTGCCGGCTCATGTGTTGAGTCTTGTCATACTTAAATCATCCTATACTTCCCTCCGTCCCTCCCTTCCTTCTCCTCGTTACATACTTCCATACTCCCTCCACCACTATCACCACTATCACCACCGTAGCTATGGCTGCGTCCTGGTGTGCCCTGCGTGGCTCCCGCCAGCTCGCTCTGCGCACGCGAGTGCGCTCAATTCCTTCGTCAATTGCTGCGCGCAGAGTATCTACACCTATCCTTCGTTCTCTCCACACTACCTCCTCCGAACAGTCCTCTGCACGTCGTCATGTATACACCAGCTCCATTGGCGACCACGGTGATCCTCACCCCCGCGATCTCTTCCAGCCCCTCGATACATTTCCCAGACGCCATATCGGTCCTGCTCCAGATGCGGCCAAGGAGATGCTGGCCACGCTAGATCCTCCAGTAGCTTCGCTCGACGAATTCGTGAAGCAGGTTCTTCCTGCGGACATCCTGTCCAAGAAGGACTTGTCTGTGTCGCCTCCGAGCTCCAACGCGAAATTGTACCGCGACAGTGTGCACGGTGGCTTGGGTGAGACAGATATGCTCAAACTGCTCGACACCTACCGGAAACAGATCGATGTTTCGGGAAAGACATACATTGGTGCTGGCTACTATGGTACTATTGTTCCCCCGGTGATCCTGCGCAACGTCCTCGAGAACCCCGCTTGGTACACCAGCTACACTCCCTACCAGCCCGAGATTAGTCAAGGTCGCTTGGAGTCTCTTCTGAACTTCCAGACTTTGACTGCCGATCTCACTGGCTTGCCCTTCGCCAATGCCTCCGTCCTGGACGAAGCCACGGCTGCAGCGGAGGCAATGACCATGTCTCTGGCTACCATGCCTATGGCCAAGCAGAAGAAGCCCGGAAAATCTTACGTGGTTTCGAACCTTTGCCACCCTCAGACTATTGCTGTGATGCGTTCCCGCGCGGAGGGCTTTGGCATCAACTTGGTTGTTGGAGATATTCTCGCGGACGACTTCAAGCTGGTCAAGGAGCAGGGGGACAACCTGATTGGTGTTCTGGCACAGTATCCTGACACAGAGGGCGGAGTGTATGAGTTCCAGACCCTCAGCGACACCATTCACAGTGCTGGAGGTACCTTCAGTGTGGCCACGGATCTCCTGGCCTTGACTCTGCTGAAGGCGCCTGGCGAGTTTGGTGCTGATATCGCTTTCGGAAATGCCCAAAGGTTCGGTGTTCCCATGGGATTCGGTGGCCCTCATGCCGCCTTCTTCGCTTGTATCGACAAGTATAAGCGCAAGATTCCCGGTCGTGTCGTGGGCGTCTCTAAGGACCGTCTGGGCAACCGTGCTCTGAGATTGGCCCTTCAAACCAGAGAGCAGCACATCCGTCGGGAGAAAGCCACCAGTAACATCTGCACTGCCCAGGCTCTGCTGGCTAACATGTCCGCCATGTATGCTGTCTACCACGGCCCGACTGGCTTGAAGGCTATTGCGCAGCGCATCATGTCTATGACCGCTACATTGCAGGCTCAGCTTGCGGCATTGGGCTACAACGTTCCTGTCAAGTCCAACGCTACTGATGGCGGCGTTCTTTTCGACACCGTCGTTGTTGACCTGCCTAGCAGCCAAGAAGCCGACGCTATCATGTCTGCCGCACGTCAGAAGCACTTCTACCTCCGTCGCGTTAACGAGACTAAGGTTGGAATCTCTTTGGACGAGACTGCTGGACGTGAGGAGGTGAGATCTGTGCTCCAGATCTTCGCCGATCATGCCTCCAAGGGTGAGGTCGTTCTGGAAGAGAGACTCGCCGTGGCAACCGTTCCCGCCAGCTTGGAGCGGACGTCGGAATACCTTACGCACCCTGTGTTCAACACCCACCACTCGGAAACCGAAATGCTGCGTTACATTCATCACCTCGAGTCTAAGGATTTGTCCCTGGCTCATTCCATGATCCCCCTGGGCTCTTGCACCATGAAGCTGAACGCTACCACTGAGATGATTCCTGTCTCGTGGCCGGAGTTCTCTCAGATCCACCCCTTTATGCCCGCCGATGTTGCCAAGGGATACACGCAGATGATTGACGATCTGGAGCAGCAACTTGCCGATATCACCGGTATGGCTGAAGTCACTGTGCAGCCGAACTCTGGCGCGCAGGGTGAATTCGCTGGACTGCGTGTGATCAAGAAGTACCAGGAGGCCCACGAAGGGTCGAAGCGCGACATCTGCTTGATTCCCGTCTCTGCTCACGGCACCAACCCGGCCAGTGCGGCCATGGCTGGTATGCGCGTTGTCACTATCAAGTGTGACACCAAGACCGGCAACCTCGACCTGGAGGACCTGAAGGCTAAATGCGAGAAGCATCAAGAAAACCTGGCTGCCATTATGATCACTTACCCCAGCACATTTGGTGTCTACGAGCCTGGTGTCAAGGAGGCCTGTGAGATTGTGCACAAGTACGGTGGACAGGTCTACATGGACGGTGCCAACATGAATGCCCAGATTGGTCTGTGCTCCCCGGGAGAGATTGGTGCTGACGTGTGCCACCTGAACCTCCACAAGACCTTCTGCATTCCCCATGGCGGTGGTGGTCCCGGTGTCGGTCCCATTGGTGTTGCCGAGCACCTGCGGCCCTTCCTGCCTTCTCACCCGGTCAGCGAATACCTCCAGTCCAAGCGCTCCAAGACTTCATCTCCCCCGATCAGCGCTGCTCCTTGGGGTAGTGCCAGCATCCTGCCCATCACTTTCAACTACATCAACATGATGGGTGCGAAGGGACTCACGCACGCCACGAAGATCACGCTGCTCAACGCCAACTACATCCTTTCCCGTCTCAAGGAGCACTACCCCATCCTGTACACCAACGAGAACGGCCGTTGCGCGCATGAGTTCATCCTCGATGTCCGCAAGTTCAAGGACACTTGTGGCATCGAGGCGATCGATATCGCCAAGCGCCTCCAGGACTACGGCTTCCACGCCCCGACCATGTCCTGGCCCGTGTCCAACACCCTCATGATCGAGCCCACCGAGTCGGAGAGCAAAGCCGAGCTCGACCGGTTCTGCGATGCCCTCATCTCCATCCGCCAGGAGATCGCCGCAGTCGAGAGCGGCTCCCAGCCCCGTGAGGGCAACGTCCTGAAGATGGCGCCGCACACGCAGCGCGACCTCCTCTCCACAGAATGGACCCGACCATACACCCGGGAGACCGCGGCCTACCCTCTGCCGTACCTGGTGGAGAAGAAGTTCTGGCCTTCGGTGACGCGCGTGGATGATGGTAAGCTCCTAACGCCCCTCCCCTACCATCGAACAATCATTCTAACTCGCTTTTCTCTCTAGCCTACGGTGACCAGAACCTATTCTGTACCTGCGGACCCGTGGAGGATTCTGCTTAGATTCGATGTGATACCCATGTTTTAGCTTCTTTCCCTTTTTACCCTCATTTTCGGCACTGGTTACTGCGGTTTACCACTTTCAACATCTATTATCCTTCCATCGGATGGGATACATTGATCATCGTGACGGTGTGGAAATAAACAGCCACGATGCGATTTCAACATAACGATAGACGATATCTCCGGGCTGGGCGTTATAGATTTAGAGCGTTTCTCATACCTTGAATGTTCCCTTAGTGCCGGTTCAACTGGCTAGTCGCTGTCTCTTGACAGCGCAGGGTGAACTAATTAACAAAATGACATTATTCATAAAATCTGACCCTTTCCCTAGTAACGTGACTGGGATTGCCATCGGCAAAGTAGAATAAATACATGCGATCCGCATACGCGGAGACAGAAGCTTTTTTGCATAGACTACAGCTTGGTCAATTGAGCTATGCAATTGACTGCCGAGACCGCTCATACCCTTTCCCTTTGGTCTCAATCCTCTAGCACATTCAAGGTTGTGGATTGACAATGCCTGCATCAGCGACGAAGATCTCACATACATTGCTCAGTATTACAGATACGTCCCCACGCTGCTTTTGGAACGTGCTTGAACCTCATATTGACATGTGACTAGACTACCGAGTCCTTCTCTATATACAATATTCTCGATATGTCCCGATCCATCCTGCGGCTAGTATACACAAGAAAATGCTTTAGAGTTACATTACAACAATCTATTTCAAATTGAGAAAAATTCCTTGAATCCCACACCGATCTACCAGAAACACCCGATGGCGCCGAGAAAAAAGCCCGAGAATGGTATACGCGATAATCATGAGAGTGGTGGAGTCGCTTCCTCCTGCGAGGGAGGAGGCTCGGGCACGTCCCGTGGGGGCCAGTTTGGTGCCGGGTAGCTGAGGAGCTTGCATACGTCCTGCGCATGGAAAAGGGGTTATGTTAGCGAAAAGGAATGCGCCAGGCTGGGGGATGTGTTTGCAAGTAAATGTATGCAGGGAATAGCAGCAGAAGAACTCACCCTCCGCCTCCGTCGATAATCATCATACAGCTTCTTCCAGATCTCGCGATCCTTGCACCCGCTCTCCTGGAGCGTCCCGGGCTTGACCTTGCACTTGGGCAGCATATCGGCCAACAACTCCTGCGGCCACATGATCCACGGCTTGGGGAGCGGCCAGTCGGAGAAGTGCACGAGCTTGGCCTCGCTGAGGACGCGCTCGGGGTCCCACGCCTCCCAGTCGTTGCCCAGGAAGGCGCGGTGGTCGTCGGCGCGGAACTCGCCCGTGATCAGCCCGTACTGGCGGTGCGGCAGCACGAGCGCCGAGTCGCCGTACCGCTCGTTCATCAGCTCCATGTCGTACCGGGCGGTCGTCGTGCCGGTCGTGTTGACCTGCCCGTACGTCACCGCCTCGCCGGCCGCCGTCAGCGCGTAGAACTCCTTGAAGGACGGCTCGAGCACGATCAGCAGCGACGAGAGCTGCCGCGTGTCCGGGAGCTGCCAGTAGGCGCGGGGCATGGCCACCTGGGCGGACGGCAGGAAGAATAGCTCGTCCATGTTCTGGAGGAGGGTCGCGTCCGAGTCGATGTGGATGATCCGGTCGAATTCGGTTTCGCCAAAGGCGAGGAACTTGCTGGTGCTCTTGTCCCAGGATTCGCTTGGACCTAATGGGGGGGTATGAGTGTGAGTTGTCTGTGTTATTTCGAGCAGCGATTGGAGAATTATGGAAACGCTGATTTATGCATGCGTGCATCCATGTATGAAGGAAACGTACCGGCTCCGGCCTTGACCATCTGAACATCAATCGGCACCAGCAGCGCGCCGTACTTTTCATACGCCAGCGCCAGCATTTGACTATCCCGATCCCGGTCACTCTCGACAATCACATCCCAGTTCTCAGGGTAGAAGAGCACGCGCTGAGCCTTGCTACCTAGGCGATCAAGGGCATCGAATGTCAACAGGGCGTTGCAGAGGTAAGGGCTCGAGGTGGCATATTGGCTGTAAGCATAGCGGGACCAGTCCACGCGGCTGTAATCGATATGGGTCACTTTGGGTGGCGGAGGCTTCTCCCGGCGGAGAAAGAGGATAAAGAGGACGAAGAAGACAAAGGCGACCCAGGTCCGAAGGTGTCGCAGCTGCCGCTTGATGATGGCCCAGCAGGGTTCGTCGGGGATGTCGAAGAAGTCGGCCTCGGAGGCGTCCGAGCCTCGACGGTAAGGGAGGACTGGCACTTTCTTGATGGCCATGGTGGTTCAGAGACTCTGTCAAAGAGGTTAAGGTAGATCAGATAGCATTGCGTCTCCCATAGGAATTGACATTCAACACAAGATGACCTAAGTTGGTGAACATCCTGCTTCAGGGGATTGCGTGGAAAGTGGAAAGTGACTGGTGGCTATGCATGTATTGGGGGGAGGGGAGGCGGACATGTGATGGCTTAGTCATTTTATGCTGGCATAAATAACTAACTAGCCGACTAATGTCAAATCGAGCGAAAGTGTCCTTGACCGCCGGGGCTGATATCTTTCTGCCATACCGAAGTCCACCGCCTGCCCTAAGAGACCAGAGCATGCTCGGTCATTGCTTGAAGAAGACAGGCGCACCACCTTCCATGATTCCTCCTGTAAGTGTATGTTTTCTTATTGTCTTCTCTAGATCCTTAGCTCAAGAGCATAAGTCTATCTTTTATAGTTGAATGATCGCGTTCCAACATCTAATCATCTAACGACGTACCTCGTGCCCCACCGCGGAGAACTACTACGGTTCCTTCGATAGCCGAGGCGGCATTGTCTGTCTGGATCACGTCTTATCCTCCCCGAGTCCTCTCACCGCGCGCCATCGATATCCGTCCGTACCTTCTCTCTCTTTTTCCCTCTTTTCTCACCCGACCATGGACTTCACGCGTATCATTATCCTACTCACCTTCTGGTTCCGTATGTACAAGCCTCACCCTTCCTCGCTCAGCTCCAACCTGCTAACCCACACTGCCTGCTCCAGTTTTCCGTCTCATCAAAAGCCGCTTCTTCCCCGATAAACCCATCATGGCTCACGGCAAAGTCATCGAGGTTGACAAGTATGCGCTTCCCCCCTCTCGCTATTCGAACACTCGCAAACGTCCTAGATGCCATCCTGCAAATACTAACTCGATTTCTTTGACCAAAAATAGCCCGGTCATTTTCAAGGCCCTGACCTCGTCCGGCCCGGTCGTGGTCGACTTCTTCGCGACCTGGTGCGGTCCCTGCAAGGCCGTTGCCCCTCAGATCGGCAAGCTGAGCGAGACCTACACCAACGTCCGGTTCATCCAGGTCGATGTCGACAAGGTGCGCTCCGTGGCGCAGGAGCTGCAGGTCCGCGCCATGCCGACTTTCGTTCTGTACAAGGATGGCAAGCTGCTGGACAAGCGCGTGGTGGGTGGGAATGTGCGGGAGTTGGAGGAGGCTATCAAGAGCATTGCTTAGATGTTCGTGGTGTTAGGGTTTCTCGGAGCCGTAGTGAGGTGCAGAGCAAGTATATGTAATTTCGCATCAAGCCCTTATGTTGGTTAGTATGATTTATCATTACCCCGGGAATTGCAGAGGACACCTCGTCGAGCGACTTTTCAAACAAAACTGAACTTTCATACATAAGCAATAGCTATGCTCAATACATACAACCAGGATCATCAGATAAAAACGCCACGTGAAACAGAACTGGCTAGCATGCAGCAGCCTCTAGGGAATCATCCTATGTAGGTAACGCTGAACTTCGTGTCGCTCTGTACATCCACCTCCGTCATCACTTGATCATTCTGCTTCAGCTCAATGACCGTCCCATCCTGGACACCCACGGTCTGGCCCCCGCCCTGGGCCTGCGCGCCGGTGAACGTGACCGTGCCGAAGTCTGTGAGCGCAACCTGTTCATCGCCCGCCTGGAAATCCTCGACGATCCAGTCAGCATTCTGGCCCGCCAGGGTGGCCGTCGCTTCAGGGGCGGAAATCGTCTGCGTCGCCTTCTGGCCGGTGGACTTGTTCTCGATGATGGCCACCCCCTGGCTGGGCGAGAGGGCCTGGACCTTGGCCACGATGGTATCCCCAGGGCTCACGGAGAGATCGAAGTCGTACGCGTAGTCTGGGTACCATTCGTACCAGGCATCGCCGGAGACCTTGCCGTTCTGGACGTAGAAATCCACCCCAGTCTGGAGGATGGCGGCGTTGTACGTGTCGCCGTCGATGCCGACCCAGGCGGAGCCGGCCTGCGTGCCGCGGCTGCTGGCTGCAGCGGTGGGCTTGGGGACCTGAAAGGTCGCGCTGACGGCTGTGTACGGACCTGAGCTGGGCGGTTCCTCTCGCACAATGCCGGCCCAATTGCTGCTGTATGTGACGTGAGATGTGTTCGGGGACGAAGCCACTTCCTCGCGGTGGTTGCTCTTGGGGTCTGATTCTGAAGGGTGTGGCTGTAGGGGACGCGAACCACGAGCCATGGACCGGGCTTGCATGCGCTCTGCTAGCCCACTGCGGGGAGCTGCTAGGACGCTACTAGCCAGGCAGGTGGTGGCTAGAATGGGGGCTAAGAGCTTCATGATGGGTTGGCTAGTTTGTTGTAGTGGTGAGGAGGTGTTGGCTAGAGGCTGGATCCGAAGTAGAAGCTAGACGTCTTTCTGGCCAGAGACGACGTCCAGTGATCTTATATTGTGCTTGGGGACTTGTCATGGTCGCATGCGGATAGCCCCAATCACTCTATGTCTGGATTAGGAAATCATAGACCCCGCGATCTAATCATATGGATCGAATCCATGGTCGTGTGTATGTCATCCCCAAGGGGAAAAGTCAAATTAATGCCAGGTACAAGGCTGTAAGGACGATAATGGTCATGCCCCCGGACCACGAGGTCCAGTACCTCGAAACGGCTGTAGCCTATCCCATAAAGGGTCGACAGAGGAACCGTGACCTAAGCTTTGGTGATGATCGATTCTGAGAGCATGTTTTTCATGTCGATGATAAGCTTTGTTCAAACAAGATTCAGACTGACAATGATGTCAGAAAGTGAAGAGCATAGCTTGTAGTGTCGAACATCTAAGAGTTGGAATATTCCCAGCATGGAAGCCCGTATGCGTCTTAGTCCTGAGTTGAATATCGAGTACAAGAGTTCGAGGCCCGTCGCTCCATCTTGAAGCCTCTCAGAAAGCAGCCTAATCAACCTATCAGCACATTTTCATGGTCCAAGCCGAAGACAGTAGGTAACGAGTGCAGTATTCCCAATCGGGCACATACCTCACATGCCAAGAGACGCAACCAACATTCCAGCCCTAGCGTGTCCGCTCCGCAGCTGCAAGCGACATTTCGAATGACCTGGTCACCTTTCAGCGCCGATTAAAGACCGCAGGGTCCAGCCTTCAAGTAATCAGTAGTCCTATTCACGGCGAGTGCGTCATACGTCATACGCGCCCTGTTGCCGGCACCAACTCAGTGCCCACAGTGAATGGCCTTATGACAAGTCCTGGTTGACATAGGAAGAATGTTGATTAAGGTTATAGGGACAATGCTCGGAAGATGAAAGTTTCTAGAGCATTGTGTTTGCAGACAGCAATGTCATTCAAGTGTAAGCTTAAGCAGTCAATTGGCCGGCAAGATGATCAGGCCGGTATGCCCCAAGCGATCGATGGTGTGACGGATGTCGTGTAAAACACGCAAGTGAGAAGCTGCTGCTTCCCCGATCATGCGTAGCACTGAATGCAGCCTAAGGAGGTGACTGATAAACCGCTTGTTGTTGATCAAAGCGGTGGTGTGGGCTTCGACAAAATAGTATGGATGATCACCCGCGGGGACTTTCGCCGGACGTGCAGGGGTCGTATGCAGCGACAGGTCGGAGTCTAGACTGGGAGCTTGAGGCTGTGGGGTCAAAAGCTGCTCCAGACCCAGCGACAGGTGGCTCAGTTGCGAACCGAACCATGCGGGCTGATGGTGCAGAGCTGAGTGAAAACTCATACCTGAGGCATCGCAGGTGCGGAGTGACCTTTAATTATCCCCGGTAAAGTTACTTAGGTATCCTTATCGCAAAACCGTTATCGGCTCTTGTAGGATTATATGATGCGCTCGAGCTTGGTCTGTGAACCAATCGGAAGCACAGTAAATGACGCCATGGGTGCATGGCTGACAATTACAGCCTGAGGCCGCCACGTCCGCATGTGACATATGTTAAAACACCCGGCCGAGTCACCGATCGATCATCCCGCGACATTCGCATCGCTATCATTTTTTACGTCCCTGTGGTATAGAGGCTCGTCTTTGGGTCATATTGAACCCATCAGGAATGGCGTCCTCAGTTCCTTTAGTGTCAAGGGTCGTACGATCATTGACTCAGCGCAACAGCCTCCCAACAGTGACTACCACACGTCCAGTTGTTCGAATCAGCCCACTACTTCACTCTCGGGCTTTACATCAAGCTCCTCAGCGCAAGTCACAACCGGCTGCTGCGCAATCCAGTTTACGAGACTCGTCCAATCCTGCTCTCTCCTTTCCATGCCTCGATGCCCAGGACGCCAAATCTGCCCAGCTATCCGCGCGGTCGCTTGAATCCGGGCCCGAACCTTCATACACCACTGGCCACCATGAGCAATTTCACTGCGAAGATCCGATTCTTCTGGACTGGGGTGGTGTGCTCCGCGAATTTGACATCGCGTACGAAACATGGGGTCAATTAAACGCCGACAAGAGCAATGCCATTCTGTTACACACCGGCCTTTCAGCATCGAGTCACGCACACAGCACCGAAGCTAACCCGAAGCCAGGCTGGTGGGAAAAGTTCATCGGTCCCGGTAGGCCTCTCGACACGAACAAACACTTCATTATCTGCACAAATGTTATCGGAGGATGTTACGGAAGTACTGGACCCTCAACAATTGACCCTTCCGACGGCAAGAGATATGCCACTCGATTCCCCATCCTCACGATTGAGGATATGGTACGGGCACAGTTCCGCCTTCTGGATTCACTAGGCATTCAAAAGTTGTATGCGTCTGTTGGATCCAGTATGGGCGGGATGCAGAGTCTTGCTGCCGGTGTCCTTTTTCCGGAGCGCATTGGCAAAGTTGTCAGCATTAGCGGATGCGCACGGAGCCACCCCTACAGCATTGCCATGAGGCACACACAACGTCAAGTGCTGATGATGGATCCGAAATGGGCCCGAGGCTTCTACTATGATTCCGTCCCCCCTCATTCGGGAATGAAGCTCGCTCGGGAGATTGCCACAGTGACATACCGCAGTGGTCCCGAATGGGAGATGCGGTTCGGACGCAAGCGCGCAGATCCCAGCAAGCAGCCTGCTCTCTGTCCGGATTTCTTGATTGAGACGTACCTTGACCATGCCGGAGAGAAATTCTGTTTGGAGTATGATCCGAACAGTCTGCTTTATGTGTCGAAAGCCATGGACTTGTTTGACTTAGGCTATGCCCATCAATCAGAGACCCAGCAGCGGAGAGCCGCCAACGAAGTTAAGATCGCTGAGGGCGGTAGCGATGCTCAAGAAAACAATATCACCTGCAGCTTGACTCTTCCCGCCAAGCCGTATGAAGAGCAACCATCTCAAACTGCGTCAACGCCTTCTATGGACCAAGCTGTCACCGATGGTGGAAAGGGGCCGGATACGCCCCCACAAGATTTGGTCCGTGGACTTGCGCCGCTGAAGAATCACCCAGTCTTGGTGATTGGCGTCGCCAGTGATATCCTCTTTCCGGCCTGGCAACAACGCGAAATTGCAGAGACGCTTCGCGCAACAGGAAACCAAACTGTTGAGCATATTGAGCTGGGAGAGGATGTGTCACATTTCGGGCATGATACCTTCCTGCTTGATCTGAAGAATATTGGAGGTGCCGTGGAAAAGTTTTTGCAGTAGAAGCGGAAGCAAAGCGGAAGTGGTGGGATTTACCATCCATGTACATTTATTTGCATTTGAGGTCATCATCCCATTACACATTCAGCTGATTTGACTTGAATCAGCGTCAACAAGAGGCTGGAAGGATTCTCGGCTGACTAGGGACCAGTATATAGAACGAGTGACCAGCAGAAGAGCATACATAATGACGACCCACCTCCTTGAGCTTAATAACTAGTTATAGGATAGATCAAGTCATATTGCCTGATTTGGATTATTTGATCAACACGTGACTTCGTGAAACTGGACCCGTGGCTGCCAGGCGGTGAAACGCGTTGATTTTGCGCCCCGCGAACCAATGATCGGTTGCTGTCACAATTTATTTTATTTTGCTACAGTTCATTAAATCCGAGCACAACCCGCGGGACTTCCTCCACCCTTCACTTTGTCGCAGCAACCTTATGAAAACTTGAACCCTTCACTCGAATAACACATCGCTCTGTGTTATGTTTTTAGTCACCCACCCTTTCCAACCACTTTCCATCCTCTTCCTCTCGTCCTATCCTTCGACCTCCGACTCGCCCTTTCACCTTTCCTCTTCCCCAGTCACTCGAAAGACCTTTCTCACCAGTCCCTATGCACGGACAAACAGCTCTACAATTCTTCGTGTAGACGAAACATTCTCCTGATCTCCATCCCTCCCTCATATCTTTGCGCCTCACATCTCAACACCCTCAACCTGCGACATGGTTCTCCTGCGACTCGGAGTTAAAGTTTTTGCTCGCGAGCAATTGCAGGCACCATCGTCCTCGACTGATCGCGATGGCTTAGGTCAAGGCAAGCATGACTTCCGGGATCGTGAGCTTGATAGTTACTTGATTGTCCTTGAGAGCCCGGAGGAGACAAATCTTGGTGAATTGGCTCAGATCATTCGCGAGAAATGGAAAAAGCGAAGACCAGATGCTGAGTGAGTTCATACTTTACTTGAAGACCATCCAGTTCCGGACGGCCTTCCTTCTCTGACTCAGAGAGGCCCAATGGCCTCGCAAAAGCAAGGGCTTGACTACTTTTACTTGTGCCTCGGATGTGCTAACAGATACTGGATAACCAGGTCCCTCGAGATCAAAAAGCTGCTCGACGATGAGAACGACACCTACGATCTCGACGCAGACTTGACTGTAGCTGATGTCTTCGTTAATCAAGGCAAAGCCCGTCAGGACGCCTCGGATCAGCGCGCCACTGTCCGTGTTATTATGAAGCCTACCCAACACACACCTGTCCGTCTTCCCTCCGTCACTCACGACTGGGATGCTCTGGCGGAAGACGCCGAGCGCCAGAGGCTCATCAAAAAAGAGATCATACGGAAGGAGATGAGTCAAATCCCGACCATCTATGAAGATCCCCGGGATACCATCAATTTCGAGTCGACTAGCCACCGCGCGACCTCGTCGGCATGGAGTGCTCATGAAAGTTTGGTGCGCTCAAGCGACATTCCTGTCTCCTCCGTGGAAGCAGAGGATCTTCAAGGATCACCTCTACACGTGGCCAAACAACCCATTTTCCAACAACAGCAGCATCGTGTTGTTGCGCCAACCCCTCCGCGCAAGCGGGCGGAAAGTCAAGAGTTGGGCGATTTGCATCGCAGCTCAAGACCCTTCAAGACAAACCTCTCATATACAAGAACCGGCTCAAGGCAGGTGGTTGCGCCGCATTCTATAATCGAGGAGGAAGCAGAGCTTATGCTTGGCTCGCCGCAAAGAACCAAGGGCGAACAAAAGACTCACAATAAAAGCGAGGTCATGGAAATTGTCATCGACGAGAGTGAACCGGAGAATCTCGATGAGGGCATAACAAACCCAGAACGGGATATCACGATGACTGAAGCTGCAGCTGAGAAAGAAAACCTGTCTGTCCCTACTCCTGCTAGGACCAACAAACCGAATGTCAACGGCACCGCTGATTTAAATGGTACTCTCGAACAACCCAACGGATTACGGAAACGGAAGTTGAGCCTGGAAAGCCTGAAGCCGAACAAAGAGCCGCGACGACAGGAGCCTGAGAGTCCACACGCAATGGAAGATGACCTTGTATGCACTTCGAGCAAAGCCGAAGCGAGTCCCTCGACGCCACGCCGCCGCGATCGGGCCCCGTCTTTCTCTAGTGCTGGGCGACGTCTAAGCTTCGCGGAGTGCTCGCCTCGAGCGCCACCTAAACCTGGTCTTGGGCTGGGCATCACGAGTAGCCCTTCTGGCAAGCAATCGGCAACGCGTGTTGACAGTCTCGGATCCCCCTCTCGTACTCAGAAAACCCCGACAAAGCTTGCGACACCGGTCAAACCAGCCCGTTCTACCTTGTGCAAGGACGATACCGCTCACGATCTGTCTGGCCGTCGCTCAGTGTCATTTGCGGATAGTTCTGATGTAATTGTGACCAAGTCTGGGCCAGCACCGGTGTCTAGTCAAAAATCAGCAAGCACTGGCTCCATCAAGAAAGAGGTCGCAGACCGGAACACGAAAACTTCTACCAAGCCCCCCGTGATAGCCCAGTCTATTGCGAAGGAGATTGCCAAACAACCTAAAGACGCCATCTTTGACGAAGGCGAATACAGAATCTTTGCAGTGGAGGCACGACAGACGCTCGAGAAAGCCACGAAGCAGGGTTGTGATAATAAAGGTATTCAATTGTTGAAGGCATTCGTGGAAACATGGAATACACTTCAGAAGCTCGGCAGGCGGAAGAGCAATGTATCTGCTAGAAAAGAGCTAGAGAATAAGGTCCGAGACTTGCGCCAGCAGATCGAGAAACTGGGCCCGTTGAGGTCTTTGCTCACACTACCTTCGAAAGCAAAGCCCGCCACACAGCCATCTAATAAAATCGAGCATCCTCGTTCGACACCAGCCGGGACTCAAAGCGCGACAAAACTCAAGGGCGGATCAAGTCAACGACCAGCTCAAGGAGGTTCAGCTCAGCGGGTGCAGCAGTCCTTGTCATCGACTCCAAGCCGTAGTTCACGGGCAAAAGAGAGCTCGTCCACTACCAAGCTCGACCTCACTGCATCCAGTTCAGAGTCCGAGTCGGAGTCAGATGCAAGCTCAAGCTCAAGCTCAGAGTCTGAAGATGAAGAAGACGACAGCCCCCCACCTTCGTCGCAAAACGTCAAGCATATGCCCAATGCGTCGTCGCCTTTCAAGTCCAAGTCCCCCATGCTGCCCCAACCCCCAGCTACGACTGTCACATGGTCCCACGCCCGTGGGGTGCCTCAAGCAACCCGTTGCACACTGAAAGAATTAGCCGCGAGACGCAAGAAGGAATTAGAAGAGGAGAAGAAGTCGAGAGAGAGAGAGGCTACCAAGAATCTTCAATCGAAGACCCCAGCTATACCCGGAGCCGATGACGATAGTGACAGCGAAGACGACAGTGAAAGTGAAAGTGAAAGTGAGAGCGAGAGCGAGAGCGAGAGTGAAAGTGAGAGTGGTAGTAATTGAACTAGGGGTATCTAATGTCATGTATGATAACGTAAATCTCGACAATGCATGGTTCATGTTCTTAATGTGATGGGAGTAAATAGCCAAGATGCTAGGAACAAACCAATGAATGACTTTTGATTGCATTTCCTCGTCGCCTGTCCTTGATCTCATTACACCTACTTATGGCACATTGACACCGTTCGACTCCGCCTCCTCGGGGGCAGCCGCAATCTCAAACAGCTCCTGCGGCGGCCTCTCGACGGTCAAGTTCCAGCCAAACCTGTCCTCGACCTTTCCGTTCTGGATCCCCTTCAGCGTCTGCAGGAGCTTGACGCAGACTTCACCACCGTTGTTCGCGTCGCCGCCGCTCTGGAACGTAAACTTGTCGTTCTTCGACCGCATCGTGATACTGCGGATGGGCACGAGGGCGGCCGCCGTGCCGCAGGCGATGACCTCATCGAACTCCCGGATCTCCTCGTACGGCACGCGGCGCCTCTCGGACTTGTACCCGAGCAAGCGCTGGCCGATCTCCAGCACGGAGGCGGCGGTCACGGAGTCGATGGCGTTGTTGCTGTCCGGTTGCACGAGGGTGACGGTGCCATCGGCCTTATCCTTCTTGACGCCGATGAACGCGGAGGTGGAGAACTCATCGACCTCGGAGCGCGTCCGACTGTCGAGGTGCAAGGTGATGCCGAACCCTTCGCGGTAGGCCTTGGCGCTGTGCCGCAGCACCGGCGCATAGTTGCCGCCCACCTTGGCGGAGCCGGTGCCGGCGGGGGCGCTGCGGTCGAAGTCCTCGAGGATGAGCGCATCGACCGCGCTGACCCCGTGGTAGACGCCCGTGGGCATGACGAACACGACGAACATGTACTCCTCGGGCGCGGTCAGGGCCAGCTGCGCCGACGACCCGAAGATCAGCGGCCGGATGTACATGGCGGCGCCCGTCTCGTGCGGCGGGACGAACTCCGCGTTGGCCGCCACGGCCAGCTGCACCGCTTCCACGAACAGGGCCTCCGGCACCGGCGGGATCGAGATGAACTCCGCCGAGTGGCGCATCCGCACCGCGTTGCGGTCCGGCCGGAAGATCGTGATCTTGTTGGTGTCGGTCGGGTGCCGGAAGGCCTTCAGCCCCTCGTACGCTTGCTGCCCGTAGTTCAGCCCCGGCGCCATGCCGTGGATGCTGAGGTGCGGGGTCGGGATGAATTTCGGCGCCGACCAGCTCGATGTGCTGGTGTTGTAGTGGCATTCGATGTGACCGTTGACTGTGCAGAGAAGGGCGAGGGTGTTAGTTTGATGTGTTTTGGTGCTGGGATTGCAATTGAGGGCTTGCGCGGGGGATTGACTGATCATGACGCTGCTGGGGGATGAACGTACCATCGCGGACTTTGAAGCCGACATTGTTCCAGTCAATGGAACTGACGGGCGGAGGGGGGAAGGAGGATGTCATGATTTTGGTTAGAAGGTATGGAGATTGATTGAGTAGACTTTGAGAAGTGAATTGAGATTCTAAGGTAGGAGGGTGGTTGAATTATCAAGCGTATGTATGAGGGAAAGAGCTGTTGCAGTCGAGACTGAGTCATGGATGAAGCCCGCGGAGGGGCGGCGGGTCTTATAATGTCGTGTTGTGCTAATACCAAGGTTCCACCTTGGTTGGTGGTTTTTGCTGTTTGACAGTGTTCGAGCCTTCAGGGGGGATTTTACCAGTAAGCGTACGCCCTGTCAGTGATCAATTCGTATTCGATATTGATGACGACGGAGGATCTATACTCCAATTGACTGAATCTACATACTCAAGTACGTAGTGCAATCGCCAGGCTCCACCAGAGACGGACTAAGGCATCCTTCCGGGGCAATTGATCTGACATAAGTTCGGCATACATCTAAGTTAGTCACTGATGCTGCGGAGCCCTAACAAGGGCCGCTCACTGCACGTGATGAAGATAAGAGCCCTTGCCGCATCCGGTCTGGTGCCTCTCTCGTCGGGCCGATATCGCTCCCGTGGGCCCGGCACTAGGACGATGAATCAGACTTGCCTAATTCAGCCGAAGGAGTCATACCTACCGTTCCCCACCCTCGCCGGGCTGGCGTCCTTTATTAGTATCTGCTGTCCTCAGCTCGCTACTCAACTTCTCTCTTCCCAACACATCAATCACATCTTCACACACACACACTTTGCCATCATGAGCGCTCCTAAAGTTGCTGAAAATATGCTCTGGGGTGGTCGATTCACTCGTTCGTCTCCCTTTCCATCCTCAATGGCTCCAATTGCACCGACTAACGCGTTCCGCTTCACTTCATCACAGAGGGCCTCGACCCCCTAATGGTACAGTACAACGAATCCTTGCCATACGATCGCATCTTTTGGAAGCAGGACATCGCCGGCTCCATTGCCTTTGCCCGTGCCAACACCAAGACCGGTATCCTGTCTCAACAGGAATTCGCCGAGATCGAACGCGGTTTCAAGCAGATCGCTGAGGAATGGAGCACGAATACCTTCGTCGTGAAGGAGAATGATGAGGATATCCACACTGCCAACGAGCGTCGCTTGTCGGAAATCATCGGCAAGGAGATTGGAGGCAAATTGCACACCGGTCGGTCTCGTAATGAGCAGGTTGCCACGGACATGCGGCTTTGGCTCCGCGATGAACTCCGCAAGCTTGACCAGTTCCTGTGCGATCTCATCAAGGTCTCCATTGCCCGTGCCGAGTCCGAGATCGAGTACATTATGCCCGGCTACACCCACTTGCAGAAGGCCCAGCCTGTCCGCTGGAGTCACTGGATCTTGTCGCATGCCACCGCTTTCGCCAGCGAGCTTCAGCGGCTCCGGGAAGTCATCAAGCGGGTCAACCGCAGCCCGCTCGGTACTGGTGCTTTGGCCGGAAACCCCTTCCACATCGACCGTGAGGCTATGGCCAAGGAGCTGGGCTTCGATGGCCTTCTGTACAACTCGATGAATGCCGTGGCAGACCGTGACTTCGCCATGGAGACCATGCAGTGGGGCAGCTCATTCATGTTGAAGATCTCTCGCTGGGCCGAAGATCTCATCATCTACAGCAGCTTGGAATTCGGATTTGTCCGCCTGTCGGACGCATACTCGACTGGATCATCGTTGATGCCTCAGAAGAAGAACGCAGGTATGTCGGCTCTTTTCTATGTATTAATAATTTGAAGTTAGACGATGCTAACTCAATGATGAATAGACAGCCTGGAGCTTCTGCGCGGAAAGTCTGGCCGTGCTTTCGGCCAAATGGCCGGCTTGATGTGCACCATCAAGGGCCTGCCCACCACCTACAACAAGGATCTGCAGGAGAGTGTTGAGCCTCTCCTTGATCACATCAAGACCGTCGGAGACAGCATTCAGATTGCCACCGGCGTTCTCTCTACCCTCACCGTCATTCCGGAGAAGATGATTGCCGCTCTTGCCCCTGAGATGCTGGCAACCGAGATTGCAGACTACCTTGTCCGCAAGGGTGTGCCGTTCCGTGAGGGCCACCACATCTCTGGCCGGGTTGTTGCCCTGGCTGAGAAGCACCAAGTCCCCATGGATACCTTATCCTTGGAGCAGCTCAAGACCGTTGATGCTCGCTTCGACGACGACGTACAAGCTTGCTTGGACTACGAGCGTGCTGTCGAGTTGAAGGATGCAGTTGGCGGCACTAGTCGTCGGGCTGTGCTGGAGCAGACCGGCGTTCTACGGTCGTTGTTGTAAGATATAGTGTTTTTTTGGGTCGTTGCGGTTCTGGGGTTTTGGGATCATTTTCGGGGCGAACAAAAGCATGAGGTCTCTTTATAACAATTAATGCATGTAGCGCATTCTCTGGGATGGGAATGTGACTTCCCATTCAATATGACGACGAACTTTTTTCACAAACAATAGTATGTATCGCCAACGCTTTGGCGATATGACGTACATGTGTACTCTTGTAGCTGCTCAAGGTCAATCAAAAAGTCAATAGTCCAATAAGTCTAAACAATCAAATGTGGATGTGCAATGGACACTATCCATCATGCTACGTAGTAGAAGCAAATGCAGTGGTAGGTGGCCAACTTCAATGGCTAGCGACGGCGATCGTTGCCCTCGAGGATGCCGATAACATACCCAGTGCAGAATGGATCAGCGATTATCTGCACCGATTATGGCATAGATATTGGGGGAGGAGTATAGATAGGGACGTGCTCGCTTATGCCCGGTCATTGGCCCACAATTGGGGTTTGAGTTACGTAAGGCCCCAGAGCTCCGACTCCGGGATGAGTCAATGACTCTTAGTCACCAGCTCTTCCCTCCCCGACCGTCAGTCAGTCATTGAACTAGCGGTCCTATATTAATCGGCTTCACATTCCGTTGTTTCTCTTCATCTCTCTCCGAATTCAATCTTCATTTCATCTTCCACCCTCATCCCTCTCACACACTCACACAAAATGGCCTCTGAAAAGCCCCGTGTCTGTCTGGCCTACTCCGGTACGTCCACCTCCCCGTCTTTTCAACCCCGCAATTTGCGCCAATTGATCCCAAGATAAGAGCCATATTCGCTAACAAATGTTTCTCTTTAGGTGGTCTTGACACCAGCTGTATTCTCCGCTGGCTCATCGGTATAGCTCACTTGCATTCGCTTCGATCGGTCACCGACTAACACATACTTCAGAGGAGGGTTACGACGTCGTCTGTTTCCTCGCCAATGTCGGTCAGGAGGAGGACTGGGCTGCCGTTGAGGCCAAGGCCCTGAAGATTGGTGCCAAGAAGATGATCATTGAGGACCTCCAGCGCGAGTTCATCACTGAGCTCTGCTTCCCCGCCATTCGTATGATCCCCGGGTTCTGTGTGTGGGGGGAAGCATGCTAACTCACAATAGAGTGCAATGCCATCTACGAGGGCCGCTACCTTCTCGGTACCAGCTTGGCTCGCCCCGTGATTGCCCGTGCTCAGATGCGCGCTGCCCAGCGCGAGGGCTGCCAGTACGTCAGCCACGGTGCCACTGGCAAGGGTAACGACCAGGTCCGCTTCGAGTTGGCCTTCTACGCCATCCAGCCCTCCATCAAGATCATTGCCCCCTGGCGTGATCCTAAGTTCTTCAAGCGTTTCGCTGGCCGTAACGATCTTCTTGACTACGCCGCTCAGACCGGCATCCCCGTCACTTCCACCAAGGTGAGCACCTTCAGCGGCTACCAGACCAGGATTTTGAGCAGTGTGCTAATATATCTCAAATAGGCCAAGCCCTGGTCCATGGGTTCGTGATTGACTGCTGTGCATGGTTGCTTGGATATCGCTAACTGTTCACCCCAGACTCCAACTCTGCCCACTGCAGTTACGAGGCCGGTATGTGATTGTGGATCATATTACGAGGGACTTTGCTAACGATCTTTTTGCATGCAGGCATCCTGGAGGACCCCAACCAGACCCCTCCCTCCGACATGTGGACCATGACTGCCGACCCCCTCACTGCTCCCAACGAGCCCGTCGACCTCACCATTCACTTCGAGCAGGGTGTCCCCACCAAGCTTGTTGCCCCCGGCAAGGAGTACACCGACCCCGTCGAGCTCTTCTACGCTCTCAACAAGCTCGGCTACACCCACGGTGTTGGCCGTATCGATATCGTCGAGAACCGCTTCATCGGTCTCAAGAGCCGTGGCTGCTACGACTGTACGGCCGCCTGCCTTACATCTGCTTGAGAGCTATTACTGACCTTCTCGACTAGCTCCTGCTATGACCATCCTGCGCGATGCTCACCTTGACCTTGAGGGTCTTGTCCTTGACGGTCAGGTCCGTGCTCTGCGTGACCAATTCGTCACCCACAACTGGTCTATCCAGCTCTACAACGGCCTGTAAGTATCTCGGAGAAGAGTTGATGTTGCCGCGCAATATTCAGATGATACTAACTGTCCCATAGGTACTTCAGTGCCGAGCGTGAGTTCATCGAGAACAGCATCAAGTTCAGCCAGAAGGTGAGTGATTGCAAGCATGTAAATGATATCCACGTCGTTGGTTCTAATTTGTTTCACAGCGCGTCAACGGCGAGGTCCGCGTCCGCCTGTACAAGGGTCACACTTACATCCTTGGTCGCTCCAGCAGCACCGAGAAGCTCTACTCCGCCGAGGAGGCCTCGATGGACTCCTTGGAGGACTTCGAGCCCACTGACACCACTGGCTTCATTGCCATCCAGTCTATCCGGTTGAAGAAGTACGGTCTCCAGAAGGCCGAGGAGGGTGAGAGCCTGAGCCGTGCTTAGGCGTCAGACATGATTTGTACGATTGATCGGGATTCTCATGGGGCATTTCTAAAAAAAGGACATAAAAGTAACACTTAATGAATAAGCACAATTCTAGACCGAATTTGAATACCTTAGCGCTTTACTTGTGCTTCCCTGGAGCAAGACGGGGGGACGAGATACGATACATTTCCGAGGAAATTCCTGATATAGTTAGACTGGAGACCCGCGGGACATACACGTGACCCTGACAGGTGGATCACGTGGATCAGGGACTGCCTGAGGATCGGCGGTTGTTGGCAGTTCCTCTGATTGAGTGAACGAATGTTCTCTTATAAGTAAGTTAGCAGGTGGATGTTCCTGGATCAGATCTGATTACCTGATCATAGACCCTTTGTGCTCCAGACACAGTACGGACTACATAGGGTCGTATCCACCACGGTGTCTCTGCTCACAGATGACGGAATAATCAGCTGCAGGATTACACCGTTCCGGAACAAAGACCGGTCAGAATGGTGATGTTACATGTGCCCAGTGGACAAGTTCTTCCCCCTAAAAACTAGGTAGGGTGTTGTGTAATGATAATACTAGGTAACCAGCATAATGCCACCGATAACCACTCGCTTTCTTCTGCCGCCAGAGTCATCTCTGGTCACTAGACTAGACTAGACTAACCTACAAACAACCACGAGTCTAGCCCACTGACCAAAAAAGCTACTTACTCCGCTATTATTAGACATATAAGACAAGCGGGCGCTAACCCGCCTCTTCTTCTCTGGCGGGCTTTATTGATTGCGAGATCATCAGGCATCATTGGGGTCTCTCTCACTCTCACTTCCGCACTCACTCTCCCACGTCTCTCGTTCACAGTCGTTCGCTCTTTTTATCTGATTCCCCCGGTTCCCCTATCTACCCCTATCCCCTCATCCCCTCACCACCACCTCCTAATCCAGAAAAGTGAAAAAACCCCCCAACCATTGATGCGCCACTCCACCGACAATGTGGTGGTCATCACGTTTTCTTAGCGGTCTGATCGCCTGTACGGCCGCCTCCGTCGTCTCGGCCACCCGCCTGATCGAATCCAATGCGCTGAGTCTCTGCCAGAACAGTCCGAACTTTACGGCCACCTACTTCAGCGTCCGCTTCACCCCCAACAACCGCTCCCTCGCCCTCAGTTTCGACGGCGTGGCCGCGATCTCCGGCTATGTCACCGCGGACATTGTCGTCAACGTTTATGGCTATGAGCTGACCACTGAGTCCCTGAACCCGTGCACGATGAACCTGGCCGGCCTCTGCCCCATGAATGCGGGGAACATCAACGTCCCGAACGCCAACATCGACATCCCCGAGAACGTCGTCAAGAGGATTCCAGGTTGGTTTCCGCCTGAAACCCAGCGATTTTGCTGGACTCCGTGGGGGAGGTGCTAGCTTTGACGGGAGAGCTAACGGGGCATTAGGGATCGCGTACACCGTCCCGGATCTGGACGCCTCCGTTCGCATTTACATCAATTCCACCGACGCCGGCGGGGAGAGTATCGCCTGCATCGAAGCGAGCCTGTCGAACGGGAAGACCGTCTACCAGAAAGGTGTGGGATGGGCCACGGCGGTCATATCGGGAGTTGGCTTGATCGCATCGGCGGTCACGGCCAGTCTGGGCAATTCCAACACTGCCGCCCACGTCGCCGCCAACGTTCTGTCGTTCTTCGGGTTCATGCAAGCGCAGGCCATGTTCGGGATGATCTCCGTGCACATGCCCCCCATCGTCGCCGCGTGGACGCAGAACTTCCAGTGGAGCATGGGGATCATCCGGGTGACCTTCCTAGAGAAGATCTGCACCTGGTACCAGCGCGCCACGGGCGGCACGCCGAGCACGGTGCTTTCCGAGCTGTCGACCGTCTCGGTGGAGGTCATGCGGCGCAGGAAACGCTCGATCGAGGGGGCGGCGACGGCGGCGGCCGTCCGCCTCTTCAAGCGCGCCGACGGGCAGTCGGCGACCGCGAAAACCGGCACGGTCGTCGTCCGCGGCATCAAACGCGTCGGGTTCACGGCCCACATTGAAGGCACCAACATCTTCCTGACGGGGCTAATTTTCTTCGTCTTCTTCGTCGCCGTCGTGATGATCATCGTCGGCGCCTTGAAGGCGGCCTCCAAGCTGCTGGCGCGGTACGGCAAGATCCGCCACGATCAGTTCGCCGACTTCCACGTCTCCAAGGGGATCCTGTACCGGATGGTGCAGATCGGGTTCCCGCAGATGTGCGTCCTCTGCCTGTGGGAGTTCACGCAGCATGATTCGGCCGCGGAGGCCCTCCTGGCCGCCGTAATGCTGCTGTCCGTGATTGGGGCCCTGGGCTGGGCGGCGGTCAAGGTGATCCTCATCGCGCGCAACTCGGTAGGGATGCATCGCAACCCGGCCTACATCCTGTACTCGGACGAGAGCTGCCTCAACAAGCTGGGGTTCCTGTACGTGCAGTACCGCGCGACAGCCTACTACTTCCTGGTTCCGGCGATGACCTACGTCATCCTCAAGGCGATGTTCATCGGCCTGAGCCAGGAGGCGCCGATCGTGCAGACGGTGGCCCTGGTCATCATCGAGACCCTGATGCTGATCGGCATCAGCATCCTGCGCCCCTGGATGGACCGCAAGACCAACGGGTACAACATCGCGATCGGGGCGATCAACTTCGTGAATGCGATCTTCCTCCTGTTCTTCTCGCAGGTGTTCGACCAGCCGGGGATCGTCACCGGCGTCATGGGGGTGATCTTCTTCGTGTACAACGCGGCGTTCGTGCTGGTCCTGCTCGTCCTCGTGCTCGTCACCTCGGCCTTTGCCATCTTTTCGAAGAACCCGGACCTGCGCTACCAGCCCATGCGCGACGACCGCGGCTCGTTCATCAAATCGCAGAGCCAACTAGGGATGACGGAGCTGGACGCGTTGGGCTCGACCGCCCGCGGCGAAAGCCCGCTCAAGCGATTTTACATGGCCGGCGAAGGGAATGTGTCCTCCAGTGCCACCGGTCTTGGGGCCGCGGGCGCAGGAATCCCCGGTAGCCGCAGCCGCGACAGCATTCCCAGCCATCGCACCTCCGCCTCGCCAACCACGCGCTCCTCCCTCGTGCCCAGCACCGCAAGGGGGCCCAGTCCCGTGGGTCACGTGGACTCGCCAGCCACGGATGGTGCCTCTGGGCGCGCCAAGCATGCCAACGCATGATCTCTTCTTTGTTTGGTGGAGTTTCATTTGACGATTTAGCTGAATTGATTTGATTGCGATGGGATGAAGGCGTTGAAATTCGAGATTTGTTGACTGGGATCTTGCTTGGGCTTTTTACAGATGTTGATATTCGCTTTTTCGAATCTGAAAAGTCGATTTGCTGTTTCTTGTGCCGGGGTGGAAATTCGTCGCGTAGTTGTCGCGTAGCGGACGGTGGGAATGGGTCACCACCGAAGAGGATTCTGTAGATCTCCAAGCACCCTAGGATCGATTCATTGGAGAAAGAGGGAAGGCTACAGAAAGCTATCGACGTGCCAATATAATGGGTCGAATCAAGACAGATCGGTGTAAGGAAGAAATCAGCAATTGGTGTTGACCGGTCCTTCCACGACAAGCCCGCAGGTCCCCCTTCGCATATCGTGGTCTCGAATGGATTCAACGGCGATTGTAGGTAGGTGTCTGAGAAGCAAACTGGACAGCTGGAAACTTGTCACAACAGAAGAACAGGATAATTTTGGCTGATGATCCGAGGATAATTTACACAGTGGCTAACCCATTCCAAGTTGTGGCTTCATTGTATTCCTGGACACAGATCCCGAAGACCATTGACATTGTCACCCCGTGTGTATCAGCCACGCCTTTGCCTTCGCGAGAACCTTGCCCACTTCTCCTCGGTCTCGATACACATGGAAGTGCAGTACCTCCGGCTACAACTTACGGAGGCATTGCCGCCCCGGATAATGGCAGATGGATCGAGATCAGACACCGAGCCCACGAGATCAACAAGACGCGCCAGCATGGCACTGCATGGCACTTGCAGGCTCTGCTGGGATAGAAAAGGCCACGCAATGCTTCCGATGTCATTACAGCCTATACGGCGACAGAATCTTCGAGTCTACCAGCCTGCTATCTTCTCGAACCACGCCATGATCGCAGTACCACTACGAGGACCTGCACAATACCAGAGTCTCAACCAGTATACCCCCCATCCCCAGCCCCCTTCAACCCTTGGTGCAATCCCTTCCAAACTTGACAACTATGACAACCCTGCACAACAAGATCGCATCCGCCAAGCCAAACATCAACATCCTCCGGACTGGTGCTCCTGCTCTTCCTCCTGCTGGTGCTCCTGCTCCTTCGGCTCCGTCGCATCCTGCCCCGGATTCGCCTCGGGGTAGTTGAACGCCTTCGCGAAGCGATAGTACCCGACGGCCAGGAGCGCGCCCATCAGCGGCCCGACCCAGTAGATGTAGTGGTAGCCCGGGAAGCTGGCGGCGGCGACGTCGGGGCCGAACGAGCGGGCCGGGTTCAGGGAGCCGCCGGTGAAGTAGACTCCTAGGCCCAACACAACACCCAACCATACTCATTAGATCACGTCTCCTCAGTCTTGTAGGGGGGACCAACGGAGGGAAGAAGAACACGAGGCTTACCGGCCAACTCCGCCACAAACAGCGCCAGCCCGATGCCCACGGGCGCCAGGAACGTGGCGTTATGCTTCTCCGCCGCCAGCATCAAGATCGTGACCACCAGCAGCGCGGTCAGAAACATCTCGATGAAGAGGCCCCGCGCGATGGAGGTGTCGGCGTGGAGCCGCGTCTGCACGACCGCGATCGGCGCCGGGAACATGCACGAGACCAGCGCGGCGGCCACAATGCCGCCCAGGATCTGGGCGGGCACCAGAAATGCGCAGCGGAGCCAGGGCATTGTCCCCGCCAGGGAAAGGCCGAGTGTTACCTGCCCCCCGCGGTCCAGGGGTTGTTAGGGTCTGGTTTTGGTTTGTGTTCTTGGGGTGAGGGGTGAGGGGTGAGGGTGGGCGTACAGCGGGGTTGAAGAGCCCGCCGGAGATCCGGTAGAAGGCCCACGCCACTACTAGCAGGGACATGCCGAAGCTCAGGGAGATGTAGAGTAGGCGCTGCGGGGTGATGGTGTCGCTGGCGCTGGCGCTGGTCATCGCGGCCACTTGCGTCCCGGCGAAGGCGAACCAGAGGAAGAGGACGGTCCCGACGAACTCGCTCGATGCAGCAAGAAAATGGTTCTTTAGGGCTTTTCTTCTTTGGTGGAGTCGGGTTCGTGAGTTGGTGGTGCGTGGCGGTTGGTGTTCCACGTCTGTGTTTTGGGATGGATTCTGCATAGTTGGTAAGGGGAGGAGGAGTTTCGAGGTCTGGTTTGGGGTGGGTTGGGGGTTGTGTAAGGCAGTAGACAAATACAAACTGGTGGCTCTTGTGATCTTCGATCTGTTCTTACTATATATTTACAGTTGGTTGTTCTTATCAGGGCTGGTGGTCTCTGAAGGTGTAGATTATAGTGGATGTCAATTCTGGATAGATGGGGATGCTCTATCGAGCGTCACGATGACAGTATACGAGAATTGAGGAAGAAATAAGCGACAAAAGTACCACTCCCACGGATAGAGTTTGGGTGTATGCTGGCAAGGTGTCATCAATTTGATGAGATACAGGACTCAGGATTGGATCGCATCTCCGTAAACCCACTCATTCATTAAGATGAGTAGGAATTCTTCCGCGAGGACCGATATGGAGTCTAATATGCTGGAATCGTGGTCGAACAAGATGAAGTATTATGGGCAGGGTTTCAATGTCTAATCATCTGATATGCACAAGCTTACAATCCGGCCAAGTGACTGATATCTGTGGGATTGGCAGCATGGGATCTGATCCTGTTGGATCACCGTGGCGGCTCAGTTACCAGCCACAAGGTGTTTTGGACTCGGGGTTCCAGTACCCTGGATTCCCTGTTGAATTAAGTTTGTGGGTGGTTGGTTGGCAGGTGTCTACCACGTGAGGATATCCGATCCGTGGAGCACATCTGGTAATAGGTGACGTGAGCATTACAGCTACAGCTTCGGTTACAGTTCTCCTTACTGTATGAGTGTGCCAACACAGTGGTCTGGAAGTAACGCATTCTTGGTCCTATGTATGGTCTTGGTGGTTAGTATGGGCTGGGTATTATTGGCTGGTGGAGCTTACCGTGGCCAAAGTATGCTTTGCAGATTCAATGTTCAATTCTACAGATCACATAGTGGTCATCTTGTCCTGCAACCCTGATCTTTCGGACATGCACCGCACACCTTACCATGAACCTTCTGTTTTATGCCGTCTATCCCAATAGACAATCGTGGACGTCACAAGCCTTTCTTGGTTACAATTAGCTGATGGGTTCGAAGCGACTAAGGGACATTCTTGAAAATTCTTGAAAGGAACTACATTCATAAATTGTTGGGTAACCCTGCCGGCATCGCTGGGGTTTGTCACAAGCCGTAGGACCAACTTCAGTCACAGAAACCCCTCATAATGATAGAATGTCTATCGCTTTGTAGAAGCTTGCCTCCAGTAGTCCAAAAAAGGAATGACATAGTTATCTGCCTAATGACCTTTCATGCTCTCGTGGTCTGCATATGCTGAATAGATGGAAGTGGTCAGCGCAAGATTACCACCAGTGGCATTGGTGGTTGCTGGTATTAGCTGGATATGAACCACTATGGTCGGGACAAGTAGAAGCAACTGGTGAGTATGGAGAAAATGAACCACCGCAATGACTACTAAGGTTGGTTTGGGACTACTTAGTTCAGCCGCTGAGAGCATTTAGCAGTGTGAAAGTAGTAAAAATACATACAGTATTGGATGAACAACGTATAGTAGTAGAGCATGAAGCGAGTGATTGTATACTCTCCTTGTTGAAGCAGAGGCGCCGCATTGGGCGAGCGGCCGGGACTGGCAGCAAAATACTTGGGTACTACTATTACTTGGAACTTACCACCTACCTACTTTCCCCCTCACTTCATTCCATTCAACTCCTCCTGATCAGACCACCTCACATCCATCTTCCCTTCCATCATGGAGGTCACAGACAACTACACCCCATGCAGCAAAATAGCCGAGAGCCGAATTCGCAATCGATGCGGGGTTGCTGTCAGCAGCAGCCATTGGCTACAACCCAGCCAAGGCGACGCAATCCCCGCCGATCATGCTGCTTATCAGCCGACTCCCGATAGACGACGCAGGCAGTGCATGTATACACGGCGCAACAGTGCGGGGATGCAGACGACTGCCTTTAAATTGAGCTCGCCCGTCACCAATGCTGGTTGCTGCTCAAACCTCCTTGTACATTCTCCAGCACCTTTCGACGCCAAGTGAAGTGTTAACAATCTCAATCACCCCCACCATGGCTCCCAAACGCCCCAACTTCCTCGTCGTCGTAGCCGACGACCTGGGCTACTCAGACATCGGCTGCTATGGCGGCGAGATCCGCACCCCGAATCTGAACCGCTTGGCGGAGGAGGGTGTGCGGTTTACCGACTTCCATGCCGCAGCAGCGTGCTCGTTTGTCACCCCTTTCTTTCCCTCACTCGTACTGTCATGCTTGGTTTTCTTGTCTTGGCATAACGCTGACCGTCCGATACAATAATAATACAGCCCCACCCGCGCCATGATCATGACGGGAACGGACCACCACATAGCGGGCCTCGGCAACCTAATCGAGTGGACCAACATCACCGGCCAGAACGGGCCCAAGGGGTCGCAGATGTCCACCGCCCCGCAACGCGGGATGCCGGGCTACGAAGGCTATCTCAACGAACGGGTGGTCGCGCTACCCGAGCTCCTCCGCGACGCCGGCTACCACACCCTCATGGCCGGCAAGTGGCATCTGGGGCTGACCCCGGACCGCGCCCCCTGTAAGCGGGGCTTCGAGCGGTCGCTGGCGCACCTCCCGGCCTGCTCGAATCATTACGCCTTCGAGCCGCAGCTGGCGGGCGCGGATGAGACCCCGACGTTTCTGGAGGCGAGCTTTATTGCACTGCATATGGAGGATGACCGGTACGTGAAAAAGTTGCCGGAGGGGTGGTACTCGTCGGATGGGTACGGGGACCGGATGTGCCAATACCTGCGGGAATGGCACGAGCGGGAGGATGGTGGCGAGGGAGGGGAAGAACAGCGGAGACCGTTCTTCGCTTACTTGCCTTTCACGGCGCCGCATTGGCCGCTTCAGGCGCCACGGGAGTATATCGAGCATTATCGCGGGGTGTACGATGAGGGACCGGATGTGCTGCGCCAGAAGAGACTGGAGAGGCTGAAGGCGTTGGGCATGATCCGCCAGGATGTGGAGGCGCATCCGGTCGTGGCGGAGGGGGAGGTCAAGCCGTGGGAGGAATTCACCCCGGAGGAGAAGGTGTTGTCGTGTCGCGCGATGGAGGTGTTCGCTGCGATGGTCGAGTGCATCGATGCCAATGTTGGGAAGGTGGTGGATTACCTGGAGTCCATTGGCGAGCTCGACAACACCTTCGTCTGCTTCATGTCGGATAATGGCGCAGAGGGGGCCGCGTACGAGGCCTACCCAATGGTGCAGAGTGGCGTGATGCCGCATCTGCAGAAGTACTATGACAACTCTCTGGAGAATCTGGGGAACTACAACTCGTTCATCTGGTACGGGCCACGGTGGGCGCAGGCCGCAACCGCTCCCTCGCGATTGTACAAAGCCTACACGACGGAAGGCGGCGTGCATGTGCCCTTCCTGGCACGCTTCCCGGCCTCGGTGCGCGAAACGGCCGACCACGTCCAGAACAGCAGTATCACGGATCAATTCGCTACGGTCATGGATCTGGCCCCGTCGATCCTGGAGATGGCGGGCGTGACGCATCCAGCACCACTCTATCAGGGGCGGGAGGTCGTACCGATGCGAGGGAAGTCGTTCTACCCCTGGGCTACGGGTGAGAGTCCCCGCATTCACGAGAAGGAATTCATCCAAGGGTGGGAAACGTGTGGCCGGGCGGCATTGCGGTTCGGGGACTGGAAGATCGTCTATATCCCGAAGCCGAAGGGGCCGGAGCGATGGCAGCTGTACAACCTGGTCGAGGACCCCGGCGAGATCCACGATCTGGCAGAGGGGCATCCCGATCGATTGAAGCAGCTACTGAAACTGTGGGATCAGTACGTCATAGAAACCGGCGTGATTCCTCTCAATCCAGATTTGGGCGAGTTCCTGGAAGCGACCGAGGCGCAGATGCCGGAGAATGCGTGGATGGAGTACGACTACTGGAAGCAGGGGGCCCGAGACGAGCCGGAGAAATTCATGAGGCAGCCCCCTCGGTTTCAGCGGGTGGTCAAGCAGTTCTGAGCGAGAGCTCGGGGTGGCTACGGCTATGCTAAGTATATAATGACCTTATGTATCGAAGAATAGCTCCAGTATAACCGAACCCAAAGTGCTTTCCCATCAAATCGTCTCCCTCGATCAACCAGAGCCCCTCCCCCCAGACCGATACGGCCGCGCTATACAATCAGGGAACGATTCAATCAAAGGCGCCGACGCCTCCAGCAGTAGCTGCTTCTTCCAAGCTCCCGGCCTCTCAGCCCTAGCCCCCGTACCCTCCCCACCATGAACCTGACGTAGCCCATGTCTCTCCCTCACAGCCACCCGCCCAGGGCGCGAACAAGCCCCCAGCTCCCCATTCTCACGCCGCACACGCAACCGCTCCCTCGCCAGCCGCAGCCCCTCCAGCGCGCGCTCAAGCTCCCCCTCCTCCAACTTCGCACTCCTGCCATACTGAAACCCAAAGACCCGACCCCTCTCGAACGGCCTCTCATCCAGGTACACGTAGTGGTAGATCTCGTTCCGCTGCATGCGATCCTCCCCGCGGATCTCGGCATGCGATCGCCGCCGCCGGAGCAGCATCTCCGTCAGATTCCGGACATACAGGGGGAAGACGTCCGGCGAGGTGCGGAAGAACAGCCGGCCGGGGTCTTCCTCGTTGTCATCGGGACTGGGGCTGGAGGGGGCTGGGGCTAGGGCTAGCCTCCGCCGGAGAGCGTCCCGCGCGTGATGGAAGCTTATCGGCTGATCTGCAGTAGAACCAGTACCAGTACCAGTGTCCATACCAGTACCAGCCGCAGCCGCAGCCGCAGCCGCCGCAGTCCTGTCCCGAATATCCGATGCAGCCGGATGCAGCGTCCCGGCCTCATACAGGAAGAACGGCTCATCAGGTTTCTTCTCGACCTCCGCCGCCGCCGCCACATGATCGCCACCGTAAACAACAACCCGCATCCCCCGCAGCGACCGCAGCCGATCCAGCTCCAACAACCCCCCGTCCCAATAGGTGTCTCTCCCGCTGGCCGCCGGGAACGCCAGCGCCATTTCGACGGACACGGAGCGGAGGTGCGGGCAGGCGTGCCGGACTAAGGCGAAGGTCTCGTGCCAGTCCGCGGCGTGCGTTTCCATGCCCTGCGCGAGCGGGAGGAAGAAGGCGAGGTGCCGGATTGCGTGGATCTGGGGGCGGGTGAGGCAGCTGGTGAAGTTGGCGAATGCCTCTGTTTGCTGGGTGCGGAAGAGCGGGGTGCTGTAGGCGTAGGAGTGGGTTTCGTGGTGGAGTTGGCGGTTGGTTAGGAGGAGGGCGTAGCTGGGTTGGTACCCGGATTTGTTGAGGGTGGTGGTGGTGGCTTCTGGGTTGCGGCAGAGGGGGCGGTTGTCGATGCTGCACTGGGCGGGAATGGGTTTGTGTTGGATGGTGATGGGCTGGGTGGTGAAGAGGTAGGTGTAGATCATTTGGCGGAGTTCGAGGGGGAGGGTTAGGAGGGTGGGTATGGGGCTGTTTGGGTTAGATGGGTTGTCGGGGGATGAGAGGCGGGATGGCTGGGCTGGGGTGTTGAGGGCTTACTGGGGGAACTCCATGGTTAGGGCTGGGGAGATGCGGTTGAAGCTGTTGTGGTTGCTTTAGATCTTTGGTCGAGGGATAAACACAGAAGAAAGATCATGTCGCAATCGCGTTGGAGGCTGATTGCTGCTTACTCTGCGCTAATGACGCTAAAGTTCTTGGACTATAACTAATGCTTATCTATCACTGTAAGCCATTTTTTTCGATCCGGGTTGTATATAATAGATACAACTTTCGGACTGTGTTAAGGTTTGATTTCTGGCTTACCGACTACTGGAAACAGAATGTAGTTGTATTTTGTAGTCAGAACCTGAATATACCGTGCTTGTATGGGAGCTGGGACGTCTAAGTAGATCTTGACCACAGACAACTACAAGATCAAATTAACTGACTCTTTGAAAGCCTCGATATATCCTTGTTTGAGAGATAGTTGATTACTGGAGATGGAGGGCATGAAGTTGAGGATGAATTTTGCATGTAAAATCGTAGGTAGTCTAGTACGGAGTAGAGTAGGTAGAACGCCTGACCTTCCCAAAAGGAAGCCGGAACGCCCCGACATTCCTTACTACAACATCATAATATGTAAACAAGTAATGCTGATGCAGAGTACAATTGAGTGGGGCACTCAACTCTACACATATCCAAGTACTGGCAGGCTTGAGGTCACTGAATCAGGCATTCACTTCCGACTTCAGCTGAACAGGCAACAATTGTCTAAGTGAAGTAGATCCCGAGTCGGCATGTTACCAGCCCGACACATTTTACTCCACTCTATTGCCGGCGACCCGATCAGATGTATGTATATGACTGTATGTACATGTACATGTATGTATTGAGAGATCCGCTTTTAAATACCCAAGTACATTGTAAGTTTGTAACATGATCCAGGGTTCGCTAAACCAACCAGGCCCACAATTGAGGCCTAGTGTTCTTGTATTCCAGGTCCAACTGAGACACCTCCTAATTAGTCCATTGAACTCAATGAACAAAATAGCATCCTTTAAATGAGGTAGAAGACATCTGATGCTTCATTTCTGCCAGTTCAGACCGCTCCCAAGTGTTTTTCTTCCATTCAACACTTACTTCTGACTTCCTTACCTTGAACCTCATACGACCCGCCCATCAACATGTCCGACTTAGCGCGGAGCACCGGACTGCACGAGTTGCCCCCTGAGATCTTCGAGTCAACCCTCACACACCTGGACCTCGAATCGATCAAGGCTCTCCGCTTAGTCGACCGAAAGCTGGCCGAGAAGTGCATCGGACCCCGATTCCTAAGGTGCATCCAACAGCCTGTTCTTGATGTCTCACCGCAGAGTCTTCGCTGTCTGCATGCGTTGGCGCGCATTCCTGCACTCAGCAAGAAGATCCACTCGCTCACATTCCTTGCCATAACAATGGAGCCTTCTGGGTTAGACAAGGACATCAAATCTGGGTGGTACAGAGTGGAGAAACTCAACAAGCATGGATACGTTACTTCCCGGAGCACAGCCAAATTCACGCCCGAGGAACTGGAAAAGGCCAAATCTGATCTGCGCTGGCTCAATGAACAGCAAGAGGCCAGAGATCAGGAGTCACCCAGCGAGATGATTGAGATCCTGCAACTCGCGCTCAAATTGTTTGGAACCTTGGATGTCATCCGCTTTGATGGCGGGGTCCTCCGCGGTCGGACGGAGAGAAAGGCGCCCAATTCTCAAGACTGGCAGCCACTCTGGGCGCGAGCCTCGCAAATCCTCTCGTGGGTTTTGAAAGCAATGGTGCAGAGTAGGGTCTCGGTGAAGAGCCTTGATATCTTTCGTGATACTGATAAATGCTGTATTCCGATTGACAAGATCACCGATATTGCATTGGATCTGGGCCCAGGGCAGCTGGAAATACTCGGCAAGGATCTGATATCGCTTAAGCTCAGTATTTCCATGGCTATGGAGGATTCTCTTAAAGATGAGCTGGAAGATGAGGACGAGGAGGACGAGGAGGACGAGGAGGAAGAGGAAGAAAAGGAAGAAGAAGGAGAGGATCCCCAGCCCGTGCTAGAGGATGGAACACCCGGGATAGCATCACTCTTCCTCAAATCCGCACCAGCTCTTCGAGAGCTGGACTTAACATTCCGGCGCACTGCATATGGACAAGAATTATTTCACTACTACGATAGGATCGTCGACACTGTCGCTCATGAAACCCAATTGCCATTGTTGGAAAAATGTGCGTTGTCGGGATTCGCGGCCAAAGGACAGTCCCTGCTGCTCTTTCTCCAAAAGCATTCCAACCTGCGCTCGTTGACGCTGCATGAGTGTCACCTGACCTCTGGGTCATGGACCCCGATCTTTACTCATTTGGAGCGTTCTATGCCAATGCTGGAGAATCTCAGCCTTAAGAACCTGTTTGGGAGACATATGCAGAACCTGAAGTATGCACAGTCAAGGGGACATGCTTTACTCGATCCCACTCGTGAGCAAGAAGCAAAGGATGACGAGCAGGAGGGCAAGGGGATGGTAGTCCTGCTGCCAGTCTGGGACACAAATTGGCCACCGCAGTGGACACGCTACTCGCATTCCAATGGATTAGCTGTGCACACCAGGGACTTCACCCGCGAGGACTTGGCCAAAGGACTGGTGTTCCGGCCGCTTAGAAAAGCGCCTGGACGAGCCCTTGGTTCCCCTGAGCTTATGCGCTGGAGTAATTCTAGGATTCAACTTTACGCGCGTCCCACAGGTTAATGGCATGGTTTATTCTTTGAGACTTTAAGGCAGAACAAGTGGTTTTCAGCCAGTCCGCCAAGCGACTTACCTCTGCACAGAGCTTAGATGGTTCTACAAAACCCTGGCCATCTCCATCAGTCAAGGGTCAAGGCATATGAAGTACTTGCAGAAAGCAGAATCGTCATTGTACCACGATAATTGTACTCTATATACTAAGATGAATCATATACAAGTTATGCAATGTAGCTACCGGATAAAGCAAGCCATTGAGATTGTGCCGATCGAACTGAGCCGGAAGGCCAAATATGACAATTTAACCCTAAAAGGCAGGACACGTCGCGGCTGAATCGAGTAGTCGCGCGTGAAAGTGAAGATAGGTTGAATGTCTTCATAATCCTGGCGATCCCGATTCACCAAAGAGTACTATGTATAGCACCTAAACCCCACGCACGTTGCCATTCGCAACAACACCCATGTTCCAGGAGATATTCTTGCGAGAGCCACAAGAAATAGCGTCAGGACAACTACACATTTACCATGTATCTGAGCGGTACAGCGTTTTCTGGCGTTCAAGCCACGACATAGCCCATGTTTGTATTTTGCCCCTCCCAATAGAGTAATCGGATCGTACTTGAAGAGGTTCTCCCCCTCTAGTGGTAACCTCATTACATAAAGTAGATTATCATTTTACTTTCTTCTTATAGGTCGTCGACAAGGTCTT
This sequence comes from Aspergillus fijiensis CBS 313.89, assembly GCF_003184825.1. Classification (NCBI taxonomy): domain Eukaryota; kingdom Fungi; phylum Ascomycota; class Eurotiomycetes; order Eurotiales; family Aspergillaceae; genus Aspergillus; species Aspergillus fijiensis. The sequence goes on along the minus strand of NW_024469004.1, from coordinate 145,579 downwards.
GTACTGTAGGCCGTCGCTGGTATAGTAGTTAAGAACTTTCCAAGTGGTCTACTTCCTGAAGATCATTTCTTATCAACATCCAGATAGCAAGATCAGATTGGCTTTACAATATACGTTGAAGAGTAGGTAGTTAGCATTACGACCTTACTTCTGATCTAAACACACTTACCGATCTGTCACTGCATTAGGCATCCACTGCACTTCCAACAGGCAGCAATGTGTACTAAGCGGGGCTACTTTTTAGGTATGAGGTGTCACTAATCCCAAGGAGGCTAGCTTGCATCGCAGACAGCCCTTGCTCCACTGGGCCCTGGGAGTATACCAGACCCTGGTCGAAGATTTCTCTGTCCAGATGCATAACTCCGTACCTCGATCCTCAATCTCAGAATCCAGACAGTGACTGCTGATATGACAGATAGATCTGTTCCCCATTCAAAGGTTTCCATGGGTTATATGTGCTAGCAAATTGCCACCTGGCAGTGTGCCGAGACTTTTAGTATGTGTATTGATGGATCCACCTGAAATACCCGAGCACTCCGTGCCCTCGATCCAGGGTTCACTGGATCAATAAACTCCCCAATTCAGGCTTAGTGTTGTCATAGGCCTGGTCCAACTGAGACAGTTCCCAGTCCGTACTTCCCCCGATAGAACCTTGAAAAAGTACCATCATGGACTGCACCCTCAAGAACCAGTCCAGCAGTTTAATTCTGCCAATACCGACCGCTTTACTCATATAAAGTGTCTTGTCTACCGGGTGTTGTTGACCGGCCCACTACCATCGGAACCCACAACCTCAGCCAGCTTCATCAGGATGTCCAACCATGAGCCCAAGGGCAGACAACTGCATGAGCTGCCGCCCGAAATCTTCCAACAGGTCCTCACCGACCTGGATCTGGCGTCCATCAAGGCCCTCCGCCTGACCACGCGCACGCTCGCCGAGAAGTGCCTCGGGCCCCGGGACCAGCTCATCCAACCCGTGCTCGACTTCTCGCCGCAGAATCTGCGCGCCCTGTATGCCCTGGCATGTGACCCCGTCCTCAGCCCGAAGGTGCATTCCCTGACCTTCCTGGCCACCTCCCTGGAATCTCGGGAATTGGAGAAGAGCATCGAAGCCGGATACTACGAGGAAGTAACCTTCAATGGCCCCATATGGTCCAGGGAAGAAGTCGACTATACCCCCGAGGAGCTGGGCAAGGCTCAGGCGGAGCTACGCTGGCTCAAGGAGCAGCAGGAAGCGCGGGCCGCCGAATCGCCGAGCGAGATGGTGGACCTCCTGCAGCGGGCACTGCAGGGCTTCGGCGCGTTGCAGTCGATCCGCCTCGATGGCGGGATCGTCTGCGGACGTGGACGCGCTAAGAGAGAGCCCCCGGGCTACAAACAATGGAGGCCGTTCTGGGAGAGAGCCTCGCGGGTGCTCGCCTGGGTGCTGACTGCGATGGTGCAAAGTGGCGTCTCGGTGAGGGATTTCGATGTGTATTACAACACCGACCGGTGCTGTATTCCGGTGGATGAGATTGCTGCTCTGGCGGCGGGGTTCGGCCAATCACAGCTGGAGGTATTCGGAAAGAACCTGCACTCGCTTCAGCTGAGCTTGGCGGGGGCGTTAAAGGATGCTCAGGTTGAGAAGGCGGAGGAGGGAAAAGAAAAAGAGGAGGAAAAGGACGAATCGCCTGAGTTTCAATCCCTCTTTCAATCGGCTCCGGCTCTTCAAGAGTTGGTTCTGAGATTTCGGCGTACCGGCCGACTAGAGACTCGCAATCGCTATGACTACATAATCAACAGCATCGCCAAGGAAGTCCACTTTCCTATGCTGGAGAAATGTGAACTTGCTGGTCTTCCTTTAAAAAAAGAGTCACTGCTACTTTTTCTTCAGAGGCATCCCAACCTTCGCTCCCTATCATTACATGAGTGTCATCTGACCTCGGGTTCCTGGACCCCGATCTTTACTCATCTACAGTCGATGCCCAGGCTTGAGACCCTCAGCCTCTCGAATCTCTTTGGCAAGCACATGCAGAATCGGAAGTATGAACAACGACGGCGTCATCCTTCTTCGCCATCGCTTTCCTCGACGTCCAAGACAGAGAATGAGCCCGATGACGAGCTGGAGGAGGGCGACGGAATGGTGGTTCTGCTGCCAATTTGGAATGTCCCTTCCAAAGACCGTTGGGCCGGCTGGTTTACCGAGTACCCCCATTCCAATGGGAGAGCAGTGCACACCAGGGACTTCACTCGCGAGGAACTGGCCAAGGGACTGGTCTTTCGGCCGCTAACCAAAGGGCCAGGATGCGCGATCGGCTCTGCCCAGGCCATGAACTGGAGGAATAGTCGGCGAGAGCTTTATGCGCCGCTTGTATAGGTCAGTGACGTGGGGTGCTTGCAACTCTGTTTGTGGAGGCGGTCCCATCATTGAAACATACGAGGCTAAAGTGAATGGTAACTATTACAAATCTTGAAGTCTTTTACACTGTGCGCATTTAGGTCAGCAATCTCCCACGGGAAGTCAGACTCAACACTATTGCTATGACGAACAAAGTTGGTCAATTACTGACTCACCAGCGGTTGCAGTAACCAAGTGAACGATTCGGTCTTGGGCCGAGTAAAGTCGCTTTCAATTGACTGTGGAGACTCTAGTACCTCTAGTGCCTGTCTCGCCCCACCGGCTAGTACTAGAGGACCCACTATGTTGATCCTCCACTTGCGCCATAAGCGACATCACCGGTCTGAAGACAGATACACAAGTCCTCGTGAAGAGAATGTACTCATATTCAAGTCTGATGCACACACGATTACCGAAATCCAATCCAGTTACTCGGAACGAGGCAGAATTGATCCTTACGACAGGATATCAACGCATAGAGACGATCAATATATTGATGCAATTATCTTGCACTGTCTTAATGTAAACAATTGGTCAGATGCCCTGAGATTTTGTGATGGGGGTGGATGGAGGAGAGCACTAGGTCAATAGATTAGGGATCAGTGGTTAGGTAGGTACTCGGGCAAGAAGCAGACCAGAACTGGAAGAATTCTCGGACATTGACTCATTAGCTACATGCACCGTACCTACCCACTGCCTTACTGTCTGACTGCTAATTTCAAAACCTCCCTCTGCACTTTAGGTCTAGTTGCCTCCTCGCTATGGGCTTTATTAGGCTGCAGGTACTGCACTATGCGGTTCTAATGACTACCCAGTTATTACTAGAACGATCTATCCGAACCGCTTGCTGAGAAAGGCTTTCGCTTCTCCTTGAGGCTCCCAGGGCCCATGGAGACTGAGCACAGAAAACTTGGGCGTTCCATGGGACCCTACGGCAGCTTCTCGCCCTCAGCCGCTGCTCTCCAGCGGCAATCAAAGCACTGCGTTCTTCTCGTTCTTCTGCCTTCAGACTCGCTCGCTGAACGTAAGCAATATTGTCTGCGGCGCGGAGAATATCCTCGTCAGTGAGTTCGGGCTGCAATGGTGGATCTGAATGTCTTGTCATAAACCAAGGACATTTTCTGTGGTCTGTCGTGGAAGTTGTGGCAGATCTGAATACCGCAGTTCAATGGTGCGGTGGGCGCTCGTTCGGGCTGACTACTTGCAGCCCTGCTCATCTCCATGGTTTCGCTGCTGGAGCCTTCAGCCTCGCGTGGTTATATCATATTAAGAGACCATCAAATCCAACAATGTGATTTTATCTATATTTCACCAGGGAGGATGCCACCGCAATGGTGTGCCAAGCGCAGATGGCGGCTCAATATGGCCTGGAATGTGGAGTCTAGCCTTGAACCCCTCAATTCCTCAACTCCTCAACTCACCTGCGCGCCTACGTACTCAACCGTCCCAAGCTGTGACGCGCAGAACGCGCGCACTACCACCATGATCACTACAGTGACCTCCTTCGCCCCAAATGCGACGGGGTGTTTGTCGACTGTTCAAGGGCAACAGATTGCTGTCGCATCGTACATCAATCCCCTAAGTGATCCGGCCGCCTGGGATCGGCTGATCGATTATGATGTGAACAAAATGCCTATCTTGGTAGCCAACGTTTTGAACGGTCCGGATTCGACCGTTGACCCGAGCTGGCAAGGTGTGATCGAGCGAGCCTCATCTGCAGGCAAAACGGTTCTCGGCTATGTGCGCACCGGATACCTGGGCTTGAGTGACCAGATCTTCCAGACGCGGCTGGGCTCAGGCAACCTGGCAGATTGGACAGCTCAAATAGAGGAAGATGTTGATATGTGGTACAAGCTGTATGGCGACAGCATTGGCGGCATATTCTTCGATGAAGGCTGGCCTGAATGCGGCATCAACAATGAATACGTGGACTTGTACAAGTATATCAACGCCTATACAAAGCGTGCTCACCCCGGCGCGTACACGGTCCTGAACCCTGGGTCACCCATGGCGTCTTGCTTCGAGGATACCATGGACACCCTCCTTACTTTCGAGCAGAGCTACGACTCTTACATTGACAACTACACACCTAACGACTGGACTCCCAGAGATCCGCGGAAGCTATGGCACACCGTGTACAACGTGCCCGAGTCTGCCACTAGCGAAGTAGTCCAGTTAGCCAAAGAGCGCGGGGCGGGCTTCTTGCAGCTCACCGATGACATGTTGCCCAATCCATACGACACTCTTCCCGCGGACTCGTACATCCAAAGTATGATGGATGGAATTGACGGTGGCTCGCTGTCAAACGCGGGTGCAGTCGCTTGGGAATCGGACGGCGCTGCGGGAGCCGTGACTGAACTGACAGTGATGACCTCAGACTACAGTTCGGCGAAGTTATCTTGGGCTGCGGCCTCGAATGCTCAGGGGTATCATGTGTATGCCAGTGGTAGTCTTGCTGCCAGCGTTCCCAGCTCGATGACCGAAGTGACAATCGGCAGTCTCGCATCCGGAACCAGCTACACGTTCTACGTCAGTGCCGTAGGAGAAGGCGGCACACTGGGTTCGTCTTCGAACCAGGTTACCGTGACCACCAAACAACTTCCGGGTGGGAGGACGGTAACAAATTACAAGTCATCTCCCCGGGAGAACTCGACGGTCATTGAGGCTGATGTGCTGGTGCCTTATTCCTCCGTCCGCCTCTACATCTGGCACTCGATCGAGTGCGACTTCGACGAGGATCCAGGTTGGGGTGTCAATTTCAACGTGGACAACTACGTCTGCACCCACTATATGGTGGATGGCACGGCTCTTTACCGCTACGACGGGGTCTTTGTAACGGGGACCACCGCGCCCCCGTGGTCCTGGGAGGTGATCGACACCGTCACACTCGATGTCAGCGGCTACACTTACAGGTGGACACTACCCCTGAGCACGTCGGCTGTTGATACGAGCAAGTTTGTGGTGCAGGCGCAGGGCTACAACCCCATGATTAACGCCTTCGAGCCAGACCCGTCCGACTATGACTGCAAGGGCTCGTCCATGTGTACCACCCCGGAGTTGTTGAAGTGGTGCGATCACGCTGCGAATGACTTGTATCGAGACGACGAGATAAACTATCATTCGGCCGAGGTGATTGAGTGAGTCTTCCATCACAATTATAGCCATTCTGACGCGAGTCCTGACCTTATATCTCTAACTATAGTGATAGCGTCTACAGCAATCAGAATGGAAACTGCTGGGGCGATCTGACCCGGGGTTGCGGTGTCTTCATTCAAGGTCAAAGCTGCAGTATCAGCGGGAACGAGATGTGGAATGCCTACCAGAATATCCGCAACATCGGCGGCTGTAAGAAGTGCGGCTCGTACCATCGGAAAGATGGGTGCAGGGTGACCGTCGATTATGTCTATCAATGCGACAATCATCAAGATCTATCATGACCTCGCAGAGAGTGAACAGGGAAGAACTATCGTCCTTATGATACAACCGATGTTAATGACATAGAGCATACATACCTAACGTATCCAAACCACCTGTCTCCTCTACTGTAAACTTCAAGTCCGGTGGGAGTGGAACCGAACGCATGGTGGGGACAAGCTCCACCAAACCACTCCACTTGTACCGGTTCGATCTTCACATCAGAAGCCAACGCAGCGGGTTCCATGGTAAATGAGTTGACTATTTACCTAGCTAACCATAACCAAGTACGTACTCAAAATGACCCAACTTCCCAGACCAACCGTCCAAAACCCCATTTCCTCCAGACAAACACCCCATGGCCCCCAACAACCCATTCATCGACGCCTTCCACGACGCCTGTTTCGAGGGCAACCTTCCGCAAACCCAAGCCCTTCTCGCAAGCGGGCGCCTCATCAGCCCCACGGACCTCGACGAGGCCCTCAACCTCGCCACCGGCGAAGCGCACCCAGACATCGTAACCGCGCTCTTCGCCGCCGGCGCCCGCGTCACCCGCGATTCCGCGAGCTTCCTGACCGGCAAATCCGGCCATCAGCACCCGAGCATCGTCCGATGCTACCTCGACCACGGCCTCGACCCCAACAGCGTAGTCTCCAACGGCGAGCCTCTTCTGCGGTACGTCCAGCCCAGCACCCCCCACTTCCCCCCCCTGCTTTCGCATCTTCTAGCCTCTAAAACCCCCACGACTAACTAAGCACCCGAGGGAATCCAGCTTCTTGAAAGACCCCGCCTGCGCGCGCGAATTACTCTCGCGGGGCGCGGACCCCAACCGCCGCGGGCCCAGGGGCGTCACGCCCCTGGCCTGCGCTCTGGAATACGTCTGCGAAGACACATCGCTCTTCGAGCTGCTCGTCGAACACGGAGCGAAGCTGGAGGCGGACCTGCTCTTCGAGGCGGTCAGTTCGCGTGGGGAGGGCGGGGGCGGGGCGGGGTGCAAGACGCGGTTCTTGCTGGGGAAGGGGCTGGATCCGAACACGACCTCCCCGGAATGGGGCACGCCTTTGCATCGGGCGGTCTCTCTTGCGAAGGAGGAGGTCGTGCGGGTGCTGCTGGAGGCGGGCGCGGATCCCGCGGCGAGGGTGCGTTGCAGGCAATTCGCTGACCAAAGCCCCTCGGAAGTCGCCGAGAGGCGTCGGCTGAGGAACCCTGAACTGCTGGCTTCGCGTAGGACTATACTTGAGATGCTCCTCCGGTCTTGAGCAGCGGGGCGGGGTGAAGGTGGTCGGCCGGTTGGATAGGATAGTATCAAACCCTTGGACCATAAGAACCGATTAGTCTCACCTAGACCTTTTGGATGGATGTCAGCGGGCTATAGAGGTAATAGAGTCGAAGGACGGTCTACCAGTGGTTCTAGTCTTGATTTAAGTATTATGCAGGCCTATGCAGGGGTCATTGAATTGCCCCGGGCCGGTTCAACTATAGTCTGGCGCAGCCAGCCCCACCGAGTAAGTTATAGAGCCTTGTAGAACTCTTCTTATCTTGCAGCTGTTCTGTTGATCTTCGCCTGCGAGGTCCTTCAAGTCTCCACAGATCTATGCGACACTGGCTGCCGTCTTCGTTTCCATTGTTTTTCAAGCAATCGTCATGCGAGCGGTCCCTGAAATCTCTGGTTGGAGCCAGCCACTCACTCACCTGAGACCCTGGGGATCCTTATACAATATTGTTATTGTTGTAATATAACGGACTTGGTAAGACTTTACTCTTTCTGTACATAAATCCTGTGCACTGAGGAGAACTATATCTAGATAAGTAAAGGTAAATTGATATTTAAGTGGAGAAGGCTTCTAGAGTCATATAGTCGGTGTTCATAAGAGTCAGCCATATTTGCTATCATAGCTCCCTCTTACAACGAACCTACTAGGCTTGACAGATTGGATTGTTATAGCGTGGATCCACAGTGCCAGTAGGCAACCCTTGCCAGGACAAAGTATTTATGATTTATACGAAAGGAGATCTTGGCACTGCAAATCTCTAAACCAATGCCAAGACCGACCCATGTCAAGTGTCGGAGTAATGTCCGTCCTTCCAGGTAATCTAGACATGACATCCATGATACCCACTGTATAATAAATGTGGGTTTCCCGCTTTTACCACCGCCTGCCTCTCCTCTACACGCACACATTATCTCATTCTACGCACCATGTCACCTTACACCGTCGAGGACGCTTTAAACATTACATTTGAGCGAGCATGTAGCAACGGTGACCTGCAAGAGGTCCAGAGGGCCCTTGCCAGCCGGCAACTCACCGCCGAGAGACTTGACACAGAGCTTCAACTCGCTACCGGTGCAGCTCATCCACACATCGTGGCCGCACTCTTCGATGCCGGCGTGCCGATGACCCCTGGCGCGGTAGGTTCCCTCTGCGGGAAGGATGGCGGCCAGCAGGATCCGCGGGTCATTCGACTCTTCTTCGATCGCGGCCTGAAACCGAAGAAATGCACCACATCCAGGGGCGAGCCTCTTCTACGGTATGTCCGTTATCACATGGGGCTAGTTGCAATTGCCCGACTGATGTCTGCGTGGGTATAGCTTTTTGTATTCCGACTGTGCTCGCGAATTACTCGAGCGAGGCGTGGACCCCAACCGCTGCGGCCCGAGGAAAGTGAGCCCCCTCGTGAGCGCTCTCGGGAAAGTCGACAAGGACGGCGGAGCCGTGTTCGATCTGCTTGTGGAGTACGGGGCGAAGCTGGACGCCGGGCTCTTCTTCAATGCTCTGGTTTGGGGCACGAATTCGGCGAGCAAGACTCGATTCCTGCTGTCGAGGGGTCTCAATCCGAATGCGACGACCTCCGCGGAATGGGGCACGCCGCTACATGCCGCGGTCCTCTTCGGGCTCGAGACGGCGACCGAGGTCCTGCTGGCTGCGGGCGCGGATCCGACGGCTCGAGTGGAGTGCGCGAGACTCGGTGATCGAAGCCCCGCGGAGCTTGCCGAAGCGCGGTTCCAGCGAGGTTCGGAGAGCTCTGGCATGAAAGATACATATCAGCGGATACTCACGCTCCTTACCGATGCACAAGGCGGTCGTACGCCTTCGGCGGCGAAGTGGGGGATTAACATGCAGCACACTACCGTCACGAACAGGTCGCAGATTTCGGAAGATGCCGAGGCGGGTTTAATGGCTTATAGAGCACGGGTGGTGAGAGCACCGGCTAGGAAAACCAAAGTTGCCCCGAAGAAAGAGCAGAAAGATACCGCGAATGATGGTAGTGTTAGTAGCCGAACACGGAGTCGAACTAAGTCAACTTCCTGATTTAAACATGAGCTTCTTCAGTCTTGTTGGCAATGAAAGACACTACCGCTCTGTATGATCTGAACTTCTTGTCTCAGAAGGAGATAGGACTGATCAAGGCCTCCACAGGACTGGCCCTCACTTGAAGTCCCTGGAGGGGAAAAGAAAATGGTCGACGTGCCTAGTAGACTACCTCTCATTCCAGTTGCGCAGGCAGAGTGGAGAACCAGCCCACGGAGGTCGGAGATTGACATTGCTGCTCTGAGGCTCACAAGCGAGATTGAATCTTAGCGATCTATGAGTCATGATGAGCTTGTCTCACATTTTGTGTGGTCATGGATCCAATCCGTATGGTCATGCTAGACTACAAGCACTAAGGAAGTCTAGCAGTAAATCAAAGTGGGCTGGGAAGATTGTTCGGCCTGTCGGCCAACGTTCCCACCTCACTGGGGCATGCCAAGGGTCCTACTAGATAGACTAAAAGGTATTCTAGTCTACGTGTAGAAACTGACCGGTGTTACTAACCAATTTAGAGGGCGACTAATACCAATCGAGGCCTTGATGTTCTTGGCTCGCCCTGAAGAGTCCCAGAGTTTCCAGGGACCGGATTCGACTTTTCCTGATCTGGTGCAGACTCGACCCCACTGCCCCTGGCACCGAATTCAAGAACCGTCCGATTTTTCAATGCAACCAGGAGATGTCTTTCAACTTTACACCTTCCCGGCGACTCCGGAGTGGTGGCAGGCAATCCGATCCACGAGAAACCTTTCCTGTCCAACAGAAAATTCTTCATTGTATGTGGGGTTGGAGCGATATTTTTGAAGTATTGCTGAGCTTTGTCGAAGCCGATCTGCTCCTTTTTTTTTCTTTTTTTTTTTTTTTTGCCGGAGGATCATGACAGTCTGACACCTGTGCAATGACAGGCATGCTTCCTTGGGTGTACTCTGTATGTACACCGGTTCACCGAGAAGGCCCTTGGCTCGGGTGACGGGACAGAAGCACAAGCACACCGAACCTTGGGTTGGTATGCTGGAACGTCAAGCAATCGGACTGTTTTGAACTGTTATGAATTCGACTTGAGACTCAGTTACCAGAGGGGCTATATAGGGATCAACGCGAGGTCTTAGACCTAAGCTGGGATTGTTCCCCAAAAGTTTATCTTTCTTATGTCAGATCGCAGTGTCCTTCAAGAGAATATGGCTGTTAGGTGGAAGCCATTGAAATAATCATGGATTCGAGATCAGGTTACCTAGTCTAGTAGGCTATTCTCGGTTTAGTAAGGCCGCTCCGAGCCCGGCCCTTTCCCAATGCTTCTATAACAGCACAAACGGCCTCATAGATTCGTCGCAAGCTAGTGGGCATAGCGCAACCTGGTCAGTCTTATAGCTTTGTCTACGTACGATATCAGTTATGGCACAAGTTCCCTCACTATTTGATCTGGTACAGTGAGATCCCTGGGTGCTTCGCAAGTGATAGAAGAGGGATAATAATCTGGAAAGGGTGAAGGTATGTACTAGATGGCTTGACCCCAAGCTGTCAAACGGGGTAACGCTGACTATTCCTGTCAGATACAGCGTATGCAGGAGAGCTGCAAGTCCATGTGTTGTCAGGGATCCAGATTGTAGTCAGGAGAATATATGCATCCTCTCAGCCGTTTCAGTGATCACAAATTGACGCAGGCACGGGTCAGGTACGACCTTTCCTGTGGAATACGATGGGATACAATGGCTACGAACAATGAACGTCTACAGAATACGAGAGAGGAGAGGAAACATCAAGCGCACTGAAATCATCCCCTATAGCTATGTAGTATCAAGCAGAAAGTATGTTTTGTTACAGCAGCAGCAAAGCATAGTAGTCATCTTGCACAACTCACCCTCGAGCAATCACATTCCTCTTCACATTCAACCCAGACATGACCATCCTCCATCCATCTTTCTTCGGCGTCTGCACCGTCAACTTGAGATTCTCCCGCGGAAACAGCGTCACATAGTTATCAGACCAATAGACCGGCGTGATTTCGCCGGCCTCGCTCTCTTGCTGGCTCGCCGCATCGACAACCGTCAAATGCATAAAGAAAGCCGGGATATCGGCCTTGTTCTCCAGTGTCACCTCTAGGGTCGACCCATCTTCTCCCTTCTGCTTGACGGTCACGCTCGCCAGCACACTCGCTGTCCGCAGGTTGCTCAATCCGGTGAAATCCGCATACCGCGAGACCGGAGTGGTGTACCAGTTCGATTTGCCCCAGTCGAGCACGTCATTCTCCTTGGTCACCCAATACACATTGCGACTGAGGACTGACCCATTGAGGGCATCCTTGAGCAACAATCTCAAGAACCCCACTCCCTGTAGACGATTCACCCCGTCCGCCACGTTGGCAACGGGAACCGATGCACCCGGCTCGGTCTCCTCCACCCCCACCGCCTGCTTTTCCACCGTCTTCCCATCGACAGCGGTGATCAATTCTACCTCCACCACCCTCTTCACCGTCTTACCCCCTCCAGTCAGCCGGGGGCCCTTTAGATTGACCACACGCACCTCCCTGCTCACATAGTCGTAGGCAACGTGCTCACCCCGTGCCGCCGCCGTCTTCGTCCCAAAATACGCCCCCGCAGGCCGAAGATAGTAATCGAACAATTGCCAATGTAGACTGGGCCACGCGCTGTTCAGCATCCAATACACCAGTCCTGTTGCCGGACGAGCACTACTGCTGCTGGCAGCATTTTGGTTGATCGCGAACCCCTCGAACACAGCTCGCGTAGCTTCGTAGTCCATCAACTGGGTCTTCTGGAGGTAGTCCTCCAAAGAGGTGGGATCCCCGTATCGACGGAACAGCGCGGTGTTGTAGATCTTGCGGGTGTGGAATTCCCCGGCACCCCGCGGGGACAGATGATAGGATCCCGACGAGGGGTGACTCCAGAGGGCGTGGAGATCCGCAAGGGAGAGGAACTGGGTCAGAGAGGGCAAGGTGGGTGTTCCGACGCCGGGGCCTTGTTCGGACCCAAAGCCGTAGGCAGTCCCGGACTCGGTTATACCGGGTGTGTTGTTGGAGGTCCAGTAGTTGGGAGGCACCCAGTCGTACGGGCCGAGCATTTTCATGCCCGAGGGTCCCAGGCCGGATGGGTTGCCGCGGGCGGAGGCCGAGGCGACGACAGGGTTGGTCCAGTTTGTAAGTTGGAGCGCGGCAAGGTATTGCCTGCTGGCGGATTCATCCGGCCAATAGTCGGATCCGAGAATGAAGGCGAGGAGTGAGGGGTGCGCTTGGAGGTAGGTGGATTCGTGGTACATCTGCCGGTAGGCAGTTGTGTAATCCGTTGTGGTCCACTGGTGGCCTTGACCGTCAGGGTTATACTGGAGAAAGCTTGGGGTTAGTGAAATGATGACAAGGGGGAACAGATGAATGTTTCAGTTGGAAAGGGGGGTGGCGGTGGGGTTGGGTTGCCATACGTCCCATCCTTCCCATTTATCGCAACATTCCCAGCCGGCTATGATCATGATTCCCATTTGGTCTGCCAACTGGTAAAACTCCGGGTGCTCGAGCTTGCCTTCGAGCCGAACAGTGTTGAGGCCCATGTCGAGGACGTAGCGGAAAATGGTGCGGACGCGATTCAGGTCGAAGCGGAGGAAGAGGTCGGGTGCGTAGCCTGCGCCTCGCACATTGAAGGGGTGACCGTTGATGCTGAATGAGAGGTCCTTGTCGGGGCTGAGCTGAGAGATTACGTGGCGAATACCAAAGGTTGTGCGCGGTGCCCGGTCTGAGATTGTCCCCTGAGGCGTGCTCACGTTGAGCTGAACCGCATAGAGTGGCTGGCGACCCCACGCAGCAGGCCACCAGATTTGAGGGTTCTGAATGGTCACAGGGATTGAGATGGTTGTGTGCTCATTGGGGTTGAGCCGGATACTGCCCGAAAACGGGACCCGCTGCTGCATGCCAGTATCTTGCTCCGCCGCGATGATCCCTTGGAAGGATGCTTGGATGGGCACATTGTTCTGGTTGGTGACATCCGTGATGACTGTCACCAGCACTCGCTCACTGGGTGCGGTCTTAAAGTCGGTGACGATCCGAATCGGGGACAGAGAAATAGGACCTGTCTGCTTCAGCTCGATATTGCGCCAGACACCGGTGCCATTATCTGGTGGCGCCGGGTTCCAGTCTGCGAAGCCTTGGCCAAAGTCGACAGAATAGTCGGTTGAGTGGGCTTGAACGAGAAGAGCGTTTTTCCCTGAGCGGACGTGCGGCGTTATGTCATACTGGTGGCCGCCAAAGCATCCTTGCTGATAGTCGCTCCAAGCTACCTGTGCGCCGTTGAAGTAGATATCAGCCTTGGAAGAGATGCCGTGGGTGATGAGGAAGAGATGGTCGCCCTTAGGTAGGGGCTGTAGGCCGAACTCTTCACGGTATAGCCATGGGGACTGAAAGTCGGATAGATCGACGCCGTTCATATGGTCCGAGTAGAAGAGATCGGTCTCGTTGTAGACCCCAGCTTGAAGCAAGCCGGCCATGACGGTGCTGCGCGACCCGATACGGTGCCATGAGTCCGTCGTGGCATCAGGCTGCGAGAGCTTGCTGGCTTTTTCTCGGGCTTGAATCGAGGACTGAAGATACCAGCCAGGAATTATGACCGAGTCACCGGGCGACAGACTGAATCCGGAGACCAGACAGAGAAGATTGAGGAGATAGAAGTAGATTAGAGGGTACATCGTGCAATTAGTCCAAATCATGATGCTTGCTTGCGAAGGATTGTAGATACTTGCAAAGATGATTGGAACTGTAGATGAGATGGAAAGGAGTGTAGTTGACGAGAATGAAAAGTAGAGTTGATGGGTAGCAGTGACTCAAATGTCCCGTTAGGGAGAATCGGCAAAAAAAGACACCACGGCCCCGACACACCATGACGTCGGTTGTACAGACAAAGTCTTCGATGATATCGAGATGAGGGATGAAGACAAGCTCTGAGTCACATGTCGCTTGAAAAGACAGCCGGATCATATTGTCGGACACCGTGTTACGTCGACTGGAATTCAATTCAGCTGTGAGGTAATTCAAACATACACATGAAATGATGTCAACGCAAACTGCATGATGCTATGTGACGCAGGTTGCTAATATTCTGACTATTCAATGATGAGAGACCCTTTCTGCTGAAAGACATTCCAGAACATCTTATCTCTTAGATCTAGAATGAAAGGTCTATAGCCCCTTCAAGGTCCAAGTACCCCCTTGTAGACCTCGAGCCTTGCCATTGACCAACTTCACAGCTTGCCCACGCTTAGATATCAGCTGCCCAGTAGCGCCCTCAATCTCCACAGACCCCGAAGTGCCATTCGGCGCAGTAAATGTCAACTGCTGAAACGTCCCGGTTGCAGACTTCTGATATTGAGTTGCGAATAGTCCCAATTGTGTTTCAAATCCGGCTTGGACCTCAGTGAGGTTACCAGGTTGAGGCTTGAATAACCAAGTCGAGCCAGCGGGACCAGTTAGACGCAAACCCGCTGTGTAATATGTGAGAGCGGAGGTGGGACCCGTAGACCATCCGTGGGCATGGGACACTCGCGGTGTGTTTCGATAAGGAGCATAGGCCAGTGACCCATCGGTTGAGTAACCTTCGATAAAAGTGGAATTTGTCATGCGTGGGTCGTCAAGCATGAACCCCCACTGCAGGCGCAGAAGATCTAGTGCTCGATCTGGTTCATTAGCTAAATAATGCGCTTGCAGCTCGAACCCGCCGATAAAGGGAGACACAGTTGACCCAGCTTCAGGGGCGGGTGCTCCATAAGGTCCCCACCGTGCCGCTAGAGCAGAAGAAATAGCTTCAGATTGATTAGAAGAAAGTGTTAGATTCGCTTTAATGGCCCAAGCATTGCCATCTTGTGGGTGAAGTGTCGTGGTCTCGTTGTCCCGGTATAGGCTATTTTGTGCGTCCCAGAGACGGGCGTTGGCAGCCGCTTTGATCTTCGATGCAGCTGTGCTCCAATTGCCCACGTTGGCGCGATCATCGAGAGAGCGTGCCAGAGAGATGGCGTCATTGAGCACGTAGTAAAGGATCGCATTAGCTTCGATGTTCTATGAGCAATCAGTAACGTGTTATTAATAGTTGTGCACAATTTTGTGTGAGTGCTAAGGTAGACTTACATGTCCACCCATACCAAATCGTAGCCAGTCGGCACTGGCTGTGATATTGGCAAGACCTGAATTGTCCAGGCTCGACAATGCCCATTGCAGACCTTTCTTGTATTGCCCCCAGTAACGAGTGATCCAGCTTCGGTCTCCAGTGTATTGATAATAGGACGACGCGCCGATCAGACTGTGGAGGTGGTATGTGAAGCTCACAATATCCAGGAATGGCCTGCCTGCATAAGGAAGTTGACCATTTGCCTTCTGAAGCACGAACAAAGACTCCAAAGCTGTGCGAACACTTTCGAGATCCGCGGTGCTGACTGCCGCGCTTTCTATAGCAATTGACATATCGCCCGGCCAGACCAAGCGATCACGCTTCGCTCCATCAACGAGAGTAGTACTGCCGTTAGTGATAGTGTAATTGTTCCACCAGGAATCGGTTTGAGGCAGAGTAATGTTATCGGATGAAGTTATCACGCCCAACCAGATCAAGGAGTCTCCGGTGGTGGGATCAATTGTGCAGAGCTGCAAGGTATAAGCACCTGCATACCAGATCCGATTGATAAGCTCATCGCTGCTGTGGAAGTAGCCTTTGTAACCGCGAAGATCTTGAGTAGGAGCCGCGGTGTAGTTAATGCTGAGACCATCCAGGGATATAGTGGCGGTAGAATTGTTGACAAGTGTGAGGTATCGGAACGCACCCCGAAGGTGCTTCTTGTCCGCACCGTAGGTTCCTGGTCCATGGCCCACTGAGAACCAAAGAGGCGAATCAAGACCAGCATCGCTGGTAGCATCGCACGCCTCGCTGCTTATCCACAAGCTCGACTCTGTGAAAGTAACTCCAAGTTGAGCTGCTTTGGAAGAGACCGAAGTCACATCCAGAGATACTATACCAGCAATATTGCGACCAAAATCATAAGTCACGGACGACTTGCCATGAAGAGTTGTCTGGTGGGTTGTAAGACCGACGAGAGCTTCAGGATTGTCCACAGTTCCGTTGACCTGATACACCAATGAAGGATTCAAGGTCCTTGAGTGTGGGGCAAGAATATAGTCTTCAAAAGGAACGGCGTGCGAGCCAATGGCCAGCAAGGCCGGAGTCAAGATCCAGGATGACCACAACATGTTGACTTCGTAATGGCTCCGTCTCCATGGGCTTTTGAAAACTCCTCTGTCTTGAGGAACGCTGGTGCCTATATACGTCTCTCACGAGCGACCTTGACCTGACATCAGAGCAGATCTGGCAATACATAGTCGGGTGAGCAAATACCGAATGCAAACAGACTCGGTTGAATCTCTGACCGAGTGCTGCGCACCTCTAGGCCCCTCAGCTTTCAAATCCTGCAGAAAGTGGAGATCATGTCATCAGGATACAGAAACTTGTGTGGGGTATGCGGCAGAGGCGGCATCTCTCCCCTGAGCTTGCCGAACCTTGTCGAGTCGAGTATAACAAGAGGTGTGCCGCGAGCTTGATAATAGATCTCTGTCATGTAGGACAGAGAACTATTTGGTGTAGCCATGGTCTCTTCTGCAAGTTCCATTTCCACGGTTGGTATTTTCATGGCGCGGTAACAAGGAATGACATGATGGACGTTGCCGAAGAAACCCCGGAGAGTTCAGCAGGTTGCATTTCCCCGCATTCTGCGGGGAAAGTCAAATGAGGAGGTAAGGTCGACCTGATCAAAGCATATTTAGGCAACTGGAAATCGTATGGCAAATTGAGCTTGGTTCTCTTACATGGTTCTGTCTTGACTCCAGCATGGAGCAATTGGCCCACGACCACTGTTCAACTCCAAGGCGCGAGCAGTTCCAGATCATGAATGTTCCCCCCTGCTTCCATTTCTTCGGCAGAACATCAGAGGGCGGTGAGGGATTCCGAAAGGGCGGTATAATACTGCCGGCAGTGCCAAGTTGGAGAGCGTCCACTTTTAGAAAAAAGACGGAAATAGCCACCACTCACGATGCTGGCTTCCAACAATGCTTGTGAATAAAAGATGCTGTAAAGCCTCGCTCACTGGCACATAGTAGGAGAGTTCTTATAGAGCCTTACCAGCGGCCAAGTCTTCTTTCGGTCGAATATGTCTCAGTTCTTTGTTGCATCTGAAGGGCAGGGAGGTATTCTAGGATTATTGACGTCATGGAACAAGGCGCATTCCAGATCGCTCTCGATCCGATCGGTTTCGATCTCAATTCCTTCAGCCCCCCTACCTCCACCCGGGTTTAATTTTGACGAAACTGCTTCGCGTGCTCTGAGGCCATGCTGTGGAAAAGCGCGTTAGTCTTCTCACCACCATTATCCAATTCGCTTCTTTTTCGCACAACACGCATCTGTCACCTGGCCAACGCTTGTCTGGCTTCTTATCCTACCATGCCACGCCCGAAGCGCAAGGCATCAAGCAGCTCAAATGCTCGATCGGAGTCCACCAACGGCACCGCATCCGCGACCAAGCGTGGAAAGCTCGACCTGTCGCGTCCGCATCCCCATGCGAAAGACACCGAGGATTTCGGCATCGTCCTTCGAGAATACTATCCACCTGAGATGTGCAATGAGCGAGTGCACGCTTACAACGATGGAACATTAGAACGACCAATCGAGGAGCTACAAAGGTCTTACGAAGATACATTGGAGGCGCGCGGATCAGTTCAAGCTGGTTCGGCGGTCGTACACTGGTTCAAGTCCGACCTACGACTGCATGATAATCGCGCTTTGCAGATGGCGTACCAGGTGGCCCGCGAGCACAAGGTCCCACTGATATGTCTGTATATTTTGTCTCCTCAGGACCTGACAGCGCATCTATCCAGTCCAGCACGGGTTGATCTGACGTTACGTACACTTGGAGTGTTGAAGAGAGACCTGAACGAGCTGGATATTCCCCTTTACATGGAGACACAAGAGAAGCGCAAGGCGATTCCCCAGCGCATTGTGGACCTGTGCAAGGAATGGGGTGCGAACCACCTGTACGCGAATATGGAGTACGAAGTCGACGAGTTGCGCCGTGAGGCAAAATTGGTCCGCATGTGCGCCGAGAACGGTGTGCGGTTTGAGGCAGCTCATGATGCTTGCGTTGTCACCCCAGGAAAGCTCCATAGTCAGCAAGGCAAGCAGTATGCCGTCTATAGTCCATGGTTTCGCGCCTGGTGCGCGTTTCTCAAAGAGAACCCCGAATACCTCGAGGTGGCGGAAGAACCGGGATCTAACCCCGGAGATGCTCGGAAACATTTCAAGGAATTGTTTGACAGCCAGGTGCCCACAGCACCTGAGAACAAGACTCTATCCGACGAAGAGAGAGAGCGGTTCCGTCAATTATATCCCGAAGGCGAGCATGAGGCTCTGCGACGGCTCGAGGCTTTCCTCGAAGAGAAGGCGAGAGACTATGATGATCAGCGCAATTATTTGAGTGGAGAAACCACGTCCGTTCTCAGTCCCTACTTTGCGTCAGGCTGTCTCAGCGCACGAACAGCTGTAGATCAAGCGCGTAAAGCGAATAAGGGCCTCCTCGACCGTAACCAACCGGGCTACATGTCATGGATAAGTGAGGTTGCTTGGCGTGACTTCTACAAGCACGTATTGGTCCATTGGCCGTACATCTGGTTCGTCTCTTTTCGAAAACTGTTATTACGAGTGCTCTGGCTGACATGAACCAGTATGAACAAATGTTTCAAGCCGGAATTCACGAACCTTGAATGGGAGTATGACGAAGAACAATTTGACGCCTGGAGTCAGGGCAAAACTGGCTTCCCGATTGTCGACGCTGCTATGCGACAGCTAAACCACGCCGCATGGATGCACAATCGTAGTCGAATGGTGGTGTCATCATTTTTATCCAAGGACCTGCTGATTGACTGGCGGCGTGGGGAGCGCTATTTCATGGAACATTTAATTGATGGCGACTTTGCGTCCAATCACGGCGGCTGGGGTTTCGGGTCGAGTACTGGCGTCGACCCACAGCCATATTTCCGGATTTTCAACCCGGTTCGACAGAGTGAGCGATTTGACCCCGACGGAGAATACATTCGGAAGTGGGTGCCGGAGCTTCGGGAGGTGGAGGGCAATGCGATTCATGATCCGTATGGGCGGGGAGCCGGCGAGGTGGCCAAAAAGAATGGATATCCGCAGGCGATTGTTGATCACGCGAAGAGTCGAGATCGAGCGTTGGCGCGTTATAAAGCAGCTCAGGGCCATTGATCTGCTGCAGACGTGAAGAAGACAGGGTCAGTGGGTCAAATTGGGTAACTAGTAAAAAGAAACTATTGCAAATAGAATTTTTAGCCAATCGTTTGAAATATCCTCTGTCAGTAACCGAGGTATATTTTGCGCAGTGGACTTACAGATTTTATGGACAGAGTTAGTCCCGCCAAGCAATCGACCACCATCCGGAAGGATAGAATAGCTGTCAGCTAGTAGTGGGATGCTGGTACTGAGTGTAGGTAAATGCAAGAACCTTAACTACACGTACTGTGAGATGGTCAGTAATCCCGGTTGTGGTTGCCAGCGTGAATGAGTGGTGCGTGCGTGCAGAGGGCAGAAATGCGGAGGAGGAGGAGCTGAGGAGGCGGACATCCCCAGCAACTCCAGCAACTCCAGTTTCGGTTCCACCATCGGTCGGTTTCCCCGCCGCCTTCTACTTTGTTCGACTGTTTCGTTTCTAGCACTGGGACTGTTACGCACCCTTGTCAAGAAACCTGCTCTGTGAAGATTTCTTTCTTTCTTTCTTTCTTTCTTCTCTGCTAGCCAGCTACCGCTTCTCGCTGCCATCAGAAATCTGACCATCGTATCCCACAACCCGTGATCAAATCAATGTGACTGTGCTTCCCCGCTCCGAACCGGCTGGCCTGGGCGAGTGAGACTAGTGCCCTCGCTTTCGCTTCCTTCGTCTTGGCCAAACTGCTAACCTCTTCTTGCCCGTGGTTCCTAGCGACCTGGCCAACTCATTTCAATTCATCTGATTTCGATCTTCATCTTGACTACCCTCCGAACCCTCCCCAACTCACCAATGTCGGATTGAAATGGATCAGTCGGGGGACGCCCAGGCATCCAACGCTCCAGCAACCGCCGCCGAAGAGTCGACCAACGGAATTATCACCAAACGTCGTTGGCGGCGCAACCGGATCGCATGCGACTCCTGCCATTCGCGTCGCGTGCGCTGCGACCGGGCTTTTCCATGTTCACGCTGTCTGCGCAGCGAGATTCGCTGCGAATTTACTCGCGAACGTAGGAAAAGAGGCCGTATCGCCCGATCCCGATTAACGGAGACCAACGCGGTGCCGGAGAGAGCGACCCGCCCGGTCGACGACGAACAATCCGCGCTTCCGGTGTTGGCGGAGACAGCTGGCGCTTCAGGCCGACGAGGCTCTCCTGTCTCACTTTTGCAACACAAATCCCCATCCACAAATGACATCGCCGCTTCGGCTCCGAGCATCGACGAGCGACGCTCCCAAGCAGATGCTACGCTCCCTCCTCGCAGACCTCGGCCTGGTGAGAATCCAACGGAGGAATGGTTATCGGCGACACATGTGTCGCCTGGGTCCTATGAACCTCTGGGAGGACTCGGCCTGGGCGAGGGACCTTTTCCCCGGATGTTTGATATTTGGCAGGGAGTTGAGCTAGCTGGTTATAGCGATCCTACCTCAACAGCATCCAAAGCGACCGGCATCGGGCAGACATCCGGGTCGGCCATTGCAGCATTGAAATACCCGGTGCTTATGCCACTCATGCCGTTCCTCGAAGGAAATCTGCCTCGCAAACTCGTGTTCGATCTCCTTGAGTTATATTTCACAAGCGCCTTTTCAACTCATATGCACCCAGTCTGTCATCACATACATTGCTATGTTTTACGAAAGGCATCTTTCTTCACTCGGGAGACACCTCGTCCTAGCAGTCCTGCTCTTCTAGCCAGCATGCTCTGGGTTGCCGCGTTGGATGACCGTGCTTTTGCCTTGCCCATCTCCCCGCCACAGCGCAAGAAGATCTGCCAGTTTCTGTGCGCCCTGACAATCAGACTACTCCGCCCATTAATCCACGTTTCATTCAAGGATACAGAGGGCGCAACCGCGAGTGAGGCCGCCTATGCCGGTCTCGGACCAGAAGGTCCGCCGACAACCGTTCATCATCCGTTTGAAGCTGGAGGAGATGATAGGGGCCTTGTTGGTCCAGCGGGTTCGTTGGACGATGTAATCACTTACATCCACGTGGCCTCAATAATTTCATCGAGCGAACAGAAAGCCGCAAGCATGAGATGGTTGGTCTACCCATAATTGCTATCTGTGTATGCGGTGCTAATCTGTTCCAGGTGGCATGCCGCATTTACTCTAGCCCGAGAGCTCAAGCTGAATCAAGAGATCGAGGTAGTGCCTAACGAGGATAGTCACCACACGGATGGCTCTAGTCCGTCGTTCGATTATTCGTTGGCCGGCTGGAGTGGCGTCGACACCGGCCCCTTTTTTGATTACTCGAACCCTGCTCGGCCAAGCCTGAATTGCGTATGCGATCGGAGCCACGATGTACGTACCACCATTACCGAAGAGCATCGCGAGGAGCGGCGACGGACATGGTGGCTACTATACATCATGGATCGTCACCTTGCGCTTTGCTACAACCGTCCGTTAGCATTGCTCGACGCGGAGAGTGAAGACCTACTTTTGCCACTGGATGAGGGATCGTGGCAAGCGGGTAATATCCATAGCAACAGCCCCAAGACTGACGGACCACAATGTCTGCTGTCTGGTGAGAAGAACAAACGCCGCGTCTTCCCCAACTTTGTCTGCCACGATCATTCGATTTTTGGTTTTTTCCTGCCCCTGATGACTATCACTGGCGAATTGATAGACCTGAATCAAGCACGGAATCACCCGATGCTTGGTACGCGATTCAATGGCAAAGATGCATGGGATAGCCACGTCAGTGAGGTACTACGACAGCTCGATATCTACAAAGCTAGTCTCACGACCTTTGCGGCCATCGCCTCTGATCCTGATGGCCCTATGCCTGGTGCTTTCCCTCCCAAGCCCGATCAGCAGCCGACCGAAGCTTCTCTTGCGCAAGCGTATGCGTGGCATACACAGACGGTGATCTCTTACGCATCGTACCTGGTTCATGTGCTCCACATCTTGCTTGTAGGGAAATGGGACCCGGTGTCACTTATCGAAGACAAGGACTTCTGGACGTCTTCCCCTGCATTTGCTTCAACCATCTCCCATGTGTTGGAGGCTGCGGACTCAGTGGATCATATACTACGATATGACCCCGATATCAGTTTTATCCCATATTTCTTTGGAATCCAACTTTTACAAGGGAGTTTCCTTTTGTTGCTGATCGTGGAGCGGCTGCAAAAAGAGGCGGGGGATGGGATTCTAAATGCGTGCGAGGTGATGATCCGTGCAACGGAATCATGTGTTGTCACTCTGAATACGGAATACCAGCGGAATTTCCGGCAGGTCATGCGGAGTGCAGTGGCTCAGGCGCGCGGGCGCCCCGTTAATTACAGCGAGATTCGACACCGACGCAAAGCTGTGTTAGCGCTGTACCGATGGACACGAAAGGGCACGGGGTTGGCCCTGTGAGGTTAGGCGACACGGCCTCCTCGGCTCTACTCTTGTCTCGAGTACAAAGGGTGGGGAGGGAAGTGGCAAGGATCTTAGACTATTTGCAGGGATCAGATCTAGCCCGTTACCCCCTTCTCCTTTCCCCGGAGTGATATGCAGGCACATGCTGCATGGTCGTAGCTCTTCGACCTAACAGCCGACCGACCTGCAACACTAGTAGGAGTGGGGAACTGTCTGGCCCCGATGCGGTGTGTAGGAGACAGGTACCAGCTGATCCTGACTTCGACTACAATCGTGCTCTGTATATATTACATAAACCTTGGAATGTACATATTTGAGAACAAGTTCCGACGCTATGCATAGTCTTCAGTAGGATAGTAGAACCACCATAAGAATCTCTTTCTTTTGATCGAGGACGGTCAGACAGGCGAAGCGCAAAGGTAAATTTGGCTTCCAGGTGACGATTAACCGATCCCATCTGGGGATGTGAAAGCCGGCAAATTTGGACAGGATCAGTTGACCAGTTGACTTTTCCCCGCAAACCCCAGACTTCTTCGACCCCAAAATAACGGCCCGCCTTCGCCTTTTCTCCCATTCGGTCCGAGCTCTTCAAGCTCTCGGTTAATTACCATTAAAAGGACCGAGATCATGCAAGTGCACGGTGCCAGATGGTGCCAGACGCAATCAACTCCGATACTCCTGCTCGGCTGGGTTGATTGAAAACCTGGGGGAGTTGGAATTGTTCGGTTAAAAAGGCTACCCCGGGGAACCCAAAAACCATGCTTCCTTGTGATCAGATCTCGTTTCTATCGAATCACTATTACCCTTGCTCCCTTCTTCAATTTACCGATCCCCATCGTGGCCGCCATGCTGTACTTGTTCAAGCTGCATCTCCACCACCTCTTTCAATCATGTTTCATTCAAGCTGTTCGCCGGAGTTTATCCTGCTTTGCGCAGGTTATAAGCTTGCTTTCCCGCCCCGTGCTTTCCCCCCGGAGAGGTTTTTGTAGTGGCTCTCGAAGCATTCGTGACCGAAGGGTTCATCTTTACCCACAACAATAGCAAACTACTGAACGCGTCAATGCTCACCTTGCAATGAGCGCGAGATTCTGACTGCAATCTACAAAACAACGAGTCACCCTCCTACCACCTATTCTCGCGAAAGATACCGAAGCAATGCTCGACTCCGATTTCTCGACAGACGTGCCAATGTGGTTTCCATTGGACTCGTTAGACAACCAGGCTTTCGCTCTGGACCCGGAGCTCGCCGGCGAAGACTTGTACGGGAATCAGCTGGGTGTCAATGAATTCGACCTTTCGTCTGCCCATCTGTTGAGCCCCGAGCTTTGCGCCGACTATGAGTCGGCAATGGCACAAGCTGCTTCGGGCCAATTTCGGGTACCCCATGTATCAGGGATGCCAGATACGCCAGCTTCCTCAGGATTCGTGGATAAACTCACCTCGATGTAAGTCTGCCACAGCAATTTAGATTCTCCTCCACCAGAAGTTACTCCTAGGGGTCGGGCTTGCAGGAAACCGGGAATCTCTCTGCACATGGGCTGACTAGAACCCCTCACACTACTAGATTTGAAGAATCCACTTTCAACACTACCCCCAATTCGAAGTCTTTCCCCGCCCACCTCTCCCTCGATGACCTTCTCCGTTCGACCTCCCAATTAGCCACCGAGCGAGCTCTCTACATGAACATTCCGGGAGCTATCTCGTCACCACAGTCGTCATCGCACGATAGCTTCAGCGCTGGGCCCCCATTCGGCCAATCGCCCGTTGCGCAAGAGCCCTGCAGCTCGCCGGGAATGAGCCATCAATCATACAGTGGGAGTGAGGGAGACTGGGAACGGGAGTGCAATTTGAGAGAGCCCGCACAGTACTATCGGCTTCCAGACATGGCACTGTCGGACAGCCTGCCGCTCCCTTCTTACCCCCTCGATGGGATGATGATGTCTGAGCCTCTGTTCAATGACCCACACCCACCTACGATTGCGTTGCAAGCAGGTTCGGAGCAGACTTGCACCGGCGGGGTCAAAGGCAAGGCCAGGGAAGGGTACACTGGAATGAATAATAACAATGGACTGAAATCTTCCAATGCGATGGAAGGACTGACCCCGCTGGAAATGCCTGACGGGAGCACCCGGTTCACCGCAAATTGGCTCCCCGTGGACCCTGAAGGGGGCTTCACAATCCGAGACCCCTCCGTCGACCATTTCAACCATCTCAACGATGACCCTCTGGACATCGACCCGATGATGGAGTGCTATGCGCAGAATGCATTCATCTCGGTCCCCACGGATACTGGGTTCCCTTGAGAAACCGAGAGGCAAAACCGAAGTTAGGGAAAATAATTCAAACCGAGGACTCACGACCCGAAGAAAAAAAGATTGCAGATCGGGTAATGATGATGGGGAGGTGGCCTTCGGAGCACCGAGGGGACACACACCACAAGCACCACGCACGCACGCACTACGCTAGCTTACTAGCCTCGATCACGCCTAGTGCCTGCAAGAGCAATCTAGGCGACCGACCCTGGACCGATGCGGGGACTCAACCACGCACAGTCGCCATACGTTCCAGGGTTTGTCCCTTCCCCCCAAGCCTCAACGGTCTCCCCGAATCGAGCGAGTTAGTCGACCGAGAGCGACTCGGGCCCAGAGGCCAACCGAAAAGTTAATTGCTGTGCACGCTGTGTGCGCGTGCTTGCTAAATTGCTTTGCTGTGGACAAACGTACCGACCTCCCTCCTCTCGCCCCTCCCGGACTGGTCTCCACATTTGGCAATGAGCACAGTTGCATGTGACCGGATGGACCCATGATGCCTCCATCCAACGGATAATTATCAACCAATTCCACCACCGTCACCGTCATGGGCCAAAATTTCCCGCCCGCCCCCGCGTTACCCAGACAGACAATTCAAGCAACACCTTGCCGACCCGCCTACATTAAACATTCTCACCCTGGCTTTCTCAGCATTGGAATCTAGAGCAAGGCGGTCGGTTCAGCGTCTAGCCACACTCACCAACTTTGCCGCGCAGTAATATATACCGAGCTGCTGACGCAATTATTGAGCTGTCACGCCGCGTCTAGCGAGAGGGCTCTTGCCCCCCCGCTTTTTCCTGCACAGCCACCTACCATTCTCCGAGCTAGCCTAGTGGTTGAGCTTCTCGAGCAGGCTCTGGGCACGACCACTTTTCCAACCTCCCTTTCTCTGAATGTAATCATGTGAACGTGCTCACATCTGTCCTTGTTGACTGGACACTTTAGTATGCCTGCATTCCTAGAGGACACACTCAGTGCGATTTCGTACTAGGACTCAGATCTGAACTCGAGCTGGCGGCAGCTGCTGGCACTCTCCCATTATCATCTTCACAATGTGTATATAGATCGAAGCAATGACTAGTACATATACTCGCGAAAGAGAAAATTCACTCACATAGTGGCCATTTGACATTGACAATCCGACCTGTAGATGATAAATTTCCCAAAGACAATTTCCATGCTTGTGATTCCTCAGCTTTCATCGCCTGTTTTATTTTCGTGGATAAGCCGCGAAATCAAGGCATCAATTGCGCATATGGAGCACCACCGTATACAAGCATTCAACTATTTACCATATCATTCGTACATTCGAGGTACACAAATTAAAAATGAATTCGCCTTAGGACGCCGCCCGTAACCCTCCTGCCCGCAGAAACAAAAAACGCCATAACCATTTCCAGTTTGCTCGCTCGCTGCGACAATCGAGATGCTAAAATCAAGGCAAAGACAGTCGTAACGTAAGGGAAAGATTTCGTCCTCCTCGGTGGGATTATTTTACCCCCTTTCCGCCTTCACCGACGAAGAGGTACATTGGTTCGAAAAGACCGGAAACGCAAATCGGCGGCCGATGTACGCGAACAGCTCCGACATGGACTGCTTCTCGACCATGCCGTCGGGGAAGTTGTCGAACGCGGTGCGGAGCACGAACATGATCCGCGAGACCAGGCAGCCGGGGACCATCTGGGTGTAATACTTCATGCTGCGGCAGATGTTGCAGGCGAACTCGTAGCGCTCCTGCCGGCCGAGCACGTCGACAAGCCCGGTGTCGGTGGCGGTGATGACGAGGTTGAGCGCCCAGTAGTAGCACATCGAGGTGGCTAGTAATAAATCCGGGTAGACCAGGTTGGTGGAAGCGGTGATCTGCATCGTGCTGGGATCGCGACACCGGAAGACGGGGAAGACGTCCTCCCCGCGACCCTCGGCCCTGCTCTTCTGATTGCTGGGATGGATGTCCAGGCTGGACTCCTCGCGTGGTCCGCCTCCGGCGTATGTGTCGGCGTAGGTACGCTTCCACATCTGGAGCATGCTTTGCAGTTCAAGGGCACGGTCCCAGATAGTGGACTGCATTGTGACTAACTCGGATGGCGAGACTGCCGGATTTTGCAAGGCCGCTTGGAGATCATCGATCTGTGCGAGGTAGCCCGGAATATGAACGGCAACGTCGAGGAGATGTTGAAGGATATCTTTTGACGGTCCGTCGCAAGACCAAGGCACTGTAAGCCATTCGTCCGAGGACAAGAAAGTCGGCTTGCGATGCACCAGCGCGGCAGTAACCTATAAACTTCAGTCAATTCCGCTCGGAGGTCAAATCTAAAACGAGAAGATAGTTGCTAACCCAGTATAGTCGCAGATCAACGAACAGAGATCTCTCGACTCCATGTCGGTGGCGATAAGGGGTTCGTGCCCGCAGTAGCGCCAAGCCACCCAGCTGGTGTCGAAAAATGGAGGTTACCGACGTTTGTCTGAAAGCCTTTCGCGATAGTGAGTATGATGCCTGGCTGCTCCATCTATAACCGGAAACATACCTCAATTATGGTAGACAGTAGGACCACTAGCAAGACCTCGGTCGATTGATTGCCCTCAGGTTCATTCAACGCCGTCTGGAGAAGATGAAGTACTTTGATATACCTGGAATTGCCTGCAACCTCGAGAGCCTTGTTATGATATTGTCTTCCGGCAAATGTGAGTGATGCTGCTTCAAAAGCCTTGTAGAGAATTGGTGAAAGTATTCGCATCTCTTTGGCCTCACGTAGTGCAATAGTGCCGCTGACATTGACCGGGCTGAAGTTATCAACCAATCGTTCGACGAAGAACTCTATTGCGACACCAGCTGCCATCGGGTCTGTCAGAACACGCTTCTCTTTCAGAATCGGAGTGGACCTGTGAACTAGACCATCGTAAGTGGCAGGGCAAGTGTAAGTTGGAGTGCGGAAGGATAGAGCATACTTCGCCGAAATGTGTTGCCTTCGTGGTCCTCGCTAAATACCAGAACATCGCGAGGAATCAAGGATGATTGCTCAGGGTCTGCCATAGGCAAATCAGGCAAATCTGAGTCCTCAAGTGCATCTTCATCGTCCCAATCGTCCGTCTTTCGGCCCGTGTGAAGTGGTCTCCTTCTCGATAGCGGCCCCTCCTCAGCCTTCACAGCAGGTATGTTGGCAAGCTGACGAGCCTCCGCCAGCTGCTGCTTCAGGCTCTCACAAGAGCGTAGCAAGTTGTCAATGAGAGTTGCTTGTTGAATATACTGGCGGTCTCGCTTGCTGGTGCCATAATCACATTCCGAGGGAGTGCCCCGTAGACAGCAAGCACCGCATGGCTTGACACGATCGCACTGTTACGGTATGCATTAGTCCAAAGCTGCAGACAACCGAGAACATGGTTGGAACAAAGTGGTAGTGGCGAATGCCTCGCATAGGTGTTCAGTGTAGTGTGGTGTGGATATACCTTAACTTTGCGTTTATGGCAATTTAAGCATGAATAGGTGGGTCGGACTTTCTTTCGCACAGCCGCTTTGCCTGGGGCGGGAGGATCAAGCTGATCCTTTTTCGGGCGATTCTCCAGGG
Organism: Aspergillus fijiensis CBS 313.89; assembly: GCF_003184825.1. Classification (NCBI taxonomy): domain Eukaryota; kingdom Fungi; phylum Ascomycota; class Eurotiomycetes; order Eurotiales; family Aspergillaceae; genus Aspergillus; species Aspergillus fijiensis. Next base: position 116,945 of record NW_024469004.1, on the reverse strand, counting down.
TAAAGTTGCTCATCGCAGTCGAAGGGGTCGAAAGTTATGCGGCTCGCCACCTGTGGTTGCGGGGAAAAGGCGTTGCTGAAAGGTCGTGTTCGTGCCAGCTCAGGTCTTGGTCTTTATGTGAAAGCGATGCAGGCTGGAATATGGATTGTTGACAAACAAAGTCTATTGTCACAATCATGGGATGGAGAGAGAGAGAGACTTCTAAAGTCTAACGTGCAACCACAGACTCAGAGATAGTAGTAACGGTCATCGAGCACCATCAGTGGTGGCTTACACCGGGAGAAATGACGAGGAGACCTCAATTCTGCAGGGGTGTTCGTGGAGTGCTCTGGTTCCGGGGGCGGGCTGGATCCGTGGTTTAACAGGACGAGAGGCCTAAAAGCTTTCAAATCATGCCCGCCCGATCAGTTGATTATTTCAAATGTGCTGTCTAGCCCGGCCTTTGCCTCTCCCCACTTTCTCGCAGCGACCTGGTGGCGGTCCTAGCGATTCGACCAGTCGAAGGGAGAACAGACAGGCGCCGTCCCAAGAGGCTTTATGGATCAGTCACAACAAGGTTGAGGACTCAGCATATTCCAGCAATCGAGGCGTCAATCATTGTTCAAATCGCCGAGTGTATCATGGTAGTCTGCTCCATTGTGGTTTGGAATCAATTTCCGTCGCTAGTTGGAAGGGGAAGGGACTCCCCCCGTAGCTCTAGGGGGAGATCTGATTGCCGCCGGGTCAGGCCTGATTAGTCAATCGAGTGATCGGGGGATCCAGGGGTGCCAAGGGTGCCAAGGAAGGTGATTCCCCCCATGTCGATCGAGCATTGTGCAGAGATCAGCGCTCTTAGTGTAATGAGATTGCCTCTTTGAGGACCAGTGATGATACGAAGCGTGTTCAAGTACATTGTCTTTCCCAATCTAGATCAAGGGGCACCAGACAAGTGACATTTGGAGCATGAATCCCGTTTATGGCTCTCTGTCACCGCAGAATAGGAGGTGGTTTCTGTGATGGTCTGGCGATCATTGCGGTAGACAACGAACACGAACCCTGCCGCATCGAAGATCGTCGCTGTCAGCCATTTCCTGGAAATCCCTCGACATTGCTGCATCATACCTATTCAGTCATAGCGTCTTGTCTCATGCATAACAACTTTGAGACATCGGGCCAGTGACATGACTACCTGCACAAGCAGCCGGGTTGTCAGCTTATTGCCGTTCCAGCACGAGTGAGAGATGCCCTTGCAGTCATTGCAAACGAAATGGGGTCATTCTGTTCACCTTTTGATCGTAGTCGAAAATGCGTCTTCACAAATAGCGCGAGGAACGAATGAAGGATAATCTGTTGCTCGGTGGGGATGGATTAAGGTGGGAAAGCACTGGACGGGAGGAAATCACAAGCAACGAGTTCTAGTGATCTTCGTTGGGCTCCCCGTCAAACATGTAAAAATAGTCATTGTCGTAGAGGAAGCAGAATTTGACAGATATGCAAACAGAAAAGCCATCCCTCGGTATTTCCGTCAGAGACACCGCACAGGTCCAGTACTCTATGCCCACGATAATGGCGATTTCAGCAGTTGATCTAAAAAGCATCATGACAAGCACTGACAACCATTCTATAAGGATGAGAGCGACTCACTCAATCCAGTCGATTTTTGAGCACAACCGAAGCTGTCTCCATACATCCTGACGTTGTGGGATTTCCCCATGGCATGCACCCAAGGCCATTGATTTATGGTAGGACTGTAACCCAAGTCGCTCACTACCCATTGCATTCATCCTTTGCTGACCGAAAGCACGCATTTCGCATAAGGGAAGTATCCTCCAAAACAACCGAAGAACATTTATCCTACTTAGCCAACCCTACGTCAGCCGACATAGCTGCTACATTCGGCAAGCCATATGACCAATCGCAACCATACAGAAGCGGTTATGAGTTTATAAGTCAATGGAAAACCACCCATCTCGCTTTGAAACTACATTTATTATTGACTAATTCCTCCCACCACAGTGCCATACATCGATTTCTCCGCCGAATCTTCTCACACCGGCACACCTCATAATGCCCTCCACCTCCGTCCTCCATCCCACCGGCCACGCAGCCCTAGCCACGACACTTGCCTTTCATGCTTGACCTTCGCCCTCGTGAACCTGCACTCCCACGTACGGTGCACGTAGCACCTTTCACGCCGACCCGACAACTCACTTTGCCTCGACAGCACAGTCATCTAAATCGGCTTATGCGCCAGCATCCTCGTCGACGTATACACTCCGGGCAGGGGCCAAGTCTAGGCAAAAGAGGTCATAACAAATCGAAGCAAAGCCTCCTTGAATGATGCTCAGGTCCAGAATGAATGTGGTTCTGTTGGCCTCGTCGGCGGCGGCGGCGACGATGAAGACGAAGCGCGCGACTGGGCCTGGGGTAATCGTCCGATGCCGAAGGAATATGGGTCGGGCTTCGTACGGAAAGCATTGACTTTCTAATACAGCTCGACTCAGGCGATATCAACTTTTGCTGCCGATGGATGACATGATCTTTCTCTAGAGGATGGTACCGTTGGCGAACTCGATTTCGGTATGAGCTGAATCAGACCACAGTGTCCTGTAGAAGTGTAAGGCTGCCACTTGAGACTGATCAACCACTGAACGAGCTGGCCAGCTTAAAGGTTTGTTATAGCAGGCATCGGGATGTTGAAAGAACTGCAAGCTGGAGTTTCTTTCGAGAGCCTTAGCTGCCGGTTGGACCTTGATCATGACCACCAGAGAGACGGCGCCAGCCCCTTCATCTTGGTTAAATAAATACACTCGGGAACAACAGCAACACGAGCCGAGTCCCATTCTTTGTATCTGTGTATCGATTAAGCACGGATGGAAAGTGCCTCGGCAGCTGTGTTCAGGAGCCGGGCAGTGATCAAGCATTAAACTCAGTATTCTACATCCTCGAGGCTGCAAAGATGTCCATGTCAAATCAGCGTCTGATAGCATATTGCCTGGCACCGCATAGTTACCGAGCGGGTCACCACGCTTTTCAACACACCCCAAGTGAGAAACCAAATGCAAACAAGCCCAAGCCACATCTTCGTGTGCATTGCGGTGTGTCGGGAGATGGAATTTCCGGCGCCTCCACAAGTGTGGGTCAGCCCAGGGAGACTTACTCGGTATTTGCAATACCGTTCTTATTTTTCGGAGGCGCATCAGCCCTATGAGTCTTAGCCCTGCTTGAATCTGCAGAACCACTTGTCCACATGAAGCCCCCCACCCCTTAGTCGGGTTTTCCCCCTCGTCGCACTCAATATAAAGACTACGGTTGCCTGCTCTTCTTCAGAGTCAGAACATGAAACCTGCAATCGACACTTGCATCCGCTATGTTGCCCGACCGTCTGGTTATGATCGTCGCACGCAGCTTGCAGCTATCGTTCCTCGATTGCCTATATGACAAGCGAACTCCCCTTCAGCATTGCTAAGATACTTGAGTGCTTTTTGCCAGAGCAGGAAACAAACCGAACATCTCGTTGCCATGGGCAAGCCCGGTCGTGCTCGCGAGCCAGCCGACTTGATCGGATCTATCGAGCAAACCTACACGGAGGCTCGAGTCATCGTGCTCGTGTGTCTCGCCTCGTGGCTTGTGGGTCAACTCAGATTCAGTTTCGCATGGCTACTGTTCGTCCTCGCGGCTAGTCGCACCTATACCAAGGTGTCCATGAAGCGCATGCAGCGAGTCGTTCGAGATGACTGCCAGCGCTATCACGCCACCAAGATCCTGGCCCACGGTGAGACTATCAACTGGGTAAATGAAATCCTCCAACGTCTCTGGCACATGAATCAAGCTCAAATCAGTGAAAAAATCGTTCGCTATGTAAATGATGGCCTCGCTCGTCGCACCTGGACCGAGCCCGACACACCGCCCCAGAAAGTCATTCTTCATTCGCTTGCTTTGATTGAGTTGCCGCTTCGAATGACGCGAGTCTTTGTGCATCGCAAGCCCTCTTCGCCGAACCTGATCTTCGAAGGCCGATTCCAGGTGAACCTCGCACCGCATGGGAGCGAGCACCATGGTTTACTGGAGGTATTTGAGCACCCGCTCATTGACCTCACCATTCTTCGCGATGTTGACGAGCACGATCGCCATCGCTATCACAGCCATCATCACCATAATCTCGCTGTGCAGGTGCGCCAGTTCACTAGCCAAGGGTCATTGCAGATCGAGTTGGACCTGGAAGGCGAACAGCCCGCCTTGCTGCAGCCGCACATAGAGCTGCAGGAGCAGCCGAAGATGGACTGCACGATCAAGTCGATCAGCCAACACCACTTTCCATTCCATTTTGCGCACCATGTCGACTGGCGCCGAGTGGTGGAGATGCAGCTACGCGAAGGACTAGGATGGGCCTTCCGTCGACCACTGCCTCTCGGGGAAAGGTGGCTGATCAAGATGATGACGTGGTGGTGGCATATTCTCAACTAGGCTTGTGACGATCCCGCTTCATGATTTATCCCCGGAGAGGTGGAGGGTTCCATCCTGATCTTCAATTGTTCAGCCCTGGGGAGGTTTAAGGTCATAGGGCTGGAAAACAGTGTGTCAACGTTCGCGAATCAGATTGACAGAAACGGTGTTGCCTATCGCCCGCAATGGTTCCCGTATGCGTATTGAAAAATACGGTCGGCAGCCTCCCCCGGACCGAATCTACCGAGGGCAATTCTGGGAAGACCCACGCCGGGTGGCTGGAGAAGCTCACACTTTAAATTACGCCTATTTGCGACCTCGGCTGTGAAGCGAGCTGTTGCTGCAGCTGCAGCTCGTTGCACTTCATGCTCCGCTATAATATACTCATGTTAGCGAAGATCGTTTCGCAGCTTGGGGTGCTGATCTTGAGTGGTTTTAAATACTTTTTTTTCTCCCCTTGTTTTCAATACTCTCTCCATGGTTTCACCGAGCTTCGATGGACTTCTCCCCGAGGGCAATGTGTGTTGGTGTGTGAGATGAGAAAACGCAGGCAGGGCTGCGGGCTATGACGATGATCAGGTGATGGATAGTGGCGAGAATCAACTACTGAGAGCCATCCGAACCATCCCCTAGAAGGCCTAAGAGGTGGGAGGCTGCAGTGGAGAGAAAAGAGAGTGACTGAAGCGGCAAGCGGACTGATGTCATGGTGTAGTCAGTTTTGGGTCTCAGGCACCGCCCACAATCCCATCCAACCCACCCACTCTCCAACTGACTGCATCATCCTTGGATTTTCCTTTTCCCGCATTCTTTTTCCTTCCCATCTTTTATCTTCATCCACTTATTCTCATCCCCTCATCCCCTCATCCCACCCATCCCTCCGCTAAAACTGCATATCCCACGTTTATTTAGTCTTCAATGTGGCTTTCTAGATTCGGGTTGACCTAACCCTCTTTGTGTGAGGACTGAGGCTTGACACCTGCTGGACGGAACGTGTTTTCACCACCTGCTCCCTATCGCCTATCACCTACTACACTAGTATCTTATGCTTAGCATCCATCCATGTCGCCTAGCAACTCTCCACCGATTCAGCCGACCCGCTCTCTTTCCCAGTCGGATGAGCTGATGGTAGGTGAATCCCTGATCCTGCATCTTGATTCATCCTTCCCCAACTTGTAATACTGGATTGTTGACCGATCACATCCTCCCCGTAGAATGGCCGTCACTCGCCTATGGTCCACGCACATCCGGGCCACGAGGCGTCCAACGAGACTTCAGCTGAGGCCTGTCAATCCGTGGCCGAGTATCTAACTGACACGTCGAACTATCATCATGATATGCTCTACGATCTCTTCGAGGTCGTGCGATCGGCGGTTCCCAACCATGCCGACGCCCTGCTAAAGCTCATCCGAAAACACGCCTCCATAGAAGAAGTGCGTGCCTATCTGGACCAGACTCTCGCCGAAATGCGCGCTGCCGGAAAGGACTCCCATGCGCTGCAACAGCTATACGGCATTTGGCAAGGGATCGAGGTGGAAAGTGAAGCACCCAAGTTCCGGCCCATGATGATGGACATCCGATATCTGACGGGGAATGCTCCCTTTCGGGTGCCCGCGAAGCCTTGGACCAGCGTCACGGATGATGACGACCTCGTATCCCATCTAGTTTCCCTGTATCTGACATGGGACTACCCGTTCTATGCGTTTATGGACCGCAAATCCTTCTTGAAGCACATGGCGATGGGCAATGTGGATTCAGACTTCTGCAGCCCATTCTTAGTCAATGCGCTGCTCGCTAACGCATGTGTAAGTTCGGGAAAATTCGCCCATCGCTCTGGATCTGTTACTGAAGTTGTGGGATGGCACCGGCACAGTACTATTCACCCTATTCCGAGGTATACACGGTTCCTGGGGATGTGAGGACGAAAGGGGCGGACTTCCTCGCGGAGGCGGAGCGCCACATGAAAAGACACCAATTCGAAAGGGGCAATGATATTCGACTACCGACCCTGCAAGCAATCCTTCTCCTATATGAGAGGTAAGTCCCCTATCCACGCAGCTACCGTTTGTCGTTATGAATCCTTCGATGTCTGATGATCGAATGCCTTCTAGATATTCCGTCTCCGGAAATGGTGATCATGGCTATGCCATGCTACATCGTGCCATCGAAATGGCAGAGTCTCTAGGGATCATCAATCATAAAAAGCGAGAGCTCAAGACATCGCAGATGTCGGAAGACATGATTATCTCCATCAAGCGGACCGCTTGGGGCCTCTATCAAATCGACACGTAAGTCTCAACCGACCTTGTTCAAGGAATCATGTGGACTAAACCTTATCGCACGAATCCTATCCCAGGGTTGTTCACACGAACTTCCTCAAGCCAAGTCGCGTGAACTCAGTCAGCATTGACCGGATTGCCCGGGATGACGCAGGCGCAGGAGATATATGGACACCATATCCCCTTCCTCGCCCAGCCCGACTATCTTATCTGAGTCAGTACTTCGATGATGCTTGCCAGCTGTCTGATATTGCCCGTGACATCTCTCGGAGCTTGTCGAAGGAAGGACATTCTGCTCCCGGTTACAATCAGCGTAAGCAGGAGCTGTATCTGCGCCTCCGCAAGTGGCAGCGGGGACTTCCGCCGTGCTTCGATCCAGCTGAAAAGCCCGCCCCCCATATTATCCTCCTCTGGTTGGTACCGCATATTCTTTTCTGGTATGGCCAAAGCTAACGAGTGAACAGGATGCGATATCACACACTAGTGATTAATCTCTGCTTCGATGCCCTCGGCCCGAATGCACGATTGTCCCATCTGAACGAAGTCTCTGACGTCCAAGATAAGTTCAATCCGTTTGCCATTGCTATTTCGTCCGCGCGATCGATTGCCTCTCTCGCTCGACTCCATCGAACTGAGTATGGGATGGAACACGCCCACCAGTTCGCCATGTATTCAGTGAACCTCGCACTTTTCGCTCTTCTGGAACAGAAGAGCTTCGATATTCTTGACCAAGACTTCTTGACTTTGACCAGTGCCTTTTCTATCATCGCGTGTCGGTCCCAGGTGGGCCGCAACCTGTTTCATCTGTTCAAATTGTCCGTGCGCTCTCGCAACCAGGGATCGCGAGTCGCACACTCCACGGACGTCCCTCCCGGCATCAAGGAGTTGTTCCGGCAGGACTCGGAATCTCAGAAGCCCGACCGATGGGATCACTACGCTGAGGGGTTGACCAAAGCTGACGGTGACCCCAGCTACATCGATGGGATGAGAAGCGACGTGCAGTCGTCGGCGGCGACCGGGATGCATGATATGCTCGAGCGGTATGAGCGACTGAGCGTGGGCAAAGAGGAGGGATGGGGTGCCCGTTCCCGGAGAGGGATGTTTTGATTGCTGCGCCTGGGAATATGATTGACAGGAACAGCAATCTGTGAATAACTTGTATATACGCTAGGAAGTACATAGCAAGCATGACTCATTGATGATGGTGATGACGATGATGCAGTGTAAGATAGAAGCAATACAGCAAGACTGTTTCAAGAGAACAAAAAATACAAAAATGAGCGGCCATGACTACTGCCTCCATTGCAAGTGCAACCAACCTACAACAAATACTACATCGCCCCCGGCCGAATATCTTCGAGAAGCCGACTCGCCACTCCCAACACCCTCAACGCCACCCTGGCCGCCACTCTCCTCGCCTCTTTTCATTCTCCCGCAACAACCGTGACCGACACAACCCCAGACTCACACAATCCACCAACTCCCCCCCTTCCTCTTCCCGCTTGCTCCTCCCCAAGCCCGGATTCCAACCTCGCCGCCAACTCCCCAGCCAGCAAGACGCCCAACAACTTGGACGTCCGCTACCTCTACCCAATAACATCATAGTAAGAGTAAAGATCCAGCCAATGCAACGCCTCCGACGCATTGCATTTCGGGAGGGTGGGAGTGCGCAGGAGTTGGGGGTGGAGGAAGTTTGAACTATGAGGGAGGTCATTTGGGGTGCAGTGCGGTCCGGTGCGGTTGGTCTTGAAGATTGGGGTGATGAGCGGATTGATGTTGGGATTGGGATTGGGATTGGGGACATGTCTTGGATTGAGATGGTGGATGGGGGTTGTGCATAGGTGGGTGTATTTGTGGATGGGGGTAACAGATGGTGTGGGTTTATTGATGCGTGTGTGTGTATGTGTGTATTTTCATTTAGTGAAGCTACTATTTCTAACATTACGTAGTACCTAAGGTCAACTACATAGACCTCGTGGTGTCAACAGTCTTCGGAAAATCTGGGTACTGAGTTAGGGTTTGGTGATAAGAACCTGGGTGAAACTTATCTCCATGCGCCACGAGGATACCATCTCGATTGCTGGGAGGGCAAACTCTCCAGAATTCCGGAGTTTACAGTGTTTTCCGACAGGCCTACACATGAATAGGACAAACAAAAGTTTCATTAACTCCGTACTATACACTACCTTACCCTATGTCCACCCAATTATTCTTCCGGATTGGATATACATCATTTACAAAATACACAGGCAGTCTGGTTGATTAACATCAACATCGTGCTACATCCCATTCCATCCATTACAAGGCAGTAATGGAGAGACGCTTCGCCCCTCCGTTGCCCGTCAGCAGCGCCGATCCGCTGGATTGGCGGAGGTGGTTCTGATGGGTCTCCAGCTCCTCCACGTCCAGGCTGAACCGGCGCGGGCGCTGCCACATGCCCATCGACTCGTCGGTTTTGCCGGCTTCGAGCTTGGTGGGTGAGAGTCCGAACTTCGTGGCGATGTCCTGCACGCGTTCCTGGGCAGCCGTGGCGTCAATGGCTGCGCTCTGGCCCTCCTTGGCCAGGCGTCCTTGGGCGTACTGCAACAACTCCAGGTGCTGGGTCACTGCGTTTACGGCCGCATTGTGATCACTGGTCTCACTGTTCAAGAGCTCTGCAAGGGCGGTCTCGTGCAGAGCGGCGGCGGCAAGATGGTTGCCCGACGCTGTGTAGAGGCCAGACAGCAGCTTGTTCATCTCCAGCGTCACCGGGTCGGCATTACCCCAGACCTGGCGCAGATTGTAGCAGATATCCTTGCCGAGCGCCGTTGCAGCGCTGACCTGGCCGCGACAGTACCGTGTTTCCACGAGCCGGCGACCAATCCACACCACAGCGGGTAGGGACCAGGTCTTTTGCACAACACGGGAGGTCCAGAGGTCGGTGAGGATAGACTAGGAAAAATTTATTAGTAAGTACCTTGACATGGGGGGAATTTCGCTTACTTCCAAGTCTTCGAACATCTCATGTTCACCCAAAACAGTCACCAAGTCATTGAGCTCCGAGAAGGGTAACTCGGCGTATTCCATCGGGAGATCTCGCGCGTTGGCCATGATCTCCTGCAGGAGCATTTGCGACTCGAACGACATATTCTTCGCAGTCGTGGCTTCAGTGCACTTGTTCACCTTGTAGCCGCAAAGATACAGGCAAAGTTTGATGGCAGTAAAGATACTTTCCGCCAACCGTAGTCCGTCAGTCAAGTGGACAAATGAGTGGAAGACGCCAGTAACATCAGCCGCATCCTGGAAGCGTGAACGGTTACACAGGTCTCGCACTAGTCCAGTAGCCTGCGTCACGATATTAATGTTGTAGTCATCATTGGGCGACTCGCGACGGCACATGACGTAGAACTGGTGCACAACATCTTTCTTCCGCAGCGGTTGCGCCACCGAGAGCGTGTTGCAGAAGTATTCGTAAAGCTTGTCCTGGGTGTCTTGAGCCGCGGCGCTACGCTTCTGCTCCATTTGCAGCTGGTGCAGCTTGTCGCCTGCCGCCAGGGTGGGCATAAGGTCATGGCTGGACAGATGCTGTTGGAAGACACTATAGACCCGCCCTTCCCGAGACAAGTCATCCAAGATCTGTCGCGAAGAACGTGTTCGACCAAACACTTCCTCGAACGCGGCAACGAATGCAGCAGGTCGGTACTCGCCCAGATTCTGGCGGTGAGAAGCCGGTGTATCATGTATCACCTGCTGGTGCAGCTCGTTGATGAGCTCCCAGCCTTCATCAATATACCCGCATTCAAGGTAGATTTCTGCCAGGCTATGGGCACGTTCCACTAGTGTATCGTGGTTGGCGGTGACATGAACGACTTCATCGACGTGCTCATGAAGCAGCTCGGCTCCATGGCGGCGGGACTCTGGATTATCTTGAAGGGCATACAGTCGCGCAATCTCACGAAGCCACAGGTGCGTCGTTGGTGCAGATAGCCCTTGCTGCTGCTTCGACAAAGCAAGCTCTTCGGTATAGAAGGCCCGCGCTTGCGGGGATGTATCCTTCTGGAGCATGAATAACTGGGCCATGCGATGCTTGATATCCATAGGCAGTGGCTGGGTCATGTCAGGAAGCGACCGCGAAGCCTCAGCAGTTGGAACCCAATCATTCGTCTTGAGAGCTTGTTCATAGAGCTGAAGTGCCTCGCTTCTACGCTGGGGATGACCAGAACAGATTCCTGCAAGGGCCATAGTCGCGTCACGGGTGCGGGGGTCGGTAGGACCATACAGCTTCCTGCAGAGCTGGTGATGCTGCGAGGCTATCTGGTACCGCTCATTGTCCCCGGCTTCAGATGGCGAGTTCTCCAAGATAGACATGTATCCACTGTAGGTCTTGGGAAGTAAGCCCTCCAAAAGAGCCCGGTCATACCCGTCCTTTTCATCAAAATGCACGAGGGTGGGCCACAAGTGCCGGTACACATCAAGGGCATCTTCCCACTTCTTGTCTTGTTCGTACAAAGTGACCAAAGCTACTGCAGCCCGAACACCAGACGATGTTACCCTGCCGTCTGGGATGCAGGCCTTGTAAATTTTACTGTAGCTGTCTTCCGCCTCGCTGCGACGGTCAAGGCGAAGCGCCAGATCGGCTTCATAATAGCGACTGTCCAGGGTATGCTTATCGTTACTGCCTAGTCTCGATGCAAAGAAGTCGCTGACCTGGTGCAACAACACCATTGCTTTGTCAAATTGGAAGGTCGTCTCATAGAACTCGACGACAGTTTTGACGACAGTCGTAACCGAAGGAACGGCCACTTGATCCGCGGTGATGGATGCTTTGAAAGCATTCCCATATACAATGGTAGCCAGTGCCACGTCCAGGCGCCGGAACAGACAGTACGCGTGATCGAGAGCTAGGCTGGCCATCAGGGGTGCCTGCTCCGAGGGGAACCTTGCCTTGGAATATGGGTCCTCAACAGTCGGCCAGAGGTGCTTTAGCACTGCCCAGGCGCATTCATTTCCTTCACGCCATTTCTCTGCTGCCATTCGTTGACTTGCCAGCTGGTGAGATAGGGCCAGGATTGACATTAGGTCACGCTCACTGCCAGCTGATGCAACAGTATCAATCCAGCCAGGGAGCATTTCATTATCCTCTGGGGAGAGTGTCGACAAGCACGAGCCGATGGAGCTGGCAGTACTCTTGGTAGGAATAATCCCTTCGGTGAGAGACTCGGCCAGAGAGACGGCTTGAGGGGTGTATTGCTGGCCAGAAGATTTGTAATACTTCCACATTTGCAGAGCAAGGGCACGATCCATATCTTTCAGATCCATCTGCCGAGCCTCACCGCGAAGCTCCTCGGCACGTTTAACCATCTGTGGCGAATTCACGCCGCCCCCTGTCTCCAAATCTACCTCTAGGTCGCGCAGTATGCCTGTAGCCTGTTCGGGACGACGCTGGCGGCGCAGGAACTGGGAGTAATAGAAGGCCACCCTTGTTTTCTGATCCCAGGAGTCTGTGGAATCGGAGCCGCGAGCAGATAGGCCTGCCCACAGTCGAGACAGCACTGCGTCGGCTTTTCCGATCTGGTTATTCTCCTCATACATCTTGGCTAGGTAGAGGGAATAGGCTACTCGCCGCGGGTCGGTCGCATCCATCGAATGAAGCATTGTCTCATACTTGGTTCGCGCAAGCTCCAGCGCCAACTCGTCCGGAGGCGCGATTTCAAAGTTCTTGGTGAGGTAATCGGCTGCTGACATGGTTTCAGGTGAATGAGCACCGTACGTCTGCACTGTCTGGTGGTAAAACTGCTTAGCAGCAGAGTACGCCTCATCAGGTTGTTTGTTGGCATTATAAGACTTCACCAGTTTATCAAGGTACTGCAGTCTTTGGGCAAAGCCAATGTCGGATGAGCCCCATCCTGAAAGTGCCATGTCCTTCAGGGCATCAGTCTTCATGCCTGCGGTGCGATCCGCTTGTCCGTTGGCTACAAGCATTTGTTCAAGGTCACGTGTAATTGCGTTGGAAGGTCCCAGTTGCGAACGACTGCGCATCCAAGCCTCGTACAGGTGATCATTGGCCCAGCCGGCATGTGTCTGTTCCGCAGCACGAGCGCTGAGAAGCAAGCTCTGTAGAAGAGCGGGAGACTCGTTCCCCAGAACCACACGACGAACACCAACAGCCAACCTGTATAACTCCACAATGCTTGAGCGACTGAACTGGGACTCCCTGTTGGTAAGCTCCAACTGGGCGAAGAGAACAGTGTCGGGTAGAGCACGGCGGAATGTTGCGTCAAAAGAGATCTCACGATCGGAAGATGCCATTGGCGATGCCAGCATATGCGATAGCCAATAGCGTGCGGTATACTCAAGCAAGACATAAGCGTCCAAGTAACGGTCGCGTACAAACACGCTCATCTTGTCCCATGAGAGGGAGACCTCGTCAGTGACCGTACGGCGAACCCAGGCTAAACAGCGGATCAAAAGGTCAAAATGAGCATCCGCCAAAGAGAATGACAATTCCTGGCGCATTTGAGCCCGTGCTTGGAGGTGCTCTCGGATCATTGGATGACGGAACGACACAAACCCATCACGAACAGTGACTAGGCGCTTGAGGGGTTGGAAGAGGTCACGCTCAAGGTTGGAAGAGCGAGGGGCTACTTTCAGTGTCTTGATATCAACTGCCAAAAGTTGTTCCACCTCTGGGATGCGCAAGGGACGCTCACTGGCCGCTAACCAGCCCAGAAGATTCTGCGCACCTTGACGTTTGATATTGGTAGTACGCAGGTGGTGGTCAATCAAGTCGCCCAGCGTATTGGGCATCTTCGCAACAGCGGACGTCATGTCGCTGACAGTCGTTCGCTGCTGCATGGCCTCTACGGCCAACTGTGCCCATATGAAGCAGCCCTGAGAGCGGGATACGATCGCCGCCCCCAATGACTCCCGTTGAGACGGCTCGAGGCCAGAGAACGAAGAATCCGCCGTCATCATGTCGCTGACCGCGACTTGCATATCATGCTGGATCGTAGCGGCATTCATAGCAACCTGGTGTGTCTTCGTGGTTTCGCGGATTGGCAGTATGTCCTTAGACATAGGTCGGCTGAAAATGATCAACTTGGAAGGAGTATCGGTCACTGTGTCTTGCAGCAACCCCAAAAACGCGCTAACAGTTGTCTCGGCGTGCTTCATTTGGTCGAACCCATCAACTACCAACATAAAGTGCAAATTGGATTGCACGGCAGCGCGGATGGCAGTCCAAAGCTGTCCTTCAACTTGAGGGTCAGTTGCACCAGCTACTGCAAGCTCAATAGCGCCGGTCACAGCAGTCAAGATGGCATCTTGAGTCCTGCGGCTAGTTACTGAATGATCAAGGATCTGGATCAGAATTCCCTTAAGAATGCTCAGCGTGAGCGTTGTGATTGGTACGTCCGATCTGATGATAACCGGAATGACATTCCAGATATCATACTCCGAGGAAGCCTGAAGTCGCTCGACAGTCCATTGAGCGAGTGCACTTTTGCCTGAGCCGGGATTTCCTCGGATCATCATAAGACTTCGACGACTCATAGCGAAGGTAGTCAGATGCGGCTCGAACCAGGAGAAGGATCCGTCCGCTAAGGAGTGGTTCTGGCCTTCAAGAAGCATCTGCAACGGACGATCTTGGAGCTCGAGGAATTGATAAATGACCGACAGATTGACTGATGTCTGATGTTTAGCCGTTCCTGCTTGCAGCACAAGCTCAGATACACGACGCCAGTGAGTAGCGAAGCGGTTGAAGTAGCGGAAGAAGGCCAAATCGATAGCGGTGTTCATCGACTGCCAATGCTGAGTCTTCGCTCCTTGGCGATATTCCCAAGCCACGTGGACGACAAGTTGCAAGATATGAGCGTAGATCTCGGCAACCTGTTGCTGCAGAGGTCGGGATGTAGGGAAGTAGGTTTCCTGCTGGAGCAAGAGCGAGATACCCATAGTGATGCGACCATAGCGGCCGAACAAGCCTTCAATTACGTCGAGTTGATCGATGCCCATCTGAGTTTCTAGTTAGAACATATCTTGCAATTGAGTGGAAAGAATCTCATACCTCAAGCAGAAGCAGCGTTGTCCCCCAGACAAGCGCAGTGGCTTCATCCGCGCCATCCATGTAACTGGACACTGCGTCGCGTAAAGAACCCACAGCAACCGCGAGACGCGAAGCTCGTCTGAGAACCCCGTCCAGTCGACTACCGTCTGCAGGCATGCGCCGAAGCCGCTCTGCCGCGATAGTATCGAAGAACACATCGAGACTCGGGGCTTTGTTCTCGATTTCCTCCGCCGTTAGACCTAGGCGTGTGGGACATTCTTCGGAGACAGTGTTGACTGTCTCTCGTAGGATTGGAAGCGACGTAACGCCTCCGTTCACAGCAATTGGCTCCATTGCGTTATTGGAAGCCATGCTGCATTCAATTCAACAAAGTAGGAAACTGGGGCAGCATAGCCATGAATGGTTTGCATTTGGCTCATGTGTGGTTACGAGGCACTATATGAACTTTGCACCACCATCGAGGTCAATGATGTTAAGGAAGTCCCGGAATTCCGAGTGCTGAGCAATCTTGACATCATAATTGTCTTCCTTTCAGCACCACGTCCTTTGGGGATTGTTACGGACAAATTGACTGCACGGTAACCGTGGATCGGGAGGCCCGGCGCGAAGTCTGTCGCAGTGGTAAATCTGGTCAAGATGAGGTTGCTCGAGTATAGTTCCAGGCAGACCGATCATGAGCCACGTGAAATCAGCGTAGTCGTGGTGTCATGGGCATTGCTGTTGTCGGTCCACGACGAGTGCGATGCGTCATGGACGAGCAGAAGTCAATGACATCACGAGAATAGTAGGTTTTCTGTGGCCGCCATACGTAAGATGGAAATGGCATCCATGAAGAGAAAGGAGCTATACAGGATGACTGGCTTTGAGGATCGAGATCAAGTGGATATTTGTTGAGTATGAGTAGGAGCGATCAATTTCTGGGGAAGCGGAGGTGTGTTGTGGTGGTGGGAGGGGATGGTGGTATACTCGAACTGTTTTCTGGGGAGGGACCACCGGGAGATGAGATTCAGCATTCGTCACCCGAAACCCAGCCACGTCGTAACCTACTGCATAATTGATTTATTGCTATTTTCTCGCAGTCCCCTTGACTTCGCACGTTTACGTTTAAATATCTATGACTCGGGTGCATTCTATGCGCCTCGACTTGGGTTCTTGTTCTCATGGTAGAGTTTCCAGGTGACCAGAAACCATGTCCGCCCTACTCAAAGGTAGAATGTCATAATCAGCAGCCATCCCATGGGACTTGCTTGATGCGGTGATGATGATGTGAATTGACCTTGAAACACACCACTAAGTACAACCGCAGCAACCGAGGGGCTCAGATCAGCGATTTGATGTGTGAGGCTGCTAGCTGTGGTGGAAAGTTGGCTTCTATTTTGTGAAATACAACAAAGGGCTCTGCTTCCAATAGATAAAGATAATATGGAGACGAACATATTCATATTGGATCAGTGGGTCAAAGGTCTTCACATGGCTACCCCTATTCATTTGGAGACCATCGATCCTGTCAATTTGACGAAACGATTTGACAGAATGGTACGTCAACTGCTTTCAATTGGTAACTGTGAGCATATCTTATGGATTCGAATACCTTAGGCTGTTAATAAAAAGTAAATCATATATTAACATCTCTGAACGGTCACTTTATATGGACCGCTTTTATAGTGATTCACCATCGCTCGAGACTGTTCATATAGTAAGGTCGACAATTGTCATATCTTGACAATCTCGCGCATTTCAAGGAAAGATATCGAAGAGAACAAAGTAATCAAGGTTGTTGGGGAAAGATGTGCGTTACCTGAATTCGTTGCTTATATTCAGGGTCAACGTTTTTCAACCGGCGGCTGTTGGCCGTATCCAACATACGAGGCCGCCAATTGACGGCGCACCCACTATGGAAATATGTCAATCGCAAAACGCAAAGTCCAATTAGATTATTACTTACCTCTCCCGCTTTAAAAGGCTTCTGACATGCCGGGTTGTCTTCTGACACGCAGCTGGGCAGAACTGATACCGTTGTGTTATATTCCACGCCAAAGAAAAAAGGGATCGTATATCGTTCTTCGCCAGTGATATTGATGACCCGATGTACCGTCGATTTAAACTTTCGGTTTGTCCTGTACTTATTCAGCTTCTGCTTTCCCTTCGCAAATGCGAATTCGTTCTTACCACATGGACAAACAATCCGCGATGTTAACCACCAGCGTGTTTGGAAGGGGCTGAACAGTGATCCACTCTTCGCTAGAGTTGCGCACTTGCAGGGCTGGCACTTTGTCCTGGGAAAGAATAGTGATGCACTCATAATCCTGCATTGTCGATCAGATATTCTGAAAGGCACGGAGAAGAATGCTGATCAATTCTCGTTGGAGGAACCATGAGCTTACCGTATGAGCACCCAAACCGATCCTGGACGTATCGTCCACCGACTGTGAAGGATAATGTAGCATTCTGGATGTCGCACCTGGGTATTCCATCATTGGATCGAAGAACTCTTCTGACAAGTCAAGTGCCAAAGCAAAGATTCGCATCAAGGACCGACATAGGCTCAGTGCCTCGGCGAAATACTCGATGTAAGTTTTTCGAAAGCCGGGCAATTCGTCCTCAGAGGGCCACTGGTTGTCACCATAGAGATCAAAGTCGTCTGATGGGAGCGAATCATGTGGTTCTCGTCGAGAATCTGCTGCAAGCTCATATCCTACATCGAAGGCCTCGGAATACGCTCCCGGTGTGCTGGCAACATCAGAGTCTGGCTGTCGAAGTTCAAGTCCGGTCATCTGCTCAGCATACAGAGGCATGAAGCCGCGAAATTTCTGGTCTATATGTCAGAAGTTTATCCATGCAGAAAGTTCCAGTCAGAGAGACCTTGGAGTTTGCTATGGAATACTGTGATTTCCGGTCCTCTGGGAGAGCAAAGAACTGACATGCTGCGTCGTGAATTGCGGAGATAGTCGCTTGGGGAATACCATGATTCTGTCGGTCTGAGTTAGTGGCAATCGCACAGACAGTTGTTGAGCTATCCGACCGTGATATAGAAAAACCCAACGTGCATACAGGCATCATGGATCTCTCTTGCTAGCGCTTGTCGTTTGTCAAGCTCGGGACTGCGCAAATTGGCCAAGTCAATGATCGGCACTTTGCTGAAGTCTCCCCTGACTGAAGACTCTGAAACTGACATAGTGCCTTATGGTGAATAATAGAATCTTACATTGTCAATTGAAGAGGAAGTCACAGACTATATACAGTGCGGAGAATGAGGGGTCAAATAGTTTATACGAGGGGTGGGGTGTTAGTCCGAATCAGCCTCGCGTGCAGTTTGAGTAAGACTAAGTCATCGACTGTACTGTACAACGACTGCTGATAGACGATAAGGTGATATGAGATTGTTGTCCGAATTTTAAAGATAACAACCTAGACTAGCTTCACTTGGTCGTGGCATTCGTACTGCGAACATATATCTTAAGAACTAGAACCATTGTTGGCTCGATATCCATTGCATGGATCAGCTCTCAGTGACGATCTGTTACCTGAGTGTTGTGTTGTATATCAGCTACAGGATAGCTGATCCCCAACTCAAGCTGGAATTGATTTGCATACTGGGCCTATGTATGTTCTGCGTGCATTCACAACTTGGTGGAATCATTGCGCGCAATAAAAGAGGCTGGCCGAAACGGGCCTGGTGGGCTCATGGCAGACCCGCTTTCTACCGCACAGGGTTCTTTGAATGTTCCGAGCCGCTCCGGCCAATGAAGGCGGAAATATTGGTGGAGGAAAGGAGGGGATGCCGAAAGCGAAAGCGCCGATTTCCCGACGTCACGGGGGTTGCGCATCGAGTCCACTGGTTTCTTTCCCCTACCCAATGCTTCGCTCCTTCTCGTCAACTGCGCGATTTTCGCCCCTGAGAGCTCCATCACCTTGACCGGATCGATTCGTACTGCGTGAATCATGCTTGCGCCGTACTGAGCTCCCCTCAATCCGTTCGTCGAAGTGTCAAGCGACAGGGAGAAGCGCAATCGCGAGAAAAAAAAATAGGAATAGCAATCACCTCCTATTTGTGTCAATGAGTTCCTGTTAGTCTTGAAGATCTTCTGGAGCTTCTCAACGCAGACCTCTCCAAAGAAAGCTAACCATATTCTTGTTTTAGGAGCCATTGACCTCCCTGTTCTGATGCCACACACCCCGCTCTCCGACTCCACGTTTGTCACCCACCCACCCCATCACAGCTAAGCATCGCATCCTGTGATGCTGTCCTCAACCGACGCAGGCTCTCGCCATGAGAGCCACCATACGGAGAACGCAGCAACCGCTTCTACAAGCTCCCCAGGGCGAGCCTCAGATCGCACCGATCGCAAAACAACCGTGCCAAAAGTATCCAACAACAATGCGCAAAATTTTTTGAATGGCTTGGAAGGGGACTTCAAATTGAAACACTTGGGTCTTCTCGGAGTGCTTGTGTGGTTTCTGTAAGCCACACCTTTCAGACTCAAACTCCTTGCTACTTAGCGAAATTGCGCCGCTCATGCTCGTCCACCAATAGGTTTCTGCACGTCGTGGGGATATTCTTCTTCACCAAAGGATTTTTGTTGACTCGCATGGTGTTGGAAAATAAGTCTTCATGCGATGTGCTTCCCTTAGCCGATACAAGTGTCAAGAAGAGTGACTGGTGTTGGCATAAGAAGTCATTTGACAAGGCCGTCGTTCTCATCATCGATGCCCTGAGATATGATTTCACGGTTCCTTTTACCTCGGATGTGGACGCGGAATCAGACCCCCTATTCTATAATAACATTCCCGTCCTCTACGAGACAGCCGTGAACACACCGGAAAACGCCTTTTTGCTTCCGTTCATTGCTGACCCGCCAACAACCACGCTACAGCGGCTGAAAGGACTGACAACCGGAACACTGCCAACTTTTGTTGATGCTGGGTCCAACTTTGCTGGAACAGCCATTGACGAGGATAACATTGTTGCTCAGCTTCGCGCGGCCGGGAAGACTCTGGTGCAGTTGGGTGATGATACATGGCAGTCACTCTTCCCCGACTACTTCGATGCGAATCTGACACGTCCTTATGATTCATTCAATGTTTGGGACCTGCATACTGTCGACAACGGCGTGACGGAGCATCTCCTTCCGCTTCTACATCCTGCTAATGCCACAACATGGGACGTTGTCTTCGGGCACTATCTTGGAGTCGACCATGCGGGCCACCGCTACGGACCCAACCACCCAGCAATGGCTGCGAAGCTTCAACAAATGGACAAGCTGATCCGCGATGTGATGGCAAAGCTGGACGACAAAACTCTTCTGGTAGTCATGGGCGACCACGGCATGGATCAAAAGGGCGACCACGGCGGCGAGTCGGATGATGAAGTAAATGCCGCATTGTGGATGTATTCGAAGAAGGGCATATTTGGACGGACTAGCGAAGAGAATGTAAAGCCGCCCGCGCAAGCCAGCAACCGCTTCATTCCTCAGGTCGATCTTGTGCCTACGCTGTCTCTTCTTCTCGGAATACCCATCCCTTTCAACAATCTTGGTTCGCCTATTGAGGAAGCATTTGTCGGGCCCAATGGCAACAACTGGAAGAACCTAGTGACTGTCAACCGCCTGACTTCGGCGCAGATCAAACGCTATCAGCAAGAGTATGCATCGGTACGCGGGGCGGAAGAAGGGAATAGCCTTCAGTCAATTGAGCTGTGGAATGCAGCAGAGAACGACTGGCAGAACATCCCCTGGGTCGGCAAATCCAATCCCTCTACGTTGCGACCGGTCTACGACTCGTATAGGCACTACCAGCGGAACACCCTCCAAGTCTGTCGCAGCCTCTGGGCCAAATTTGACGAGTGGAGTATGGCCCAGGGTATCGCTATTCTGCTTGCCGCAATCGTCTTGCTGGTGTTTTATGCACGTGGAATCAGGACGGGGCAGACAGTACTCAATAACGCTCTGCTTACGTCAGTTGGAGCAGGCACTGGCGTGGGTGCCATCAGTGGCGCTCTGCTCGTGCTTATAGGCGTGGTCGCTGGTCCGCTGATCGAGGAATCAGTCTTATTTGCAGCCACAGGAGGAATTCTCAGCGCTTCATGGTCATTGTTCTCCCGCCCCAAGCAACTCACAGTGCCTCTGCCTAAGACATTGTGGGGCTGGCTTGCTATTGTCTTCACCGTCGCACAGTCCGTCGGCTTTGCTTCTAATTCTTACACTATCTGGGAAGATGAAATACTCTTGTTCTTCCTTTCGACTTTTGGTGTTCTCGCTGGTGTATCTTCAATGCGTCAGAAATTGACTGCAGACCGGGTCTTGGGCGTCTATCATTCCATTCTCTTCGTCATTTTGGGAAGAGTGGCATCTATGTCTCGCCTGTGTCGTGAAGAGCAAATGCCATTCTGTCGTTCAACCTACTATTCTTCGGCAACGTCTTCAACCTCAGCCCCTTGGCAGCTCATCATTCCCCTGATCTTGGCCTTTGTACTCCCGACTGTTGTGAAGTCCTTCTACGCAGGTTCGAAATCGTATCAAGGTGCCGCCCCTCTCTGGATCGGGTCTGCGTTCCGACTGGGGCTATTTTTAGTTGCTGTCTTCTGGGTGCTCGAGGGTGCTGACGATGGTGAGTGGCTGCCCGTGAGCAAGGAGACATTGAAGTCAAGCCGGGTCTTCCTGGCTCAGCTTGTCCTAGCTCTGGCCTTTGTCGCAGGCACGACAGCTTTCATCTACACAAAGCCGTGCATCAGCATCAACGTCAGCCAGGGCAACAACGACCCTGAAGCCAAGGGAAAAACACCCTCGTTCTCGTCAGCGGGGAGAACGACCGTCACAATCTTGGGTTTCGGCAACGTCTACGGAACACGGTACTTCCTCTTGGTCGTCAACTTCTGCCTGGGTATCATCCTTATGCAGAAGCCCATGGGCCAGGGCGCGATGGGGCTGCTGCTCTGGCAGATCCTCTCCTTGCTCGAAATCCTCGACACCAACGGACTGGTGACTACCAACTCGTCGATCGGACCGACCATCTTGGCAGTTCTAGGGTCATTCTACTATTTTAAGACGGGTCACCAAGCCACGTTGAGCAGCATCCAGTGGGAGTCCGCTTTCGTTCCGCTGTCCTCGGTGCAGTACCCTTGGTCCCCGATCCTCGTCGTTCTCAACACCTTCGGTCCCCAGATCCTCACCGCGGTCGCCGTTCCCCTGACCGTCCTGTGGAAGCGACCTCTGCAACTCAGCGAGGAAGCCACGTCGACAAGCAAGGCGAGCAACCCAGCGATCCGCATCCTCTCCGACGCCATCCAGGCGGCGAGCACCTACATCCTGTATTTCGCCACCATCAACGTGGCAACCACGATGTGGGCCGGCCATCTGCGCCGTCACCTCATGTTGTATCGGATCTTCAGCCCCCGCTTCATGATGGGCGCTGCTGTGCTGAGTGTCGTCGACATTGTTCTTATCTTGTTCTCCGTGGCCGGTGTGCGGTGGAGCATACTCAGCGTTGGCGACATCTTTGGGTGGTAGAGTGTTTGGCTTCTACTGGTCAATCAGCCCACCTTGGGGCCATTCTTCTTTCCCTTGTTTCAGCTCTGACTGTCTAATCCTATTTCCTCGTGAAGCTTGGATATGACGGGTGTTAGCGGAGCTTGTAAAGTACATTTGACCTTGCATAACTTCCATTCTGCGCTTGGCAGGCGGTGGCTCTGCCTCGCCAACCGATAGAATCTGCAGTATATACCATGATAATCATTAAAATAAATTCAATACTTTCTTTGTTCAAGATGAGTGATTCAGTAGCAGTATTCCCGATATCAGTAGCATAGTTCTGGAGTGTGCTAGTGTTTCTATGGTTGTGAGCCGATGAGTCCATAACAGATAGTACTATGTAGGGCTATTGTAGTTTCAAAAAGAAAGAAAAAAAGCTTAAGCTTTGTATGCTCATCACACCAGCAAGTATTCTTCCAACGCCAATCCTCCTCTAGCAAGTCTGAGCCAGACAGCGCCATGATTCAGGTTCCGATCCGTCCAATCCTCCACAGACCAGCTAGGCTACCCGATCACGTGCGCCGGCAAATCGCCGCGGGTAATCTCCTCCAAAAACGCGGCCGGGGGGCGATACAACATGACATGGAAATGCTCGACGGCATGGACCGACTTGAGCGACCTCCAGTTCCGGAACCAGATCACCTGAAGCATCTTATTGTTAACAAAACATTGCGCTCCTCCCGCCGCTCCCGCCGAAAACTCAGCAAAGAAAAAAGAAAATCTCACCTGCTCCGGCGCCATCCTCGCATGGAACGTCCGCCGCACGAACCCGTCGATCTCGCGCCGCGCGCGCGGCGTCAAATCATCCACGACCGGATCGTCCTCCAGCGGGAACTTGGTCCACACGACCAGGTGCACGATATCCGGCTCCAGGCCGTATGGCCAGTCGTTGTACAGGATGCGGAGGTCTTCTGTGTTTTTTGGATCAGGAGGTTAGCGGGTTATACGGGCTTTGACTGGTTGGGGACAAGGGGGGGAGGGGGCGCTGGGCTTTGTTGTTGGGCGAACCATCGAACTCAAACGGCCTCCCCTTGGCGCGCAAATCACTCTGCAAGCCTTCCCCCCACCGCAATCGCTCCTTGACGACGAAGCGCATGATCGACCCGTACTCGGCGACGATCCGCGCCTTGTACTCCAGGTACCGGCGGAGATCGCTGGGGAGGCGCTGGAAGCGGTCGATTCGGTTCGTGCCTGCCATTATTACCGGGGGTTTTTAAGTTAGCGGTTGTCTGCCAGTGACACGCTACAGCGTCGTGGATACGAGATTCAACGATAGCAACGCACATACGGACGAGCTCTGTGACGAGGTCCCACCCTTGTCTTTGGTAGAGATGGTCCGGGGTCGAGAGGATCTCGATGTTCTTTTGGGAGATGTCGCGGAGGTAGCTGGGGCAGGAGGGGGGCCATTGGGAACGCGGAATGTTGGTGAGCCAGTAGGGCAGGGGTGCTTCTTTTTCTGGGGCTTCGTCTTGGGGGACGTTGTGCTTCTGGATGAGTGGTGTGGGAGAGTCGGTCACGGTGGCTAGGGGGCGGCCTTTCTCGGTCAGGTATCCCGGTCTCTGTCGCGGGGGGAAGGCCGTTGTTGCTGTCGGCATTGCTGCGACCGTGGGTGACATCTTCCCTGGATTAAGGTAAAGTGAGGTCCTCTGGGGCGGAAATGTTTATTTGGGATGTGTGGCTGGAAATGAGCACAAAGGGAGGAACCCTGGACACAATAAAAGGAGCTGCCGAGCCTGTATATACAGCTTTGACAGGTAAGTGAGAAGGGAGAGAGAGGGCGGAGGGAGGAGGGAAAGTCATTTAACAGGTGTAGGTGTAGGTGCGGTTTTACCCCCCGTAGCTTTCACTGTCAACCTTATTCTGACCCTGTTGGTATGACCTTAACGGGGATTGATTGCGGCGGGCCCGGAAGTGGCAACTAATGGCGATCATTGGAAAAGGCATGGATGTGCAGGGCTGAGAAGAGAAGGGGAAGAGTGCAACTGCCAGTGATGGGAATCATAGGTAGGTGAGGCAGTCAATCAAGGCAGACGCCGACACCCTGACTCGCTGTGCATTCCTGAATGAGGCGTCGATATTGTGTCTACCGATAGAGTGGAGTGTATAAGTTATTGTCACCTCCTTTGTTAGGGGTAGGTAGAGTGGGTTGCTCATTCAGGAGTGTTTCTTGTCTATCCGGCTTAGTGAAAACCATATGGTGTGTCACTTGGATGCCATATTTCTCTAGCATAAATATAAGTCTGGCTCGACAATAGTTAGAAATGTTCGTCAACGACACACTCAGAGTTTCTGGTCGATGGTTCTGCTTCCCCCGGGCCGTGAAGATCATCGCCCGCATCCGGAGTACAGAGGCTGTCATCAGACATGTAAGCTACTCACTGTACAGGACACTGTGCGTGATAGCATTTCGATGATTGGGCCTGGACAATTCTCCCCTACAGGCTGCACACGGTATGACGGAACAGGTCCGAATTTGGCCAGCTTCAATGATCGCCCAAAACATTAGTTAGTATACTAATAACCTCACTCAAATGGTAGTGGTAGAAATGACGTGCCAAGTTCATTGTTCCCCACAAAATAACAGTTTTCCCTTGGCAAGGACAATCCCAAGCATTCGGGCCCTCGGGGGGCTCTTTTAGCGCCAGCCCAGTCACCAATCCATCCATCCGCCTTCCTACGATTCCCAATCAACTCACTACCCCCTGAAACGCCCCCCTTCCCCCCCTCCGTCTAACTAATACCATACACACAGAGAGACCCATCGAATCAACCGACCAAACCCGCAATCTCAGGCCCATCCGACCTCACGATCACGACCCCCGCCTCGAGCAACTCCCGCCTCGCCTCCTCCCACCCGACCCCCGGATCGACGCACCGCGTCGCATCCTCCACGAAATAACTCCGGAACCCGGCCCTCGCCGCATCGATCGCCGTGCACTTGACGCAGTAATCCCCGGCGACACCCACCGAGAACACCGCCGTAACCCCCCGAGCCCGCAGCTCGGCCTCGAGATCGCAATCCACCGACCGCCGGTTCAGCTCAAGGCTGTTGCGGTTCCCGAACGCGTCGGCGAACACCGAGTACATCTCCACGCGCGCGTCCATCCCCTTCTTGACGAACAGGTCGATGCGCGCCGCGTCGATCTCCGGGATCAGCGCCGCCCCCGGCGTGTCCGCGACGCAGTGCACCGGCCACAGCCGTTGGGGTTTGGTCTCGGTGTGCTTGCCCGGCGCCGGGTTGGTGAGCGTGATGGTACACTCGAAGGGGATGTTGTTGGGCGCCGGGTGGTTCGGGGCGAAGGAGATGTGGTCCGCTGGGTGGTAGTCTTGCGAGGAGACTCGGAAGCTGAAGCCCGGGTGCGCGAGCAGCGTGTTGATGGTTGGGGCGAGGTCGCGCCCGCCTTCGACGGCTAGGGAGCCGTTCTGTTTTTTCCCCCCGGGGTTAGCCTTCTTATCTCGTACTTTTCGTAGATTGGATTCGGGGAGTTTTCCAGGTTGGGGGAAGGGAGGAAACGTACGGGAGGACAAAAGTCCTCCTGCATGTCGACGACCACTAGTGCTGCTTTCATTGTGAAGAGGATATTTGCGATCGGTCAACGGAGTCGTGAAATGTGGTTTGTGTGTAAGGGTTGTCGCTGGTTCTTGCTCAGGTAAGGTTTTTGATGGTGTGGATCGTTGGGTGAGTTGACTAGACTAAACTATAGGAACATGTATGCTGAAGGTCGCCCCTAATCGAGGGGATCCATCGTTCGATAGTGTAAAAGTTCCCCGCTACGTTATCTTAGTTCAAGGAGATGGACGCGCAAGCGGTCTAATGCCATCCTGTTTGGTCCGACCGCTATCAGCTGTGGAACCGAGCTTTCAAAGCCAGAATAAGATATCGTCCATGGGAGGCCAGCACCACAGGATTCAAGAAGTTCTTTTCGCTATGGCTAGCACTATAAGGATAGCTGCAGCTGGATGAGCATAATTACACAGCAGATGCAGGCAACCCGCTAGTCTATCAGTGATCATACTCGTGCAATCTTGCCGGTACAGTTGAAAAGGGAATGACTTATAGCCATGCTTCCTATGGTCTAAGCTACTTGTGTACTTGCATTCACTATCTGCTGTGCTACAAGCACCCAAGTCAGTATGGAAATGACGTACTGCACAGGCAACAAGCACGTGATCAGAGCCAAACTTCTAGGCAACCGTAACCTGAGATCTCAGGCACAAACGATCACCGCCTAGGTCATCGCTCACAGTGTGTTGCTCTACAGCAACCCACCTGAAGGCTCCACCATCATCCTGAATCAGATCACTGGGCTGAACTTTCAAGACTACTGCAAGGCCGCGAGATCCCCTGCTCTCATGAAAGCTGTAATCGTGCAGGGAAAAGCAGCAAACCTGGGCCTCAAGGGATATGATTAACCGCCGATCCATTCATGGATGACGAAACAAGTATCAAGCACGAGGCGGAAGGCTCGAGTGCCCGAGACCCTGTGGAAGAAAAGCCAACGGAGCTGTCTGATGCAGCTGTCACATCTGCACAGTCTTCCGGACCCTCCGTGGCGATCAACGAGGCGAGCCGCTTGAAAGAGCTGCAGGCCGATGTCCGTGATCAGGATGATCTGGAGCGAGATATCGCCCGCCAGGCAAGTAGCATGGCCCCACATGCGATACACTTCTGGACGCACCACTTACTGACCGTACGCGCAGGCAGACAAGCTGCTCCTGGAACAGGCCGATGAGCGCGACAACAAGAGACTGGAGCGGACTACCCGCGAGAAACAGTATGATAACTCTGGCCCCCCTCCGTGCTATTCTCCGTAGAGAGGCGCTCACTCTTGTTCTCGCAGGAAGGTCGAGTCACAAATCTTGAAACTCCACCAGCGGCTATCCCAGCCCATCGGGACCGCGGGGAGGGTTCGCGCGCAGAATGAACTTCAGACCCTCGAGTCACGCAACACGGCGTTGGCCAATGACCTGGTAGATATCCAGCAGCGCATCGTCGATAGAAGTCGAGAGCAAGAGGGCGGTGGCGAGGCCTCGAGAATCGGACGGCTGCCGAACGAGTCTCGCAGGGACTACCTCATTCGCACGGGGAAAATCACCCCTTTCATGAACATGAGTCATGGCCCCGACCATGGTCCTCTTGCTAGTCTGCAGGACGCTCTCATTGACGCCGAGGATGAGCATGATGAGGCAGAGGCCCTGGAGCGCTTCAAGGCTCGATCGGCAGTCTCACATCGGAACCTGGTGCAACCCGGTTTTGATTTCGACGTGTCCAGTGGTCCTGACAGCACAGATGTGTCTGCGGACATTCGAAGTGCAAAGCGAAGAAAGGTCGGGCATGAGCAGTTTTCTAAGAAGATTCATGAGAAACAGGAGGATTTGGGCTATAGCTCAGAAGCTCCCGATGGCACTCAGTCGGAGAAAGATGATGACTCCAATTATGTGGCGTCAGACGGCGAAGAGTCACAACTCGAAGATGAAGAAGACTGGGCTCCTGAAGGACAGTCAGAGCGAGCAATGTCCCAGAAGAAGAAAAAGAAGACGTCTGCTGAAGATATTGAAGACTTTACCGGGCTGGACGATGGCAACGAGACAGTGTATCAAACAAGACTACAATCGTGGGTCAGTCGCAGGAGTGCGGCAAGAGAACGTGCACGTAAGACCCAGCATTCAGGAGAAGATGGTGACGATGTCATGAACGAAGATCCGGTTTCCGGCGAAGATCAGGAACAGGACGAGTGGTTCAAACCTCACCCAACTGTCCCTGATATGCATTATGACAATGGATATCGTATACCTGGCGATATCCATGCCTTGTTGTTTGACTATCAGAAGACTGGAGTACAGTGGCTGTGGGAGTTGCAACAGCAGCAGGTTGGTGGTATCATTGGTGATGAGATGGGTTTGGGCAAGACCATTCAGGTGATTGCGTTCATCGCTGGTCTGCATTATAGCAAACAGCTCACTCGGCCCGTGGTCATCGTGTGCCCCGCAACAGTCATGAAGCAATGGGTGAACGAGTTCCACCGCTGGTGGCCCCCTCTTCGCGTTTCCATCTTACACACCTCCGGTAGTGGGATGGTCAACCTTCGAAATGAAAGTAGCAGGGAGGACGCATTACTGTCCCAAGCCTGGAATGCTGCCACTTCTCGACGTATGCCTAACGGTCTGAAAGCGGCGCGCAAAGTCGTCAAGCGCGTGGTCGAGGAAGGACATGTGCTAGTAACGACCTACTCAGGTCTCCAGACTTACGCTTCTCTTGCCATACCAATTGAGTGGGGTTGCGCTGTTTTGGATGAAGGCCACAAGATCCGCAACCCAAATACCTCGATCACGATCCACTGCAAAGAGCTTCGCACGCCGCATCGGATCATTCTCTCAGGCACCCCCATGCAGAATAACCTCACGGAGCTCTGGTCTTTATTCGACTTTGTCTTCCCGATGCGGTTGGGAACTTTGGTGAACTTTCGCAATCAATTCGAGTTCCCGATACGTCAAGGTGGTTATGCAAACGCATCGAACCTGCAGGTTCAAACCGCCGTCAAGTGTGCTGAGACTCTGAAAGACGCTATCAGTCCCTACCTTCTGCAACGCTTCAAGATAGACGTGGCTTCAGACCTTCCGAAGAAGAGCGAGCAGGTTCTCTTCTGTAAACTAACCAAGGTGCAACGAGAGGCATACGAAGCATTCCTTGGCTCATCCGAGATGCAAGCTATCCTCAACAAGCGCCGACAAGTCCTGTACGGCGTTGATATCCTGCGAAAGATCTGCAACCATCCCGACCTACCAAGCCACAAACTCCAGTCTTCGGCAAAGGATTACGGAAGCGGCAGCAGATCTGGCAAGATGCAGGTCGTAAAATCATTGCTTGAACTATGGAAGGACACTGGGCACAAGACGTTACTCTTCTGCCAACACCGAATCATGTTAGACATTTTGGAAAAATTCGTGCGGGCGATGTCTGGATTCAATTACCGCCGAATGGATGGCACCACCCCGATCCAGCATCGGCAGACGATGGTCGATGAGTTCAACAACGACCCAGACCTTCACGTATTCCTGCTTACGACCAAGGTCGGCGGACTGGGTGTGAACCTCACCGGTGCGGATCGCGTCATCATCTACGATCCGGACTGGAACCCATCTACAGATATGCAAGCCCGCGAGCGAGCGTGGAGACTCGGACAGAAGCGGGACGTCACGATCTATCGACTGATGACGGCCGGGACCATCGAGGAAAAGATCTATCATCGCCAGATCTTCAAGCAGTTTCTCACGAACAAGATCCTGAAGGACCCCAATCAACGACAGACCTTCCAGATGAGCGACTTGCACGATCTCTTCTCCCTTGGCGAGGATAACCAAGGGGCCACCGAGACCAGCAAGATCTTCAAAGACACAGCAGCCACGACCTTCAAGAACGGCGACAACAACAACAACACAGCCTCAACAGCCGCTGCAAACATCGCAGACGTCGAAGACGAGAAGAGGGACATCCGAAAAGCGGCGGGCGTTGCCTCGATCGAAGAATACCAGGGCGAACAGGAGCAGCAGCAACAACAACAGCAGCAACCACAAAACGAGTCCGAACCCCCCACCGCCGCCGGCGGGCCCGGCAATGCAAACCAAGAAGCGCGCATCATGGAGAAGATCTTCGCGCGCTCCGGCGTGCACTCCGCCCTCGAGCACGACCAGATCCTGAACGGCAAACGCGTCGTCCGGGCCGACCCCAAGATCATCGAGGCCGAAGCCAAGCGCGTGGCCGCCGAAGCAGCGGAAGAGCTCCGGCGCGCCGGGGAAGCCGCCCGCTCCGTCCCCATCGGCACACCCACCTGGACCGGCCAGTTCGGCGTGGCCGGCAGACCCGAAGAGCGAATATCCTCCCCCTTTGCAAGAGGCGTCGGCGGCAGCAGCGCGAGACGGGCGGGCGCCGGCCCCTCGTCCGCCAGCATCCTAGCCAATCTTTCCTCTTCTGCGACTGCCGCCTCGCAGAGACCTTCTCCCGCCTCGCGAAGCAACACGAACAGCCCGGCCCCGTTGTCGTCGTCGCGGGCTGCTGCTGCTGCTGCTGGTGCGCCCAGTGGAATCGACTTCATCACCCTGCTGCGCGACTTCATCACCGCCCATGGCGGCTCGGTCTACACGCAGATGCTGATCGATCAGTTCAACCACCATTGCACGACGCCGCAGAAGACCGCCGAGTTTAAGGAGATGCTCAACACCATTGCCGTTCTGGAGAAGGGGGGCCGCAGCCGACGTGGCAAGTGGACCTTGAAGCCGGAGTATGCTAAGAAACGATAATCTTTCTAATGCGTTTGTTCATCGATTTGAATCGCCGACGTGTGTTTACGATTAGATGTATGAATAGATCCTTGGGAAAGAAAGATGGCTCTTATGGGAACATTTGCAATTCTTCTGTGATGAAAGAAAATACTAGCTTCAGGCAGCGAATTAATCAAGATTAATATTACCCTTTCCCGAGGCCTTCCCACTAAATCCGACGCCTGTTCTATACCACCCTACATCACACTGCAGTCGTTGTGACTGCAGAGGTGGGCTCAGTCGTCTAGTAGGTTCTGTACGTATTACCTGATCTCATAACGTCATGGCCATACTCACCGCTACTGCCGGTATAGGTCTATCTAGATCACGAGCTACGCATACTTAGATCCCCATGCCCAAGAGTCAGGGTCGGCGTGATCCAGCCGACCACCTCTGACCACTTTGCCTATATCCCACCCATTAACTTACCGTATAGTTTCAGCCCAGCATCCCCGGATTGAGATCCGCGAATTTTGCCGCACCATACCGCATGATCTGCACGATCTCGCGCTCGTCGAAGTGGGTCTTACGCAACACCTGCAAGAGCTGCAGGGGCACCTCATTGGAGTCCATCCAGGGCGAGACCGGATTCTGCGCCGTCTTGTACCGGCACAGAGCGATGTAGGCCAAGGCGCAGAACCCCCCGACGTAGCCGAGCCGCCGCAGCCAGATGCGCTTCTTCGGCGGGTCGAAGTCGATCGCGCCGCTGAACTTCCGGAAGTCCCGCACCTCGTGGGGCTGGAGGACATACTCGTACTCAGACGGGTCGGCGGGTTTCTTGACCTCGGCCTCCTCCCGGTAGTCTTGGTTGGCGGACAGCTTCGTCCATTCCTTGGCGGTGGTGGGGAAGCTGCTGCGGAGCATGGTGGGCTTGTGCGTGGGCGGGAGGTAGCTGGGGCCGACGAACTTGGTCTTCTCGCGCGGGAGGACCTTGGTCGGGGTTGTAGACGCCTGCTCGGTTGGCTGCTTGACGGAGATGACCCGCGCCTCGGGGACCAAGGGCGGTGGGGGTGGTGCTGGGTGCGCTTTTTGGTCCTGCAGCCGGCTCTGGAGCTGGCCGAAGTTGACGGCCGAGGCCTCCTTCAGGTACCAGACCACTTTCTCGAGGAGCTCCTCGATCGTCGGCGTCCGCTGTATCTCCGTCGTCATCGCGGTCTGGATGACCACCAGGAACTGCTCGAGCGCCGTCTCCGGGGTGATCTCATCGAGATAGGTCCGCGAGATGTTCATGTCGTCCAGCATCTTCGTGATGGCCATGAATCCGCTCTCCGGCGCCTGGGACGGCCACTCGAAGTCGAATTCCAAGTCGCCCATGCGCATGCGCTTGAGGCGGTCGCCCATCTCCAGGATAGGGTCCGGAGCCATGGCTTCGCCATCCAGATTGAAGTCCGCGAACCCCCGCTTACGCGATCTCGCCTCGAATCGAGGCTCAGTCGGGGTCGGCGGCAGGTAGAGCGGCACCCGGGGCTCTTCCACCCACACGCTGGACCCCTGATCCACCAGCATGTTCTCACGGGGTTGGTTCCAGAGCTGGGCAACCATGCTCGCGGGGATCTCCCGCTTCTTTCTCTTTTTCTTCTCCTCCTCAGTCTCTGGCTCCCCCGCGCGCCACCATTTCTCCCCAGGCTGGGGGTCATTATGCGGGTCCGCCGACGACTCCGCCATGTCATGATCGTGGGCTGTATCAAACCCGAAGGAGTTTTTTGCGTAGTTAGAAAAGGCCGCTAATCGCTGGCTGAATCCCTGCAGGGCTTGACTTTGGCTCGTTTCATCCAGGACATCAACCATCTCGTCGTCTTGTTGGCTATTTCTTTTGCTGTTATTCTTGCCATTCTTTTTGTTGTTGTTCTGTATCTCTTCCTTTGACTTGCCCTTCGCAACCAGGTACAGGGCGTCGTCCTGGGCACTTGCCATTCGAACTGCACGGCGGAGCTTCTCATTCAGACACGAATTCTCCTCCTCCAACTTGTCGTTCAGCGATTCGACGCTTGCGTCACTATAGCTGTTTCTCTGCAGACTTTCATGCAGTTCCTTTTTCGCCTCTCCTGCTTCCTTGCTGTATCGCACAAGCTGGTTCTGCAAGTCTTTCAAGCTCTTATCACGATGCTTGGAATTTTGGCCCATCTGTCGACACCTCTCCCGGGCCTGATTAAACAGCTCTTCTTGCTTCGCGGTCCTCACTTTCAGATTGGCGTTCTCCCTTTTCGACTTGATAAAGTTCTTCTCGTGCCGTTTGCTCTTTTTCTTGCTCTCCTGGAGCTCTTGGCGCAACGCCTGTTCTTTGTGGCGCCATTGCTTCTCTGTTTCGGTCAGGGCATTGGTCAGCGCTAGCAGCTGGTTCTTGAGTTGGTTGTTCTCCGTGTCGAGATCAACCGCATGCTGCTCCGCCTGGGTCAGCTGCGACTTGTTCTGGTTGAGTGTCTGGTAGAACCACTCCGCCTCAACTTCAGGCGACTCATTGCTGTCGCGGAGATGGTTGAGGACCTCCTTGTCCTGCTGGAGTTCGTGCACAGAGAGACGGTTGTTGTTGCTGTTTTTGGTATTGTTATTGTTCCAGTTGTTGTTGCTGTTGCTGTTGCGATTATTGTTGCTGTTGTTATTGTTGTTGTTCCAGTTGTTGCTGTTCCGGTTGTTGTTGTTGTTGTTGTTGTTGTTGTTGTTCCTGTTGTTATTTTTCCAGTTATCGTTGTTGTTGCGATTATTAGTATTGTTGTTATTATTGTTATTCCAGTTGTTGTTGTTCCGGTTGTTATTGTTGTTCCGGTTGTTGTTGCGGTTGTTGTTTTTGTAGTTCGACATATTGAGGTTTTCTTCTGATTTTGTATATTGGTTAGTCAATCTTTTGGGGCGTTCGTGGAGAGAGGAACGGATCAATCTATGTTTGATGTCACACGGGTCACGGACTCCGGGGTCTTCGAAATGAATAAATTAGTCGCAATGTGCGTTTGAAGTCAATTGTTCCGATAAGTTTTGGTATACTGGGTCATGACAGACTATCGAGGTAGTCAACGAGAGGGGAAGTTGCGAACAATTGTTACTTATAATATTCGGCCCTTTGTCCATGGCTGCCGAAGTATACCGGAGGCCGTCAGGGACTCGGGTTGAGCTTCAATTGTGCAGGTCAGATAGAAGCGGATCTCCGCAGACAACCTTCCACCTGGCATCGTCTCTCGGGACTTGCTGTGACAAGAAAGAGAGCATATTATCTGAGCATGAATGATCTGGTTGATAGCCACAATGACATTGTCGTGGTTGTTCTTTCACCGAAACAACAAAGCACATAATCAGGCTTGACCTGATTCTTTCGTTTGTCATCCATTGTTCTGAGCTAAACAAAGCTCTCAGTCAGCAGACAGGAAGTGAATGCAGCTGGAGGGGAATTGCCCTTCAAGTCTTTTGTGAGTAGAGTAGTTGGCAAGACAAACAAATGAAGGTACTGTACACAAAAGGAAGTCCACACCACCGCAGGCCCGGGAGAGCATGAGATGCCGGATACCTCAGGCGTTGATAGCGGGTATCTCCGCAATCACGTGCTGGGTGTGTCAGCCACCACACTCCACACTATTCCTAAAATAGCAGCACACCTTTTTTTCACCCCGTGATGCGCTGCGCTATTGCAATCCAGACGGGGAAAGAAGAAGAAAGAGCCAGCCTGGAGGGTCCCCGGCTCATCTTCCCACTCCCTGAACCCCTCGTGTGTGCGTTCATCTGTTCTTCCCCGACATCCCTGACAGGGTCTTCACGATCCACTTCACATTCGTTTTAGGATCTCCCTCTCACTGCCTTCTTCTCCTTCTTCTCTCAGCTGTGTGGCATCTTCCAGGCGCTGCCCGGTAATAGGAGCAGTGCGAGGCCCAACTCTTTGTCACACCTGTTGTTGTGGAGACCGGGTCGGGGGCCCGCCCATCTTATTTACCTTACAACGAACCTCTTCTGACCAGGCGATCGCCGGTGACATTATCCTCCTCGTCGCTTCTGGTTCAAGGAACTTTTCGAAGACAAAATGGGGTTCGGCGACTTCGATTCAATTTGTGAGAAGGCACCATTGCCTCTGTGCTCCTTGGTGGGCCCTCCATCCTCGATATCCGGCTTAACAGGCATCATTCCCAACTGCTATGCGCGCAACATCGAATTAGCCAATACCATCATTTTTGAGGGCGCCGCTTCTTTTGTCCATATTATCGCCCTTGGTATGACGGTGATCATGATCTTGCACATTCGGTCGAAGTTCACTGCTGTCGGTATGAGCC
The DNA here is from genome assembly GCF_003184825.1 of Aspergillus fijiensis CBS 313.89. Classification (NCBI taxonomy): domain Eukaryota; kingdom Fungi; phylum Ascomycota; class Eurotiomycetes; order Eurotiales; family Aspergillaceae; genus Aspergillus; species Aspergillus fijiensis. The sequence continues at coordinate 82,105 of NW_024469004.1, read as the reverse complement.
TGTCATCTCTGTTGTATATTCCCTCCGTCGCATTGTGAGATCCACTAACGAAGTGCCATGATGGCATGCAGGCCGCAAGGAAATCTTGACCTTCTTCTACATCTACCTGCTCTTGACTATGTGCTCTTTGATTCTGGATGCAGGCGTGACCCCCCCAGGAAGTAGCTCGTTTCCCTACTTTACTGCTGTGCAAAACGGCCTGGCCTCGGCACTCTGTACCTCGTTGCTCATCAACGGCTTTGTAGGGTTCCAGCTCTATGAAGATGGCACCACTCTATCTGTCTGGCTCGTGCGACTCAGTTCGGCGGCCATGTTTGTCGTCTCCTTCCTTGTCTCCCTCGCGACCTTCAAGTCGTGGGGCAGCCTCGGTCCTACTAACACCATCGGCATGTTTGTTGTGCTGTACCTTGTGAATGCCATCTTCATCGTGATTTACCTGGTCATGCAGCTATTGCTTGTCCTCAACACCCTCGAGGACCGCTGGCCGTTGGGCCATATCGCTTTCGGTCTTGTGGTTTTCATCTGCGGGCAGGTCCTTCTCTATGCGTTCAGCGATGCAATTTGCGACAATGTACAGCACTATATGGATGGACTCTTCTTCGCAACCCTTTGCAATCTCTTAGCGGTCATGATGGTGTACAAGGTAGGCACAGGCTATTTTTTTGTGACCGACTGAATCACTAACGGCGGCATACAGTTCTGGGACTATATCACGAAAGAGGACCTCGAGTTCTCTGTTGGAATCAAGCCCAACACATGGGAGGTCAAGGAGCTCCTTCCCGAAGAGGATCGCCGGCAGACGATCTACGCCGATGCTGATTCGGAATATGCGGGGAGCATGTACCATCACCGAGCATCAACCTATCACGGCCACAATTATTAAACTGCCGAGCGTGTGGACTCTAGCATCTACTCGGACTTTAACACAGTACCTGGCACTTTCTTATCCATTCCACTCACAAACGGCCCCTTTCCTCGGCAGACTGGGGGCCGAATTAATGGGGGCGGCTCCGAGTCTTACCCCTCCTCCATCTGGATCTCAGGGCCTATGCGCAACGTTGTTTTCGCTCTTTGAAACCTGCTCAGCTCAGTGAACAATTGCAGATAATTGACAATCTCTATCAGTGTGTACGGGGCGCTTTTTTTTTTTTTTTTTTTTTTTTTTTTTTTTTATGATGGTGACCTGTCTGCGTTGTTTGCATGGAAGCCATCGCGCCTCCCACCTTGCCTGCTATATGCCCAAATATCCGTTTCTCTTTGTTCTTCTTCTGAGGCCCCAGGATAATTATCAACGATGGCCTATATTGTGTTCCACAGGTACACATATCGTGTACCAAATACAGTACATAAGTCACAGTTTATCATCCGCACATGCGAATTCTATGTGTACTGTACGTACAATAACTTAGCTTCGGGTTTCCGGTGACTAAAGGGTGACTAAAAATAACCGCCCATTGCCGCTCCGCTCTGCAAGGGCCGAGGACTGTCCAGACCGCGAGACGTGGGCACTACGAAGAAGTCAGCAAGACTAGAGTAGGTAACTTACTGACTGCCCGGCAGTGCAACACACGCTCAACGACAGCAGCAATCAGCCTAGGAGAAACAAAAATAAAATAAAAATAAAAATACGAGGTCACATTCGCTAAATCCACGGAACTCAGTGAGCCAAATGCCCACCCACAAATCAGCAAATGCGACAGCATCCGGAACCGGCTCAGACCCTTTTTTCCCGAGTCCTTTTCCTCTTCTTCCTTCCTAGCGCCACTAGTCTAGCCTCAGACCAACCTGTCCGGCTGGCGTGCCAAATTGGTCCGACTCAGACCCCGTCATGCTCCATCCATCAAATGCTTAGCATGTCAGAGATCGAGCAGGGTCCCTCCGCTGTGACTTGTAACTTGTAACTACCTAAGCCTGTAAGCTGCCAACATGCCAGACCCTGATTCGGAACCTCGATCGGCTCTTCTCAATCCCTCTTCACTCCTCACCGGCCAGTGAAAGAAAAGGTTCCAATGGATCTGCCCATCGGATCGAGCAATTTGCTTGAGACCCATGAGGATCCACTCTGGTGGAAATCAAGAAATACTACCCTACTACCTATACGGTACTCAGCACCACAACAAGTAAGACAGGCCCATCTCAGGGAGCAAATCTTGCCGACTTGGAACGACTAGCCCGCAATTGCTTTTCCACTTGTCGCCCGCCTTCACCCAAACCGCCCCTATCAGGAAATGGGCGAGGCAAATCCAATTTACGCTAAAGCGAACTTAAGCACAATCTGCTCGAGTAGATTAAAAGGAGAAAGGATATTAGCCCGACCCTTCGACCCAGTCGAACCCTGGCTGAGTCCATTAATCTTACTACATATGCAGTCATGTCCGAATGAAAGATAACTATAGGTTGTCGCCCTCGCTCTCTTGTGGTCACTTACTCAATACTTCACTTCTCCCCCCCCCATTTTATCTTGGGATGAACCTCATCCCATCCCACCTTATCCCCTAATCTTCCTTTAGCCCATTTCTTTGCTTGTGTCGAACCTTTTCGTTAGCTTTGCTTTCTTGTCTATCGCTCTATCGGTCAATGAACCGTGCAGTCAGTCTTTACCATCTATCTTTATGACGCCACTATCGCTCTACCACAATCACCCGACAAGACCTCTTTTCGCTACTACTACTGCTTCAGACCGCACGCCTCAAAAAGGAATGAACCAATTCACTATATAATTCAAGCCCTATACGACAACAAATAATCGATCAGAATGATTCTCTCACTCAGCCGCCCGGTCACGTTGGCCCTTTCGACACTTCTTCTCCTCAACTTCTACCTCTTCCACCGCGTCCTCCACCAGCCTGTGGTCACTAGTACATTTGCCGTAAATACAACCCCGGCCCAACAGCAGCAACGAGGGCAACAAGAAGAGGATCAGCAACAACAGGCCTTCTTATCACCTACTCCTACTCCGTCACCTGAACCAACGAGCGCCACTCAGCCCACCTGGACCACACTCCCGGTCTCAGCAGCGACTCTAACCCCCGCCCCAACTCCAACCGCCTTTCCTATGAAGCTGTGGCAGAAGTCAGGTCCCAAAGGCGTTTCTCCGGACATCCAGACCTATATCCAATCGTGGCATGCGCTCAACCCGTCCCTCCGGCACGAAATCCTTTCCGACGACGGTGCTCTCGCCTACGTCGAAGAGACCTTCCGGGACGACTGGCCCGAGGTGGCAGATCTCTATCAACAGATCCAGGTTCCGATCATCCGCGCCGATCTCCTTCGCTTGTTGATTCTCTACGCCGACGGGGGCATCTGGAGCGACCTGGATGTCACTTGCGAGGCGCCTATCGCGGAATGGATTCCCGACGTATTTGTCAAGGATGACGGCAACATCTGGGTGAAGGAGCAGGTCAACGTGGTAGTCGGACTAGAGTTTGACGGATGGCAGTTTGCCAGTTGGACGATGATGGCCAAATCCAGGCTGAATCACTTCGAGGCGGCGATCGAGTATGTGATGCACCAAATGGAGGGGATCGCACAATCGCACAATGTCTCGCTCTCCGGGGTGACGATGGAAATGATTCCCGACGTGGTGGACGCGAGTGGTCCGCAGGCCATCACCGTGGCGCTACTCCGGAGTCTCTCGCATACGCTGGGCGAGACGGTGGACCGGTCCAATATCACCAGCTTGCATGAGCCGAGACTGCTCGGGGACGTGCTAGTTTTGCCGCAGGCGGCATATGCAGCACTGCAGGGCGGGTACCCCCAGGACCAGGGCCCGTACCTGGTCTCGCATCATTATGCGGGTTCTTGGAAGAATGTCCAGGGAGGTGAACAACGGCGCTAAGCCCGCATTGGCCTTCGGTTTTGGTCTTTTTGTATCTTCTTCTTCTTCTTCCTCTTCACTTGGTTTAACTTCCATGTAAATATTGAATCACATCTTTTCTTTCATAAAATGTACGGATATGATTTTCTATCTCACATATTAATATCTGGTGATGCCTGAGTGGCAGCACGGGCCAATTCCAAGCGTGGCGGCCTGAGGCAATAGCACGAGTCAATACACGTGACGTCACGTGTGGACCGGCAGTTCTCCTCCCCACCGAAACCGGCCGATCAGGGCGAAATCCAACCATGCGCTCAGATCGACTTGACTCTGCTTCAATTCCAGCATTGTTTCTTTGATACGTGCACCGTCATGCTCCGGCGGGCCTGCAGAATAAGGCCTCTCCGGTCAGTACCGCTCTCACAATCGATCCGCTTCTCATCCTCTCTCTCTCCGCCGCTGATCTCTATCAAGAACGCGACCTTTTACAAGAATGCTCCCACGCCGCAAGACAAAGCCCAACGCACAAACGCCCCCATATTCCGAGGCGTCGATTTTACCCTGCCGACCGAGCCTTTAGAGGAGGACAATTTTGAAGCTCAGACTTGGGCCATAGTCGGGCGCTCTGACAAGACACAGTTCCTCGAGATCCTCGGCGGCAAATACATACCTGACCCCCCCAACGGGCGGAGTTACCCGTACCTTCTCAGCGATGAGATCGCCCGGCGCAACCCCCGAGCGCGATTCCCACAGAATGCGATCAGATACCTTGGGTTTAGTGGGGAAGGCTCCGGAGCCAATGGGGGCACGCGGGGCGCCTATCTGAGTGCTCGATATGAGAGCCTGCGAGAGGAGACGGACTGGACAGTGCGCCAGTTTCTCCGCGGCCAGACCTCGTTGAACCCGCTCCCGGAGGAGCGTGGTGGTACCGTCGATGACGAGGAGCTGCTCGCCCGGGTCATCGACGATCTGCGGCTGGATGAGCTTCTGGACATGCCGGTGGCCAACTTGAGCAACGGTCAAATGCGACGAGCCCGGGTCGCCAAAGCCCTGCTCCACAAGCCGGAAGTGCTACTTCTTGACGATCCTTTCAGTAAGTCCGCTTCCTGGCCCATGTTCCCCGGTGCCGAATCACCCACTGATTCACAAATCGCCTCCAGTGGGCCTTGATCCTGAATCCACCACAAGGATGTCGGAACTCCTCCGCCGCCTCGCCCGCAAGGCAGAACCGCGGTTGATTCTCGCCTTCCGCCCGCAAGACCCGTTGCCAGACTGGATCAGTCATCTTGTCATACTCGGTGACGGCCACGCCGCGATATACGCGGGGCGTCGCACACTTGCACAGCAATTGACTACTGTATGGTCATACTTTGCTCAGTCCCGCCGCTTCGGCACGCATCTCATTCATGCCCTTCCACCGTATGAGAAGGATGTCATGGACAGCTACAAGAAGCTGAACAAAAACACCGAAGGAGGCTACCATAGGGGTTTAGTGAAATCGTCATTGAGCGTGACCCGAGAATACATGCAGGAGTTTTTGAGGGGCTTTGCGCCATCTTCTCTGTCCGAAGGCTCCGCGCCACCCAAGCTCCATCCGCCCCGGGGCGGCGAGCCCTTGATCGAAATGGAAGGGGTTCGCGTGCAGTATGGAGACAAGGCGGTCCTGGGCAAATGGTCGCAGTTTGTTGACGGCGAGTCGAAAGAGGGTCTCCACTGGACGGTGCGTCGCGGCCAGCGCTGGGCCATCCTCGGCGCCAACGGATCCGGCAAAACGACGCTGCTCTCGCTTATCACCTCCGACCATCCTCAGACTTATGCGCTTCCCATCCGTCTTTTCGGCCGCTCACGTCTCCCTGAAGAGGGCAAACCGGGCATCTCCATCTTTGAGGTTCAGCGGCGCATCGGTCACTCCTCGCCCGAAGTCCACGCTTTCTTTCCCCGTCAGCTAACCCTGCGTGAAGCCATCGAATCCGGCTTTGCTGAGACCTTTCTGTCGCGGCCGAAGATGAACTTTGAGCGCGATCTGGACGTGGAAGCCATCCTAGAGCATTTCAAGCCTGAACTCGGCGCTGCCCTCGCGCTCCCACGCAATACTCCAGGTCGCAGAAAAGGGGTCATTACGGCAACCACCGGCAAGATGTTCCCGTTACACAAAACTCACCACTTCAGAAAGGAGTTTCATCCCCCTGGCGTTGAGATGGAATGGGCCGACACGGCCACATTTGGGCAGTTACCTGTCGACATTCAGAGGCTTGTTCTTTTCCTGCGCGCTCTGATTCATCGACCTGATATCGTCATTCTCGATGAGCCTTTCTCTGGAATGTCCATCGGTCTACGCGACAAGTGCATTGACTTCCTTGAAAATGGGCTTGGCCCGGAGTCTCGCTTCGGCGGTCTCTCTGATGAGCAGGCCCTCATCATGGTTAGCCATCTCCGTGAGGAGATCCCAGACAGCATGCGCTACTACATGCGTCTGCCGTCGGGAGAGCAGGAAGGCACCTTCCGCTTCGGCCCGCTCCAGTCGCAGAGCTCCTTGCGTAGTCCCAAGGTTTGGAACATGCTGTGGGCGCCGCCGGAGACCTACAACAAGAGGTCCACCCCAGCTGATCCGACGGAGGTCCCGGAAGGGGAGGCGGTACGGGAGGACTACGACCGGTACGATTGGCGATCCGTCTAGAAGCTCGAAGAGTTAGACTTTTGTATAAAACCACATAAAACCACATCTGAGGGGGGGGAGGGGGGGTAGATTGATTGGATTTAGCGGATGCTTAGATGTATTATTACGCTTGACATAGAATGCACAATGCGCAACATGAACATAGATCTCAGCCTCTCATCACGTAGAGTCTTCTGCACACAAAACTATACCTAGTAGTACCTAACCCAGTACATACCCCGCCAATTGAGGGCTGGTCAGAAAGCCGGAATAGCCGAGTGCGGGGGGATCATCCGGAGTAATGGTTGACCGAGCGGGTTATCCGAGCTCCCCACGGCTGTTCCTTAAATCCAATCAACTTTCCATCCTTGTCCAACTCCCACCTCTCCCTCACAATCATGTATAGAACCTCTGAGGTGCAACACCTCTACCACCAGCAGGAATGACCAGCACGAATTGGGCCCTGTCCGCTCCATGGATCTGGGTCCCGCACTACCTGGAAGAGGACAACCAGCCCGGACGATACTTTCTTTTCCGCAAAACATTCCAATGGTCTGGAACCGCTCGCAGTGACCAAGAATGCCTCGTGCACGTCTCCGCCGACAGCCGCTATCGCCTGTTCGTCAACGGGCGCAGCGTGAGCTTCGGCCCCTGCAAATCGCATCCCGGCAAGTGGTACTATGAGACGGTGGACATTCGCCCGTACCTCGTCGCCGGCGCGAATGTGATCAGTGCCCGGGTCCTGCGCTACTCGAGTATCGTGGCCGGCTCTTCCTCGATCGTCAGCTCGCCGTTGCCGGGTTTCATGCTGTATTCGACGGATGAGGTGGGTTGATTGCTGTGCGGGGGTTCCGTTGCCTGCGTTGCTTCTGTTGCTTTTTCCTGCACGGCCACAAGCACACTTTGCTGATGTGAGGAGCTTATAGGATGTCCCGATCTTCAGCGATGTGTCGTGGAGATGCCGGGAGCAAAGGTCTGTGCAGATCGTTCCGCACGCGGAGTGGAATTTCCTGCTGGGACCGCCGTTCATGGCGAACAATGAGCGTGTCGAGGAGGATCCGGCCCTGCGTGGTTGGCAGGACGCTAGATACGATGACTCTGCATGGGAGTCTGCTGTCGTGCAGTCCAACGCGGTCAAGATGATGCCCATCGTGAGTCATTGGCAGCTTAGCCCGCGGCCGATCCCTCCGCTGCCGGAGATACCGTGCGGTTTCGATGGAGTCGCCAAGTCTTCTGGTGCAGTTCCAGCGGAGGACTGGCAGGCGCTCGTATCCAGTGGTCAACCTGTAGTTATACCGGCGGGTGAGAGCGCAACGGTCGACTTGACCGTGGACAGCCTCATGACTGCTTTCATCAACCTGTCGTTCAGTGGAGGGTCAGGCGCACATATCACAATGCTGTATGCGGAGTGCTACGAGAAGGATCTCGGGGTGGACACCGCTCCTTTCCCCATGCCACGAACCAAAGCCAACCGCGCGGACGTCAGCGGTCGGCTCTACGGGCCTAGGGACTATTACACTGTCACGGCTGGCCAGGAGACGCACTCGTTCGAGCCATTCTGGTTCCGCTGTTTCCGCTACGTGCAGATCGAGATCACCACCGCCGACCAGCCTTTGACGCTGGACCGGATATCCCTGCGAGAGACATCGTACCCACTGGACATCAAGACGAAGATCCAAGCAGGCGACGAACTCACCAAGATTTGGGACATAAGTCTGCACACGCTCAAGAACTGCCGCCACGAAACCTTCGAGGACTGTCCATTCTACGAGCAGAACCAGTTCGCATCCGACTCGCGGCTCCAGATGCTCTTCAACTACCAGCTCTCGCCGGACGACCGCTTAGCCCGGAAGACCATGGAGGAGTTCCACGCCAGCCGCACCGCCGACGGCCTCATCATCGCCCAGTACCCCACGGGCCTCCCGCTCAAGCAGATCCCGCAGTTCTCCCTCTACTTCATCCTGATGGTGCACGACCACATGCGGTACTTCGGCGAACAGACCCTCGTCCGCCGGTACATGGGTACAGTCGACAGCATCCTGAACCACTTCGACCAACGCCTCGACAGCCGGGGGCTGGTGGGCCAGTTCGAGCCAAACACCTGGCCCTTCGTCGACTGGGTCAAGGAATGGTTCGTGCCCGGCCAGATCTTCCAATCGTGCATGCCGCCCGCCTACCACTCCCACAGCGCCCGCGCCGCAACCATCAACAGCCTCCTCTACGCAATGACCCTCCTCCACGCCGCCGACCTCTGCATTTTTGCAGGACGCAACGACACCGCCACCGAATACCGCGCCCGCGCCGACGCCCTCCGCAGCGCCGTGAACCAGCACTGCAAGGGTCGGGACGGGCTATACACAGACGGCCCCGGCGTGGAGCAATACAGCCAACACACGCAGATCTTCGCCATCCTATCGGAGACCGTCACGGGCGACGCAGCGACGAGCCTCATGCGCCGGTGCGTTGAGGAGTCCCCCCTCCTCCCGCAGTGCTCCTACGCGATGAAGTTCTACGTCTTCCGCGCCGCCGAGAAGGCCGGCGTCTACGCGGAGGTGTTCCACCGCCTGCTCGAGCCGTGGCGCGCCATGCTGGCCGAGAATCTGACGACTTGGGCCGAGGACGACGTCAACGCGCGCAGTGACTGTCACGGCTGGAGTGCCTGTCCGGTCAACGAGCTGGTCACGCAGGTCTTTGGCGTGACGCCGGGGTTGGCGGGGGCTCCGAGGATCCGGATCGAGCCGCGGCGGGAGCTGGTGGAGCGGGCGGAGGGGTGGTTGTGGACTCCTGCCGGGGAGGTGAAGGTGAGCTGGGGGACGGATGGGCCGGTGGAGGTTGAGGCGATGGCGTCGGTTACTGTTGAGATTGTTGCCGGGGGAAGGACGGAGGTTGCCGAGTTGGAGCCGGGGAAGGTGGTTCGGGTTTAGGGAGGAGTCCGACTCGGGAGGCTGTATGTGCTTTTTGGTAGTGGTGATTATAGACTCTGTAAATTTTACACATACACAGTGTTGCTTTGAGAATTCATTGTATACCAGGGTTGCATAGATGATAACATGGATCCACCGTGCACCTGCAAAATCTGTACGTCACCATTTCAGTATTCCCGTATAATCCAGCGGGTGGAATCAAGCACCCTTGATTGGCTAGAGATCACGGTGTCTCAACCCAAGTCCTCAAGATCCTCAACCCCAACCCCAACCCCAAGCAAACAAGGTACTGTACAAACGTGGTGCCGGTCCGGCGACGCACCACGACACGAAAAGGGAAGGCGCGACCACGCCCCGTGGCCGGAACCACCTGCCGAGGAATGCTGCATCACTCCTCAAAACTCTAATTTCGATTAGGTTAGATAAAATAAGATCTTCATCCTCGACAGGCGAGTTGCGGGCAAAAGCGAAGCAAACCAAAAAAAAGCGAACTCCGATAGGGGGAATCGAACCCCCGGCTGCCGTGTGAGAGACGGCGATGTTAGCCACTACACCATATCGGATGATTGTTGAAATGGGGTGGAGTTTTGGTTATAATCCAATGAGTATGGCTATGTGAGCGGGAGAAGGAGAGAGCTCGGGTTTCTCGGGTCGGGTGCGCATCGGATGAGTGGTTGTATGGGTTGGGTTCTATGCAAGGGGCGGCGTATTCTACTGCTTCTTGATGTGGTCGAGCTGGGAGGTGGTATTATATAAGTTGTGACTGGATAAGATTATACAGTGTGGTTCTGGTGTTCAATGAGGAATGAAGATGGAAGATGGATCGGTAGACTGGACGATAACTTAGAAGTAACTTATGTGTTCCTTGAAAGGGTAACCTAGCTTAGGGTATTACTAGTTTTCAATTGGCCGACAATAATAGACCTGTTGTTGATGAAACTAAGTCAAGTCAAGCTAAGCCTATCTACAATGCAAAAGGGGGATATCCTTCCATCTCATTCAGGGATTGCACTGCATTGTACAGTATCCAAAGCAGAGCCAGCCCGCTCATTCAGAGACTGTAAGCAATCTTATACTATATCCTGCACGTATCATCAATACAGAACATGCATTACAGTACACAATTACCCTTCCTTGAACCTCAATACAGGTACATACATACAATCTCACCGGTGTTGTATATACAATACAATACTCAGACCCAGCGCAATCCCCACCAGTAACAAAACTAGCCCAAACGGCCTCCCAAAATATCCACCCACCCAGAAAGAAAAAAGAAGCCACTCACTGCCCACAAGAGCACGCCCACACACACACACACCCATGGACAAGAAATCCTTCGAAATTGACTCACTATCGTGCCAGCCACCCTTCCTTCCCTCTTTTCCCCTCTATTCTCCCCCCACTCCATCCAACGCGCAAGTGGATTGATTAATCCTTAACCGCTGTAGCCCGTCACTGCACCTATGCCTTTTACCTGGTGAGAATTGGCTAACTCTCTGGATGAGATTCTACGTAGCCCTGAAGAAACGAGCGATGGGAATGATTGATTTTACTCCCCAGGGGAGTTCTCGAGTGGTAGAAGTGACAAAACTCTTGCCGTGCGAGGCTGCCGAGAAGTGGATCCCTTTTTCCTCGGGTCTTTTTTGTGCATTTTTCTTCTGTGTTCTGGCGGCGCATGGCAGCGCGGGCAGGCAGGGCCATGGTTGTGGGAGTGGATGCCCACCGTCTGCCGGGTCGACCACGGGGCGCGGACTTTTATCCAATCAGATTAGATGATCATATCATCTAATCAGATCAGATGGAGTGACACCACATCTGATCCGTTTGGGTTCCGAGGTTGGAATCTTCCTCTTCGGTGCTCGATGACGCTGTTGTTTTCGAACAAGTCTTTCACTTTTACAATGTTCTTCAAGCTTCGCTGTATCGCGTTTCCCGAACACTGACAATAATTCACTAGGCATAAGACAATATTACTGAAGACATTTTATAAAGAAAAGAAAAGGGTATTATCACATTTTAAACCAGAAACAAAAATCCAAATCTATCCCACCCCAGGCTCAAGCCGTAGCTGCAGCTGTAGCTTGCCCGCGCTGCTCCAACACCTGAGCAGCGACCTTGCGCAAGTCGACCTTGCGCACCTTGCCGCTCCCCGTTACGGGGACGGTGCGGTCGATGCCCTCCTCGCCGAACACAAACACGTGCTGCGGGGCCTTGTGCCACCCAAGCGTCTCGCGGGTCCAGTTGCGCAGCTCGTCCACCGATGGCCGCTGGGCCTCGTGGCCGGCGGCAATCGCGATGAAGGCGCCCACCACCTCGCCGTACTTCTGGTCGGGGACGCCGATGACGGAGGCGAGCTCGATGGCCGGGTGGGCGGCGAGCCGCTCCTCGATCTCGAGGGGGTAGATGTTCTCTCCGCCTGTTCCCGCAACATTAGTCGTTTGATGGTCTGATATAGTAACAGTGACGAAGAGGGGGTCAGTCACGTACCGCGGATGATAATGTCCTTGAAGCGACCGGTGATCGTGCAGTAACCTTCCGGTGTGAAGATGGCCTCGTCGCCCGTCTTCAACCAGGTCGTGCCCTCCGCATCCGTGGTGAGAGTCTCCGCCGTCTTATCCGGGTTGTTCCAGTAGCCCTTGGTCAACTGGTACCCGGCGATGCAGAGCTCCCCGCGCTGACCAACAGGGACGATGTTGCCTTCGGCGTCGATGATCTTGGCCCGGGCATGAGGCATGACCTTGCCTACTGTCTTCAGTCGGGTCTCGATGGTATCCGTGGTGAGCGCGTTGAAACATGTGGGAGACGCTTCGGTGAGACCTGTTCAGAGTAGGAGACACATCAATCAACTGTCTAATTGGATATCTCCCAGAGCATCAGCGCTTACCGTAGCTGCTGGTGTACTGTGTCATGTTCAGCTCCTCGAAGAGTCGCTTCATCAGGGGCCGAGGGACTGGTGCTCCAGCAATGATTCCAGTGCGGAGGTTGCGGGTGTCGAATTTGGGGGGCTTGGGGAGGGCCAGGATAGCCTCGAACATCGTGGGGACTCCGTGCAACGCGGTGCACTTCTCGTCGGAGATGGCGTGGAGAACAGCCTTGGGGTCAAAGGTTTCGCTGGGGAAGACGATCTTGGATCCATGGGTCACAACAGCCAGCATGCCCAGAACCAGGCCGAAGCAGTGGAACAGAGGCGGGGGGCAGCAGAGGACGTCGAAGGAGGTCAGGTCCATACGGTCGCCGATGAAGCGCGAGTTGTTGACGAGGTTACTATCAGACGCAGCTTCGGTCAGTCAAGATGCTCGCCAGCAGATTGATGTAGGTGAGTGTGCATGTCTTGCATCACCCCCATCTAGCTTTGAATACTTACTGATGTGTGAGCATAGCAGCCTTGGGGTTTCCCGTCGAGCCACTGGTGAATTGGAGATTGCAGACATCGGCGGGGCTCAATTCCATTTCGCGGTTGGGTAAGGCGGAGCTGGGGAGCGATGATCCGCGGTGTATCACGTCGTTGTAAGTGCTGAAGTTCTGGTACTCTCCCCGCAGAATGACAATCTCCTCCAGTGCGACGGAGTTGCCGGCTTGCTTGGGCTTGGGACCCATCTTCTCCAAAACCTCTTCCAGGGAGTGACGGCCAATACGAGGGGTCATAAACAACACACGAACGTCTGAAGGAAGACAGGGCTCAAGTCAGCCATTGCTGCTGTCAATTAAGCAAGCGGATAGCAACGAACCTGTATGATCAAGAGCATAGTAGAGCTCGGAAGGAGTGTACGTATTGTTCAACACCACCAGGATGGCTCCGACGCGCGCCGCGGCGAAGAAGACTGCGATGTACTGCTCGCAATTGCCGGCCATGATACCGATACGGTCGCCCTTCTGGATTCCCATCGCCAGCAGGCCCCGAGCCAGCCGGTCGGCCTCATCGTTCAGGTTGGTATACGTCCAGCGAGCTCCCGTCCAGGGAAAGACCAAGCATTCGTAGTCGCCATAGTGAAGGCTCTGGAGCGTCAGCAGCTCACCCAAAGTGATATCCAGCAAAGCCGGCTCTGTGGGACCCTGCACGATTGAGAGTTGCTGAGTCGTCCGAGGGGACTGGAAGTGAGACAAAGTCTGCTGAAGGCGCCGTACGGTAGCCATTGTGACGGAAAGTGATGGATGAGGAAACTAACGGACAGGGCAAGACACAAACAAGGGAGCCAGCCGCCGGGGGTTCTGGGATCTTATCAGATTAGAAAAAATCTATCCGGTCAAGCCCGGGGGAGACAAGAGGGGCTTCAATTTCATCATTGTCTCAAACCGGTCGCGGAATCCACTTTGCATTATCACTCCAATGGGGCGTCGTGAAGGCCTCGTCGGAATGGATCTTTGGACTCGAGCGATTCTTGGCTGCGGAACTGGAGTGGCCAGTCCACCATTGGACCGAGATGATATTAAACCCAGTCGCATCCCCACATCGGTCGTCGGACTGAATTCTGCAGATGTGCGGTTTGCAGGAAGAGAGGCAACCCGGGAAGACCCAGAGCCTGACCCGACTCCACCTTTGACGTTCTTGCCCGAAGTGCCTAGAAGAAGTATCGGAATGATGTCGGAGATAGCAGGAGGACTGGGTGATTGATGAGGGGGAAGAGAAAAGATGGAAAGAAAAATAGATCAAGTACCCCTCCCGGCTGGGCCATGGCTTCCAAGGTTTACCCCTCCTCGACACTGCCGTATCAAACCCCTGGTATGTAATTTACCGGATCAGATAACACTCAGTACAGCAGAACTATGGTTACATTATGACTGTAATCTGTCAGATTGGCAGTACAGTACGTCACCTGTATCGTACGGGCTGCTTCATACTTCGCCCCAATACTGAGGGCACCCTTACAAGTCCTGCCTATAGCACAAACAGAAGCTGGGGCAAGTATTAAATTACTGCCCATTACCCAAAAGACTCACTATCCAGAGATATGTCCCGAGAATATCCCACGTATCCAACCCTAATGTCATGTATGCCATGCCTGCAGACGTTGCTCATCTGTTACTGAACTAAATTCATAAGAGGAGGTCGCTACAAGCTAAGGGGCCAAACAATGTATGGACGTTACCAGACAGGATTTGAACAAAACAAGTAATACCATTGTCATTACAGGTCAATCGCAAGGTTACCACCTTCAAAGAATGCCATTATGTCCCGAGACGCAGGCATAGCTGTCTCATATGCAATGCAACCGCACAGGCCACCATGCAGAACAAAACGTGGATCAAACAGTTGCAACTGTAGGCCAAAGGAAAAGTCTCTCATCCCAGTCAAACTCCATACATGCAAGGATTACACTAGGCTGATGGACGGCAACACCCGATTTTGCCTATCTTAGTTACCTTGCCGACTGCAGTCTGCGATCCTGGTAGGATTCTCGGAATTATCAATCGGGATCGAGCATAACAGGCCACCTGATAAGTGTACGTCTCGAGAAGTAGGCCTTGCGCTCGAAACCCTCGGAAGTATCTGTGCTGCATCGGCTAAAGGTACAGTACAGTGAACCTGGATTACTGTTGTTTGGGTTAGTTCGAGTCATGTTAGGTTGTGGACTATGTTGTTTCCACTGTACCGAGACAATCTGAATTTAGATCAAAGAGGAAATTAATTTCGGAATGATGATAACTCCGAGAGACGAAGATATCCACAATATCAAGACTTGGGTGTCCTTTCAATTGGAATCTGCTTCTAAACGAAAAGGGCTTCTGGTGTGCGGGGAGCATTAGGGAAATTCGATCTGTTCCATCAGGGCAAGTACCAGAAGATCGTTAAAAAATCAGAGTAATGACAGCAATGTCTCCCTGCCTAGGCAGGATGGATAAATACGAAGCTTGCCTTGATTTCAGCCTGTCAAGGCGAGACCCGCTTGGGCTCGATGAAGTAAGTAATCACTCTCGGCGGCTATTGAGCTGAAGAACTGAGCAAGCATGATTACCATTCAGTCAAGGATGAAGGAGGGGGAACCCAGCGGGACGTTCCAACTTGAATAAAACATGGAACTCAGGGACAACAGGAAATAAATTAGGCAGCCCTCCTCCTTTCTGCTGAACACATTCTGTCGCAGATCTAATCTGATGATCTAATCTGATAAACCAGGTGGCTCTGCAAAGAGGAGTTTGTACGAGTAAAACCACTATAATATAGCCGACTAGGACGTGGCATGTTGTGATGTGCAACACTAGTCTCAGCGTATGCCTTTCATTGAGAGTATAGTAAAGTATTGGTAAAGTCTTGGCGAAGCCTTATCAAGTCAAAATAAGAATTCTTGGAATCCGCAAAACATATAAATGAACTCGCCAAGAGGTCATAGAAACCCGTAACAGCTAGAAGCAAACCCTCACAATTTAAGGTTTAACAAATACTTTCAGGTCAAGTACACCATCTCCGCTACATTCTAATCTTCTTAGACCATATTTCAAGAGTGCTTTGATGAGGTTACACAACAAAAACATCAAGATGGAGAGCGTTGTTGGTTCACGTGACGATATCTTCCAGCTGCATGTGTCACATGACAGCGCGTTTTCTTCGTGTCACCAGAAAACAACATCTACCTCATCATACCCAAATCATTATCTTATCGATGATACAGCAACTCATGGGTGATCAGCAATGGACTGTATCCTAGATGGTCTCAATTCCTCCCAGTCCACTGCTGTGACATCCCCGGCTTCTATCTTGCAGGTCCTCGCGCCACCGGGTTCGGGCAAGACAAAGACCCTGACGGCGCGCGTCGCGTACCTTCTGGCGCATCACAATTACCGCCCTCAAGATGTCATCTGTTGCACATTCACTATCAAAGCCAGCCGGGAGATGCGAGAGAGGCTGACCAAGTTGATTGGTGAGGACTTACAGAAAAGACTGCTCCTGGGAACCTTCCATTCGATCTGCCGGCGGTATCTCGTAATCTACGGCCACTTGATCGGATTGAAGAAAGGCTTCGGGATCGCCGACTCCGGTGACAGTACGTCTATCATCAAAGTGGGTCAAGCCTCTTTCTTGTTGATCTTTGCGCGACCGTCTTCATAGTGAAGCTATATTGACTTGTGACAATTGGCAGAAAATTATCAAGCGGCTGCGCGTCAGTATCGAGCCTGGAGCTGCTAGAGGACGGATTTCTCGCCAAAAGGCTCAGGGAGTCGGTCCAGATGAGGTTGCAGCAAGGATACAGATAAAGAACAAGACCACGGAGCAATGGGACTTCGTCCAGGTCTACCGCGAGTATGAAAGGCACCTGGCGGAGTCGAATCTGCTGGACTACGACGACCTGCTTGTGCGATGCGCCGACCTCCTGAGACAGCATCCGAAATGTGTTTCGAATATCCAAGCCGTCCTGGTAGACGAATTCCAGGACACCAACCTCATTCAGTATGAGCTCATGAATCTCTTTGCATCCCAGAACAAGCGCATCACCATCGTCGGCGACCCGGATCAAAGCATCTATGGGTTCCGCTCCGCAGAGATCAAGAATTTGGCACGCATGCAGAAACTATACCGCGACACATCCGTTGTCTTACTAGAGAACAACTATCGGTCGTCTGGGTCTATCCTGAATTCGGCACAGGATGTCATCGAGCAAGACACCTCCAGACCAGCGAAGAAGCTGCAGCCAACACACAGCGTGGGAACCATGCCTGTGCTGCGGAAACTGGTAGATGCCGAAGCTGAGGCGCGATGGATCGTGCTCGAGATTAAACGTTGTATCGGGACGACAGGCAAGCTCCTCAATTACTCCGACTTTGCCGTGTTGCTTAGGACGGCAGCTCTTTCTCGACGTATCGAGTCAGCAATGGGAAAGAATGGAATTCCGTACCGGATGGTTGGAGGCTCGAAATTCTTTGACCGAGTCGAGATCAAGCTGCTTCTGGACTACCTCCGGGTCATCAGTCATCCGCAGAACAGTGAAGCCCTTACCCGTGTCATCAATACGCCGTCTAGAAGAATCGGAGAAGAGACAATCAAGGCGCTCACCACCGGCGCCGAGAAAGCGAAATTGCCACTCTGGGACTATATCAAGGGTGTCGCGCAAGGCCACCGGTCAGCCGATTGCACTCTTTCAAAGCTCACTAATCAGGGCCTTTGCACATTTGTTGGAATTATCGAATCTGCTCGGAAGAAGCTCAGTGACACCACTGATAGTTCATCGCCACGGATCCTCCTTGACCACGTGATTAAGAAACTAAATTTTCGAGAGTATCTCAAAACCTTGCACGGATCTAATGAGGAAAATCGGTGGGCCAATGTGGAGGAGCTGCTGACCCAGGCAGACGATACATCTGGCTCAGACGCCCAAAATCCCGAAACCGAAAGTCTTCCCTTGATAGAGGGCCTTGAGCAGCAACAGGCGCACCCCGGGGAAGAAGCATTGTCTCGGTTTCTCGCGAATGTGGCACTGTCCAGCGAGGTCACACTGCAAGAGGAAGGCTCGGAAGCGAATGTCTCAAACGAGAAAGTCACGATCTCGACCATCCATGCGGCAAAGGGACTCGAATGGCCCGTCGTCTTTGTTCCCGCCGTGTACAATGGCAGCATCCCCCACTCACGCGCCGAAGACTCCGACGAAGAACGGAGGCTGCTCTACGTAGCAATGACCCGAGCGCAAGCACTGCTCTACTTGAGCCAGCCCCTCGAACAGTCGCAGGGAGGCGAGATGACCAAACTGTCCAATTTCCTTCCGGAGGAAGTAGTCGGCAATAGGTTTCGCTTGGTCGGCCCTGTCTTCAGCGACGATGTCGTTCATGGGATCGCAGACATCCTCTATCGACCTAAACCGGAGGAAGTAGCAATACAAGAAGCCCAAAGCACACTTACATCATTGTTTGATGACCGGTGGACGAAGGAAGGATACGAGCAAGTCGATCCTTCGCTTCAATATGGTGATCGGAGAGCAATGGTCGAGGGGCCGTACTCGAAGAGAAAGCGGTTTGACCAGCCTCAAACTGCTGAAACTGACACATGGCTTCCTACTCCATCCCTAGGATTCTCATCAGCCCGAAATTACATCGCTGCAAGCAATGCCGTGGTCGAGGATTCAGCCACCGCAAAACCCGGTGCCAAAAGGAAGGCGATTGGCAGTGGTCCCGGTCGTAGGCCCGACGCTTCCCAGAAGACACTTTCCGGCTTCCTAGGCCTGCCCTCCTCGCCAGCTACTACGACGGGGGTCGAGGTTAGTGCCAAAACTCTCTCAGTGTCAGGCCAGAGAGGGACGTTGTCTGTACCCCCAGCCCAGACGAGACCGACGAATGCCGCGGCGAAAGGATCGATTCCGAAACCATACACCATGCATCGACCGCAAGTGCAGCGGCTGCAACCACCGCGACCCGCCCTCGAACCATCGCATCCGAATGCATATACGTGGCTGGCCGAGCCCACGGACCTCTCGCGGATGCCCAAGTCTCTAGTCCAGAACAGCCACGAAACTTCTGTTCAGCCGACATCAGCTGGCAGTATGAATACATATTCTGCAAGTACCGACCAGCTATCTCGGCCCGTCAGCACGTTCCACACGACCACAATGGCAATGGTCCAGAACCAACCGCCAACGACGATGCGAAGGACCCTGGGGATCCGTCGGAGTAATGTGGATGGCTGGCAGGCGCGGATGCAGAGGGAAAGTCAAGGTCGGTGAGACGGAGCCAGTTGGTGCTGAAAGATGGTCCACCGAAAGATTAGGCGTGACGGGTGAACCTCTATAAGAATGGCTTCGTATAAGTGCGTTGATCGAGCACCGATGAGTAACTAGCTTCTACATAGCACGCATATACCCCCAGGTTGGAGAAAATATACCAATGTTGTTGAACATTACACGAAGGTCTGAATTTGGGCGAGTTCCAAGCCTGTAATGCACATCTCTCTCAAGTGACGGATGCATGAATACTCTGATCTACCAAACGATAGACACTAACCTCCTATTACTGCACACTTATATGAGCCTTGAATGAAATCATAATAGCCTCCGGACTCAAATTCGGGTCCATGCAATTCATTGGAATAGTGCTTAGACAATCCCCCTCCCGCCTCAACATACTCCACCGGATAAAGTGCTTATACACGCTCATTAAAACAGAAACAGGAGCTTTTTTTGGTTCAAAAGTACACGATCCCAGATTTCCCCATCTACTCGATCTTGCCCTTGTTCACAACGAACCCTTCCAAGGCGGAGATGGCAGCCCACAGGCGGTTCTCAGCCTCGGGGAAGACCAGCGAGCGTTTGCTGTAGAAGACCTCATCGCTGACCTCCTCGGGGTGACGAGGCAGGCAGTGCATGAACTTCCAGCCCTCGTTGGCGCCACCGCGCTTGGCCAGCTCGGGGGTGATCTGGAAGCCGGCGAAGTCCTGGAGGCGCTTGCGGGCCTCGGCCTCCTGGCCCATCGAGACCCAGGTATCCGTGACCAGCACGTCGGCGCCCTTGACCGCCTCCTCGGGGATATTCGTCTGGATGAGCTTGCCCGGGTTCTGGACGTTCTGGCCGGCCTGCTGGATGAGCTCCAGCATCGGGGCGGGGATCTCGTAGCCCTTGGGGGTGGCAACGGCGAGATCGACGCCCATCTTGGCGGCGCTGATGGCCATGTCGAAGAGGACGTTGTTGGCGTCGCCGATCCAGGCGATCTTGAGGCCCTCGAGGCCGAGGCTGGAGAGGTGGTGCGCCTTCGGGGTGAAGGTCTCGTGGAGGGTCTGGAAGTCGGCGATGGCCTGCAGCGGGTGGAAGGAGTCGCAGAGGGCGTTGATGACGGGGACGGAGGAGTGCTGGGCGAGGCCGGCGACGTCGGCGTGCGGGCCCACGCGCGCGACGATGCACGAAACCATCGACGAGACCACTACCGCGGTGTCGTACAGCGACTCGTTGACCCCGAGCTGGATGTCGTCCTTGCCCAGAAACATCGGGTGGCCGCCCATCTGCACCACCGCGCCCTCGGTCGAGATCCGCGTCCGCGTGCTCCGCTTGCTGAACATCATCGCCACCGTCTGGCCCGTCAGCGCGCCCAGCAGGTTCTGCGGGATCGCGCCGGACTTGATGGCGCGCTTGTGGGCCGAGGCGTTGCGCACCAGCGTCGCGAACTCGGTCGGCGTCAGGTCGGCGATCGAGAGCAGATGGCGCGGCGCGAAGGGTGAGGTCGGCGGCAGGGTCTGCGAGGCTTGGTGCTGCAGCAGCTGGCGGGTGGCCGAGCTGCACCGCGCAGCGGTCATTCGGAAAGCGCCGGGCATGATTGATGTAGCTGTGTCGGGGTTGGAATTGAGCTGTAGCAAGTATCCAGACCGGCTATATAACTCGATCGTCGATGGCGGTGTATGACTCAAGTGATGTACATGATGTCACGTGATGCGGGCAGCGACGCCGGTGACTCGTCTGTTTGCAGCGTTTGCAGCGTTTGCAGTCCGGGGGAGGCAAACTGATAACAATTGCCAATTGTCCTGACTCATATCCATTGGTGATGACAATCGGCTAAGAAAAACTTTCCTGGGCTTTTTATCCGGACAGCCCAGGTTCACCAAGGAGTCCCAGCCATACCGAGATTCAAGCGAGTGTACGGGTGTATCGAAGAAGCGAATACGCAGTCCCGTAGGACAGAAGTCACACAGTGCGCTCGTCGAATTCCTTACGGGCCATCCTGCCTGTCACCTATGTGGGCAATTCGCTATTCTTATGTGAGAAGCACACAGCAACCGCCCCGGCGCCCTGAACTCAAAGCGAAGGAGTGGCCCTAATGCACTGTACCAAATTTCCCGGTGCCTGATGGACCCGCACTGCCGATGGCAGCTTGAT
This sequence comes from Aspergillus fijiensis CBS 313.89, assembly GCF_003184825.1. Lineage (NCBI taxonomy): Eukaryota > Fungi > Ascomycota > Eurotiomycetes > Eurotiales > Aspergillaceae > Aspergillus > Aspergillus fijiensis. The sequence goes on along the minus strand of NW_024469004.1, from coordinate 60,925 downwards.
GAGAAGACAAATGCTAGTGCCAAAGTGCCTACTGCCACATACAGTTTTGCCTACCAAAAAGTGGAAGGTTCTTCTGATTCCATCCAGACTTCTAGCGCCGGTCGGAAACAACGCCACCGGAGTTCCGCCGGGGCGTGTCAACCACGTGATATTTTCTCGAACGGTCGAACTACGAGTATGAGCCACGTGATCCCAATCGATAAGCATTTGGTCTGTATGAACTCATCACGAACTCCCATGCTTAATTCGAGCTTAAATCCTACATCGACCATTTGGGATCCGTGTTCGTGAGCAAATAATTGCGCCAACTGAGGATCCAATTTCTATCTCTCTACACAGTAAATAAATATGACTTCCATCCATGTGAAACTGAAACTGACAGTCGCCCCCCCTCGCCCAGAGCTTTACATAATAGTGAGCTCCAGCCCGCCGAGGGAGTGGGGCAAATTCTCTCGTTTTTCCCTTTCCCGCCTTTCCCACCGAATGGAACATGACGAAAAGCCGATCCAATGGTTGCAAGATGCGCGCTGGTTCCGAGTGGCAGCAGCACCCATCCCAGATTTTGTTTGATAATGAAAAATGGAGAAAACTCTGCCTAGAGCCACATTTGTCACTTAACCCAGCTTCCTCCCCCATCCTACTGACGTTTGCCTTTGCCTGTCACTGTGACGCTGCACACTTTCTGCAAACCCAAGCTCTCTGGTCCAAGTCGTTGGCACGCTACCTACTCCATTACGGTAGAATCTCTGCTCTCGGGACCTGTCTTTCGATCCCTCCGCCAACATGGGCGAACAGGACAACATCGCCCCCGCGAATAAGCTGGGCGTCGAGAGTGTTGTTGATGACCCCAATTCCTCCGACAGCAACAGCGGGCTGCGGTCGCGACGCCGCTTCGGATCGGCGCAGGAAAATGGAAAGGATATTGAGAGTGATCACGAGGACGAGGGCAAGCTGAAGCGCAACTTGAAGAACCGTCATCTGCAGATGATCGCTATCGGTTCGTTTTCCCGTCCCCTCCTACAGGTTCATTACGGAACTGATTGGTGAATAGGAGGAACCATTGGAACTGGTCTGTTCATTAGCAGTGGAACAGCGCTGGCAGAGGCTGGTCCGGCCGGTGCCCTTATCGCATACGCCTTTGTCGGTTCGATCGTGTACTCCGTCATGTGCTCCCTGGGAGAGATGGCAACCTATATCCCCGTTCCCGGTGCCTTTACCTCCTACGCCGCGCGTCTCGTCGATCCGAGCTTGGGTTTCGCCATGGGTTGGATTTATTGGTTTAATTGGGCGTCGACCTACGCCGTCGAACTGACTGCTACCGGTATGATCGTCAAATACTGGGACGAGAATTTGTCCGTCGCTATCTTTATCGGAGTTTTCTGGGTTGTCATCTCAGCAATCAATTTTCTTCCTGTCGGGTTTTACGGCGAGTTGGAGTTCTGGTTCTCGCTGACCAAGGTATTGACTGTGTTGGGATTCATGATCTTCGCTATCTGCATTGACGCCGGAGTCGGCAGACAGGGCTACTTGGGCTTCAAGTATTGGCACAACCCTGGCGCCTTTGCACCCTACTTGATCACTTCTGATTTGTCGGTGGGGAAGTTCGTCGGTTTCTGGGCGGTGCTCATTCAGGCTGGTTTCTCTTACCAGGGTACCGAGCTTGTCGGTGTTGCTGCTGGTGAGACCGAGAACCCTCAGAAGACTGTCCCTTCTGCCATTCGCAAGACCTTCATCCGCATTCTGATCTTCTTCGTCTTGACCATTTTCTTCATCGGTCTGTTGGTGCCTTATGACAACCCCAATCTCGCTAGCGATGCCGGCAACGCATCCGCCTCGCCCATGGTTATCGCCGCCAATCTGGCTGGTGTCAAGGTTCTTCCCAGTCTGATCAATGCGGTTCTTCTGACGGTCGTTCTCTCTGCCGCCAACTCCAATGTGTACAGTGGTAGCCGTGTTCTTCTTGGATTGGCTCAGGAAGGTTTCGCGCCCTCCTGCTTTGGCTGGGTCACGCAGCGTGGTGTGCCATACGTCAGCGTTGCTTTCACCGCTCTCTTCGGTCTTCTGGGATTCATGAACGTGTCGAGCTCCGGAACCACTGTGTTCAACTGGCTCGTCAACATCTCTAGTGTGGCTGGTTTCATTTGCTGGACGTCCATCAACGCCAGCCACATCGCCTTCATGAAGGCGATGGCTGCTCGCGACATCTCTCGCGAGACCCTGCCTTACAAGTCCTGGGGCCAGCCTTACCTGGCGTGGTACGGATTGTTCTTTAACCTCCTCATTACCTTCACCCAGGGATTCACCGCCTGGATTCCTCACTTCAACGTTTCCGACTTCTGGGTTGCCTATATCTGCCCGGTCCTCTTCGTGGTCTTGTATATCGCACACAAGGCGTGGTACCGCACCTCGTTTGTCCGTCCTCTTGAGGCGGATCTTGACACTGGCAGACCGCAGTTCACCAACTGGGAGACCTCGAACCCCAAGGATGGGTGGGGCAGAAGGCTGTGGGATAGCATCATGGGCTAGACCTGTGCATTTCATCATAAACGTGGAGTTTTATACGCCCTCTAGATAGTGGGTATGTCGAGGTCATTATTAGATCATCGTGGTGTGGTTGTGCCGATCGGCATCTGCTTTGAAGCAAGTTCTTGTATATACTATCAGCTGGGTTGCATTCATCTGCCATATTTAGCATTAGCTCGTTTAAATCTGTACTATAGACTTCATTCAATTTATGGTTTCTTATTGAGTTCAGTCGTATAGTATCATGGAACATTGAGTCCGGTGACTGGTTCATCGACCGATAAGATAAGAGCGAGCGGACCTGCCATCATTACCGGATTATTCATCATCGATTGTTATCTCCGAAGTCTCCGAATATGCCGAGCGGGTTTCTGGCATTCATGCAACGATAATTCGACTCAAGTTTTCTCTCACTTACAGAACCTAGGACTCCCTGCAGCGCTTCGCTGGACTCATCCTGATCCACTCCTCGATAGCTCCTGTATTCTGACCCTTTCGAGGGCTCCACGGACATGGCAAGGTCACGACAAATAATCGACCTCGCAGTCTTGAGCTGCCGGTTTCCCAGACTCACCCAGAAGCCCAGCTCAACGCTCGCAACCAGCGCGCGCCTCTTCACGTCGTCGGCTACAGTACAATCCCGACATGGGCGCATTCCCCTTCACATTCCCCCACCATTCCCAGTGACCAAGTCGTGCCCGGAGCCCAGCTGCTCATGTCCTCCCACCCCGGATCTGCCCGCGCCGATTGACCACGACCAGGCTCTCAATGGCACAATGGCGGCCTACGCGGAGCAGCTTCTTGTGTGCACCGGTCAGAGGGACTGGACGAGCCGCATAGAGGATGATGGTGAGGGACACAGCTGGGGGGATCTCGTGCGGGGTCTGAAGGGTCTACTCGGACGCGGCGGGCGATTCGCCGACGTAAGTTTGTTACCCTGCGCTGTCACCGCTGTACAACAGCGAATCCGCTCGCCCTAGCGCTACAAGTTCACCAGAAATAGCCACTGACATCTACGCCACCTCGAACAGCCCTACCATAACATCCTCATCACGAATTCCTCGTTCGCGCCGTCATCGCAAACGTCACCAGCCTCGTCCTCGTCCCAACCAGCAGCCTCCGCCTTCCTCTTCCCCAGCTTCAAATACTTCCCTTCCATCCCCACTCAACCATCCCCGGAGAACACAGAGAACACAGACCTCTCAACCTTCGTCCAAGCCCATCTCCTCCCCACCAAAGCGCGACACGGCGGCCCCAGCCGCCGCCCGGAACTAGCGTCCGCCCTCCCCGAGGCCATCGACCTCCGGCACTCGCCCGTGGTCCTCATCTGCGGGCACGGCGGGCGCGACATGCGCTGCGGCGTGATGGCGCCCGTCCTGGAGACGGAGTTCCAGCGCGTGCTGCGCGAGAAAGGGTTCGCCGCTGCGGACGGCGACGGCGACGGCGACAACGCGGCGAGGATTGATCGCCCGGACCGGGCGCATGTCGGGCTGATCAGTCACATCGGCGGGCACAAGTACGCTGGAAACGTCATCGTGTATATCCCGCCGGGGATGACGGTGGTGGGGGAAGACTCAGCTTCGGCGGTGCTGCATCCGCTGGCCGGGAAGGGGATCTGGTATGGGCGCATTGAGCCCCGGCATGTGCAGGGCGTGGTGGAGGAGACGATTCTGGGCGGAAGGGTGCTGGCGGATCACTTTCGGGGTGGGGTGGATCGGGAGAGTGGGATTTTGCGGTTGTGAGGGGGATGGTGATGGTGATGGTGATGAAGATAGCAGTAGACGACGTTGGTGCACTCTGTATATTAGCGAGGGAAAATACAATAGATCTCTTCTTCTTCTTCTTCTTCTTCTTCTTAGACGGGATAGATTTGACGATTCTGGATCCGGCAGGGGGAAGAGTAATCATGGATCCATGATTGAGCCTGGAGTAAATCTCTGGTTGGGTCATGTGCACAACAACGGGTGGTTCGGGTGGTTAAGATAATGGAGCACGGAATACGGAGTAGTTACTGCACTCGATAACTCGATAACTTATTTACAAATAGTTAATCCTCCGGGATGACAACAAAAAGGCGGGGTGCCACCGGAGAATTGCCGTTTTGCCATAGTGGGGCATCAACCCCACACATCCCTCTCTGTCTCTCTCTCTCTCTCCTTCTCGCTGCAAAAGTGGCCAACTTCTAGAATCCCCCTAGGGTCACATTCTTGAAATTGTAACGGCGGCATGGGTGTAATGAAAACAAACACCCAATGCCCTCAATTGGTGATGTTCAGGAGCGAATTAACCGAGCAGTTTGCATGCAATCCACCAAGGCTTAAATTGGGCTGAGACAATCTTCCGGTTATGCTTGTCCTTGTGACTGGAATCGTCAACCATACGGAGTAGTTAGCTAGCTATAGATAGATAGTTACATAGTAGTAGTACAGGAAAAGTAAGAGTACGGAAAGAACCCCGCTGGGCGGGGAACCCACCGGGTAAATACATGAGTAGTAATTGGTGGCAACTTGGATCCATTCCATCCCATACTTCGTTGTTTTCCATTCGATCCCATCTGTCTGCAGTCCAGCTCCAATGCTGATCATGGAGGGGCTCAAGCCCTTCCGAGTTTGACTATTAAAGCTTCCTGCGCCGCTCTTTTGCCATCATCCTCAATCTATCTCTTCCTCTCTTCCTCCTCCTTCTCAGCGTCCCTTCACTCCCCCGCCCTATACCCAATCTACCCCCGTCTTCAGCACCATGGCCACCGCAACCGTCACCGCGCTCGAGAAGCCCAACATCGGTGTCTACACCAACACCAAGCATGACCTGTGGGTCGCGGAATCCAAGCCTACGCTGGAGGAAGTGAAGAGCGGCGAGAGTCTGCGGCCGGGGGAGGTCACCATCCAAGTCCGTAGCACTGGAATTTGCGGGTACGTCTTTTCCCCTTGGCCCCATTTCTTTCGAAGCGAAGAGTTCGACCAACTAACCATCAACGACACCACCAGATCCGACGTGCACTTCTGGCACGCCGGCTGCATCGGCCCGATGATCGTGACGGGCGACCACATCCTGGGCCACGAGTCGGCGGGCCAAATCATCGCCGTCGCGCCGGACGTCACCTCCCTCAAACCGGGCGACCGGGTCGCCATCGAGCCCAACATCATCTGCAACGCGTGCGAGCCGTGCCTGACGGGGCGGTACAACGGGTGCGAGCGGGTGCAGTTCCTGTCGACGCCGCCGGTGGACGGGCTGCTGCGGCGGTACGTGAACCACCCGGCGATCTGGTGCCACAAGATCGGGGACGAGATGAGCTACGAGGACGGGGCGCTGCTGGAGCCGCTGAGCGTGTCGCTGGCGGCGATCGAGCGCAGCGGGCTCCGGCTGGGCGACCCGTGCCTGATCACGGGCGCGGGGCCCATCGGGCTGATCACGCTGCTGAGCGCGCACGCCGCGGGCGCCACCCCCATCGTGATCACCGACATCGACGAGAGCCGGCTGCAGTTCGCGCAGTCCCTCGTGCCGGGCGTCCGCACCTACAAGGTCGACACCAAGAAGTCCGCCGAGGAGAACGCCGCCGGCGTGATCCGCGTGTTCAACGACGCAGACTCAAACTTTGACATCGACGGCCCGACCACCCTCCGCCCGCGCATCGCCCTCGAGTGCACCGGCGTCGAGAGCAGCGTGTGCTCGGCCATCTGGAGCGTCAAGTTCGGCGGCAAGGTCTTCGTCATCGGCGTCGGCAAGAACGAGATGACCATCCCCTTCATGCGCCTCAGCACCCAGGAGATCGACCTCCAGTACCAGTACCGCTACTGCAACACCTGGCCCCGCGCCATCCGCCTCGTCCGCAACGGCGTCATCAACCTCCACAAGCTCGTCACCCACCGCTTCGCCCTCGAGGACGCCCTCAAGGCCTTCGAGACCGCCGCCAACCCCCGCACCGGCGCCATCAAGGTCCAGATCATGAGTTCCGAGGAGGATGTCGCCGCTGCTTCCGCTGGTCAGAAGCTGTAGTTGAACCACCCTTCACGAAAGAAATGAAAATGAAATTGCCTGCTTTTAGTTATGTATGTGTGTAAGTTTGTTTGCTTTGGTTTGGTTTCAGGGTACTTAGAGAGAGGTGACTGGTCGCCTTATACACCAATTAAATTGGATTTCTGGTATTCTTGTTCTTCGATTTGTCGTGCAAGTAGAGTAGAATGTCTTTGGTATGGTATTTGTTAGTGCTGCGTAAAAGCACCGTATAAAATCTTCATCGTTTACGCACGCAATGGACTAAATATGTTTAATAAGTAGTCAGTCTCGAAGAGTGTGAGGAAATGACTGAATCCAAGATCCGGGGGGCAGAGGAACAGGAACAAGAACAACGTAGTCAGTTTAGTCTACTGGCCCCGCAGCTCTAGCTTTTAATATAGATGCATAGATGCATGGGATGCGAACTGTCTCCCCGGGTCCTCACATCGTTTCTTTGCGCTGTGTGTTTGACTTTACAGGGGAGCGAGTGCACTCGATCTTATAGCCAGGCTAACGGGCTAACTTATACTAATCTGCATGAATACGATAGCCTGAGGGGGAGGGTGAGTGGAGCCGGGGGGGGATTCGTCCACTGGTACATGGATTGAGAGAGGTCTGGATGGTTGGTTTGGCTGGATTCGGAGGGATAATAGACCCCGCCGTACGGTCGGAGATCTGATCTTTCACTCGAACTAGAGACTGTGGATGAATGTGCTAAGATCTTCCGGACTAGGTAGGATTTGCATATCCAGGTTCAAGTTGGGTTGCTAATGCTGTATAGTAGAGAAGCACGAAGGTGTTATCGAAATTACAGAATTCATGCATTTCATGTATTCATCATTGTTGACGTTATATCCCTACAAGTATTGATTCTGGCTTTCCGAAAATGACGATATTATAGTTCTATAGTCCAGAAACTCAGACGCGATTGGCCAAAATCCAACCATCTTGACTAATCCGACATGAGCCACTCTGGAATCGCATCCTCGTCGTCCGGATCCTGTGATAGTAATGATGTCTCACTGTCTCTGCGTGAGGAGGGATCCGAGGCTTGGGATTGTACGGGGTATAGGAGTGGGTCAGGAGCGTCGGCTGGCGCATTCTCGGCCGGGGATAGCGCTTTGCTGGTGTCCTGTGCGGCGGAGGGGAGAGGTTCCTGCGAAGGTGCGCTATTATTGGGTCGATCGAGTTGGGCAGTGCGCGGGGTTGTGGAGGCCTCGCTGGTGATGTTGTCTGACAGTGAGGGTTCGATGGACTCCTCTTTCGCCTTCGGGACGACAACTAACGAGTAGCGCGGTGGTCCGGCTGGGCTTGGATGCGGAGGTGTGTCTCGAGGCGCAGCGGGGTCGAATTCCGATGTCGCGGTCTGTGGTGGGGGCACTGCAGGCGCAGTCGACATGCTAGCATTGCGACTTGTAGATGGCTCATCGTCCAGGTCCATGGGGCCTTGTGAGGGCGATTCTGGGAGGAAGCCGCCTCCTTCCATTGAGGCGTCTGGTGTCTCTGTGTCTGATTCCGGTATGAAGCCACCACCTCCCATCGATAGTCCTGCTATCTCCGTGTCTGACTCCGGTAGAAAGCCCCCTGCCATCGACGGTTCTGCTGTCTCCGTGTCCGGTTCAGGTATGAACCCACCATCTCCCGGTGTCTCTCCGTCCAATTCAGGAATGAAGCCTCCTCCCATGTCGTCATCCACAGGCCCATCGCCCTCCTCGCTTGGTTCAACATCCGCACCCTCGTCGACATCATCGCCCTCAATCGCATAGCCTTTGACCCGCTCCGCAATTCGAAGTTTTAAGAGCAGGTGCTTCCACGCTCTCAACACCTCTGCGGTCCGCGTTTCCAGCTCGTCATGCAGTCTTTCCTGCTCGAGGCCTTCGATGACCTCCTGAAGCGCTTCGCGATATTCCTCCGCAACAATCACACCAGTATAGACAGCAGTCCCGTGGCGTCCCTGGAAGGTGAAGCCGGTTACAGCCGCCGCAAAGTCAACCCCAAGCAGTCGAGCCGCATGCGCCGCATCCGGGTGGCCGATATGGATCCCACCGGCCGGGACCATGCTAGGTACGTAGACATCCAAATTCCCGTAGACGTTCTTGGGGACTCGTCCGTCCACAACGGGCGGCGGAACGTAGACCTGAGTCTGAAAGATCGCGTAGAGAGGGGTCTCCGGGGGTGGTGCATCACGCTCTTCGTCATCATCCTCGGGCAGTCCGCTAGCCAAAGGTTTGCGGGCTTTGACACGCTTCAACGGCTGTTCGCCCGTTTTGATATCTCGGCCCAGCCGGTACCATTTATCGGCGCTGCGCACAGTCTGGACGTCCGACCGGCGGTATACCGGCTCTAAGACCTGGGTTTTAGACCCCGGTTTGCCGAGGCTGACCTGTCCAATCACTCGCTTCGGATGAATGACCTCGCTCCGTCGTAGGTGGCGTTCCAGCGCGTAGACGGGGTGGTCCTTGAAATCTTGGATGTTGCGAGGCATGGGTTCGGCGGCGGTCTTGGCCGTGAGCTCACTGACTTCTAACTGGTCGCGGTCTTCGAGGAACGGTTTCTCGTAGACCCGAAGTGCGCGATCCCACCATGCTGCGTTGCGGGTGATGGACTCGACGCGGAACTTGCGGGTTTTGGCATTGAACGCCTTGCTGTAACGGCGGGTCACATCTCGAGCGGAGGCATCGTCCTCGAATGCCACCACGTAGCTTAGTAGATTGTTCGGATCGGTGGCAGGAGGCTCGAATTTGGACGGTTTCGCGAGGGACCTCGTGACTAATGGGTCGACAGGGATCCATTTATTGATTGCCTCGTTGAATGCTTCCACCCAGAACACCGGGTATGACGACTCTTGACTTCGAGAGTATGGAACTTCGATGTAGAGATTAGCATGTTATCATTTCGGTCAGGAAAAAGCATGATGGCCTACTTTCTCTGGGAGTGGTCGACGGACGTGGTGGTTTGAACCCTGGCCGGGTGAGTCGCTGCACACCCGATCGTGACTTGACCCGTGTTGAATCGTCCGAGGATTTCTCCGAGCTGTCTGCTGCCATGATAAATGTCTTGCCTGTCGATACGTTCGAGGTCATTTCCTTAGTGGCGCCCGAGAAGGGCAGAGGCTGCAGAGAGCAGACCAGCCGGGCCTCCACAGCTGCGGAACGTAGCAAAGCACAGAACAATTGTGCACCAAAATCACGAGATCCTTGCAAGGTTTTCGCTTGTTGCCTGAAATCTTCGAGCGACGTGAACACTTCGGCATTAGAGAGGATTGTTTCCTGGTCCAAGGTCAACCAGGGTACATTTACATCATGAAAGAGGTGAGTAATACCACTCTGTTCTTTAGAGCATCCGGGCCCTGAGCCCAATGTGGTCGCTTGAGGCCGGGCTTTGTTACTTTGAATCGTTTACTAAATGCGTCACTGAGCTGGTTCAGACCGTCTATGAACGTTGTAGACCTGGAATGCTCTGGTTTACTCTCGGGTGGGTGCAGCAGAGATATGACCTGCTTCGATATCATTCTCTTGAGTGCGCCCTAGTACGATAGTCAGAGCTGGAGAGCCGTTATAAGCTATTCTCGCATGCTACTGTCACAGGTGCCAACGATAATAGAACCAGAACATACCTGAAGCTCATCATCATTGCACCATCTATTACGAATCTGTACGTGGCGTAAAAGGCAGAGAAGATGGACTTTGTGGATGTCAAGTCTCAACCGCTTCTCTGCGGCCGTTATCGGCTGCCGTCTAAGTGCTCCTTTCCGTTTTTCACGATCTTGTGGTCGGTCCAAGGTGATTTGGATCGACGAGTCATCTGATAGCGCTTCGGAGACTGCAGGCTGCAAGCTGATGTCTTCCCACTCCATGTCCGACTCTTCGGACGAGGACGAGGGCGAGTCATACACCGTCTGAACCTGTCGGCTGGTGGTCTCTTCATTATCGACTGATGGCGGAGCCTTTGGAAGTTCTATTTGAGCGCTGAGCATCTGAGTTCGTCCTGCCATTTTGCGTCTCTTTGGTGTGCGGTCATCATCGTGGAGCTGAGGCTCTCGCGCCTCGGCCTCGGCCAGCATTTCCCTGTAGACTTGGGGAATTCGCTGGTCTTCACTCGATCCATGCTGTTGGTTTCGATCACTCTGAGTGCGCCGCGTTGAGCGACGGGCAGGAGTGTTGACTGCCATTCAAAGACACGGACTGTATGTACAGAGGGGTAATATGTACTCCGACGCGCCGAGGATCAGGCGGACATCATCCGCGAGATGGGATCTAGAAGCCTTCCTATGACGCAGTGGGCTCCAGGAGCACGTGATAGGTTTGCAGTGTTTGCAGGGTAGCTATCTCCCCGCTCGAGTGTGTTACCTAGATTGGACAATGAAATGCACCGAATCTGATGGATAACTGCTTGTTAATTGAGCTTCACTTGCAATCATGCTGTAGCGCCAGATTATCCGTGGTTTCTGTCACAGATTTGGCCTAAGGGAGTATGTTTTCGCTAGAGAAGCGCATATGGCCTCACTAGATAGTGGCACTGTATTGAAGATGACTATGTCCTGGGTATACAAGTCTATGGGCCAATTAATCACTTCAATAAACATTTTCTCAACATAGGAATCGAAACCTTTGAGTGAGAGAGTCCACGATGCAAGCTGCAAGAACAAATCCCCTACAAATAAACACCTTCCTCTTCCTCCTCTTGTCCCCCGCCTTGTGTATCCCCGGAAGCATTTTCCCTCGTCGAGGCAGCATTTGTCTGACTTGAATGCGTAGGGGCCTCATGTGTATCGCCATTTGTCTCCTTTATCTCGTCCAGCTCGATCCACTGTTGCCCGCGATTCTCGACCTCCGTTTTGAGTAGCGTGACCCTTTCCATCATAGATGTGAGCACATCTTTATTCTCTGTGATATAGCTCTCCAGCTCTCGCTTTTCAGTGTCACTCTCACACGACTCGTCGATGAAGGTCTGCAGTTCTGCGTTCGAGCGATGGAGGTGGGCGATCGAATTTCGGATCTCGGAGACCTTGGCGTAGAGGACGGGGAGGGGTAGCTCTTGGATGGCTTCGGCGAAGGCGGCCGGAGAGATCGGGAGGGACTCGCCAGACATGGTTATAGGTGTATTGGCCGCGTCACTGGTGTAGTGTGGTGTAGCAAGGGAGATTTTAGGAAGATTTGTGGAAAGAAAGAAGTGCTTTGTTTGTTCTGCGTGCTGTCAGTTGGTAGTCTGTTCTGATCCCCGTTGCGACAGATGATACCGGCGGTTTATCACCACGTGACGATACTGCGATAACGTTCGATGTTACTTTATAGCGAAAGTGTTGTGCTGCTTGTTGGAGCCACAGAGAGTTGGGGACATCAAAGGGAGTGAAACTTCAGATCTGAGAGATCAGTCACTGGAAGCAAACTACTGTTTTGTTGTGATTGTCCCCAGCGCTTTCTTGTGGTCTTGGTCTGTTCAGGTCAGCGCACGTTACCCAAGAATTCCCATTCGGAACAACTTCCGGCGGCCGGAGAAAATCGACCGATCCCAGCTTCCTTAGGATTTCTACTTGTCCATTGTCAGGTCAGCCCGCATCATTAATTTGCATTGTGGTAGCACGGTCTCCAACTACTGTCGCTCGCTATGAGCAATGTCTTGGGCATAGCATGGCGCGCTCCATGCCCGGGGCTAAGGGCCTCGAGCCTCTTCCTCTCCGTCAGCCCGAAGCCGCTCCCCCTCGCCAATTATCTGACTTCCTCCCTTCGGCCTTCGAGCTCACGCCACAGAAACCTCTTCTCAGCGCGCTCCTTCTGCTTCCTCCGTGATGCATCCGCGCTCCGCCACAGTCGAAACCCGCTCGTCTTCTCTCCGGCTCCCACTCGTTCGTTCCAGACCTCCGCCCCGCTCCGCTCCAGCAAGCCTCCTGCCGTGGACCATGGTGTAAAGCCTCGCCCAGAACCCTTCTCGCTCGCCGATATCAATGCCATCTTCGGAGCCCGTGCCAAGGTCTCCCAGTCCATGGGAAACCGGGTCCTCGCCGTGCTTCACGGCCGACGACTCAATGGTACCCTGGATCTGGATCTCCCCGTCGACATCAGTCGCTCGGTGCGGCCGCACAGTCTCGATGCAGCCCTGAGTTACCTTCGCGAGCATTACCCCATGGACGAGGATGCTGCCATTATGGCCCGTATCGAGCGTGAGGAGCTGGAAGAGGAACAGAAGCTCATCAGGCGGGCCGAGGAGTTAGGTCTTTACAAGCCCCAGAGTGGTCAGTACGAAGCCGAGCTGGGCGAGAACAAGGATGTCTCCGGAAAGAGTGTTTTCCAAGAGATGCGGAAGCGTAATGAAGAGCGACTTTTGGCCGAAGACGAACAAAAGCGCAAAGAGTGGTTGGAGGGTGCGGCGCAGGATCAGGAGAAGTACAAGCAAATGAGGGAACGGAACACTGCCCTGCAGAAGGTCGAAAATACCTCCGCTTTGGAACGTAAGAATATCAGTGACCTGATGAAGAGGAATGGCTAATTACTAAAATTTTGACTACTATATAGTCCGCGAGCGCGCGGATCCTCGCGAGCGCCCTCTTCTTGCCTGGGTCCAGAAGCACCACCTTCGTGCCATGGAGACTGACGTTGACGTGACTAAGATGACAACGGTACGTTCACCTTGCCTGTGAGGCATATAATCTTCCTCCCCAGCTCTTGCATGAGATGTGGTCTAACGATGCGAATAGAGTCGCCGGATCGTGCCTTCGCTCATATTTAGTCTGGTTGCCCTGGGTCTTTGCTATGCCTTTGCGGTGTTCTATGAACCTCCCGCGCGAGCAGATCGGCTATGGCCAGACACTCCTCGCGCTGCAGCCACGTTAATGGGTATCATCGGTATCAACGTTGGAATCTTTGCTCTATGGCGGGCATGGCCACCATCCTGGAGACTGCTCAACCGCTACTTCATCAGTGTTGCCGCTTATCCTCGCCCATTTAGCATCATTGGCAATGTCTTCAGCCACCAGAAGCCCTTGCATTTGAGTGTCAACATGGTAATGCTTTGGTTTGTTGGCACACGACGTGAGTCCCCTTGGCCTCCCTGCCATGGTCTTCGATGAACTAATCTTCATCATCTCTTTAGTGCACGATGAGGTCGGTCGGGGCGAGTTCTTGAGCTTGTACATGGCTTCCGGTATTGTCGGATCCCTCCTTTCTCTGTCGGCGCATGTTCTCCTGGGTCAGTGGACTGTCACCGCACTTGGAGCCAGTGGAGCGATTTCTGGAATTGTCGCAGGCTGGTGTATACTCCACGCAAAGTATGCATCTCGTTCTTGTTCGCGTGATAAACCATCATACTAATCATGTTCTCAACAGCGACAATCTCACCTTCTACCTCCTCCCGGAGGACTGGCAAGGAGTGGTCTCAGCCCGTGGGTGGTTTATCCTTTCCACCATTGTTGCCGCTGAAGTCGTCCGTCTGGCGATGACCTTCCGCGCCCCTGCCCTCGACCATTGGGCGCACATTGGTGGTTATATCACGGGAATCATCTGGGCAAGCTTTAAGAACGCGAAGGAGAAGAAGCGGCGGGAGGAAATGAGCTGGTTCCAACGGCTGTTCTCCAACTAGCGACGGGCCATCCCCGCATGCCACGCAAGCTAGGCTCACCGGAGCCTTGTAAATACCATCGCTGTCATCAGGCACATGTATACTAAATAGTACTTCGTTTCTTGAAGAATCCCTCACTTCTGATTGTATATGCTCACTCTATCCATCAATGAGGGGTCACTAGTCTCTGGGTGTTATGCCTTATGGCTAGCGTAAATGTCATCACGAATCGATAACAGCACTCGATCAGGTGGATTGAGTTTTCCGAGCTGCAGTCTGCAGGATCCCTTTGAGGGTGGGGCGGACGCCGTGGACCTGGTCGGTCCATGTGAGACCGCCCCGTTTTTTTTTTTTTTTTTTTCCCTTTGCTTGCTCGGAATCCCTCGGCACGCCCACGTATACTTGAACCGGTTTAAGCCCCGACGGCCCAGCAAGTCAAGCTCAACCTATGGAGATTAGAGGCATATCAAGTACAGCCCTATAGGGCGGAGCACCCACGTCATAGGATCATCTCGACGTCAACGAAGCGCGACGCAGCGCGACGCAGCGTGTCTGTCTGGACTAGAAATAAGTCCTATTGTCCATACTCGACAATCCAGGACCCGGCAAACCCCTGAATGCGATATCATCACCCCAAGTCCAATTCCAGACCTTAGGTGTCTCCTTCTTTCCACTTCCCAACCCCGGCAGGAACACTGACCACCATCAGGCCTCAGCTCCCGTCACGCTCCTCTCCGCGAACACCCAGTACAACCAACCCACAAGTACCACCACTACCACCACCACCACCACCACCCTCTCCCCCCAATGCCCCAAGAACCAAACACAATGCCCTACCAAGAATTCCCCGCCCACGAACGCGACCCTCTTCTAGGAGGCACCCACAACCCCAACACCACCCCACCACCACCACCACCAACAACAACGAACACCCAACTGACCCGCCTGCACGCCCACCTCACCACGCCGCTCACGCAGCGCTGGACCGACCTCCTCCTCCTGCTCTGCTACACAATCACCGGCCTGCTCGACTCGACGGCGGTCTTCATCTGGGGCTCGTTCGTCTCCATGCAAACCGGCAACACCGTGTACGCGGGCCTCGGGCTGACGGGGCTCGACGCGACGGCGCGGTGGCAGAAATCCCTGCTCTCGATCGGCAGCTTCTGCGCGGGGAGTGTGCTTTTTGCCGGGATTCACCGCCATCGCCATTTGGCCCGAAGTCGCGGGGCGCTGGCGCTCTCGTTCGCTCTCCAGACGGCGTGCATCGCGGCCGCGGCGACGATCACCAGCGTGTATCGGCCTGCCAAGTCGGAGGACCGGCTGGAGTGGACGGTGGCCGTGCCGTTGGCGCTCGTGGCGCTGCAGAGTAGCGGGCAGGCGGTCGCTAGTCGCGTGCTGGGGTTCTCGGCGTTGACCTCCGTCGTGCTGACGAGTATCTACTGTGATTTGTTTTCCGGGCCGGTGCTGCAGCGGTTCGGCTGGGTACAGGTGCTCAGGAATCCCGATGAGTGGCGGCGGGTGGGCGCGGTGGTGGGATTGTTGTTGGGGGTCGTTATCGGGGCGGCTTGGGCGAGGAGTGAGGCCGGGTTGGAGGGGGCGCTGTGGACGGCTGTTGGGTTGAAGGGGTTGATTACGGTGACGTGGTTGTGGTGGAGGGGGGAGAAGGTTGGTGGACTGGAGGAGTAGGTTCTTTTGTGGTGGAGATGCATAGGAGAAGTACGTGAGTGGGGGAGATTCGGGGGGGGTGGCTTGATGGAAAGCAAATCGAGACACGGACATACATACAATCAGACCGGGGGTGAGAGGATCAGCCTAGAGGGTCAGGATACTCCATGATACAACGAGACAGTGTAATAGCTGGGAAGTTCTGATAAAAGGTCATACATGCGTATAAATAGAGGTAACCAAGGGCTAAAAACACGAGGACTATTCAAAGTAGATTATATAAAAGGCGATTCTGTTAGACCTGTATCTAAGCCAACCGATCCAACAGTAGGTCTATGGTGATAGAACCATTCTCAATCAAGCCAACCCAGTGCCCTGAGGCTCTCTAATCATCAACGCGAACCTCTGACTCCCCTCCCCACCACGCTCGCTATAATCCAGCTCTACCTCCTCGACGACCTCCCACCCGTGCTTCAAATACGCCGGCACCCCCTCCATCGTCGCCTCCAGGTAGATCCGGGCGTTACAGGCGTCTGCTTTCTCAATGCCCCATTCGAGGAACGCACTCCCGATTCCCATCCTTTGGTACTCCGGCAGGACGCACAGCAGCTCCAGGACTAACCGTATCTCTAGCCGTCAATATTGCCCAATTCTCACACAGCGTAGCAGAATGAGTTGACATAAACTTCCTTAACCTTTTTTCAACAGAGTAGCAAAAATGTAAGGGATCAACGAACCAAAATCAGTCTCCCTGAGATGAGCGCCCCTACTCCGCGTGATCATCTCCTCGTAGAACGAGTAGGTACCCCTGTTCACCAACTCCGGGGCGTACGCCCACGCATCCCGCATCTGCGCTTGCGCGTCGCTGCTCAGACCGGTGCCCACGGCTCTCTCGCACCCATACACCGCCGGGATATGCCAGCGGCCGTAGGCGATGATGTCACCAGTCCTCCCAAGGACGCCCGCCAGGATATGGCACTCGGGGTTGGCGAAGTACTCGAGGGCGGAGACGGTTTTGAAGGTGTGGACGGCCCCCGGATCGCATCCCTTGTATGTGCTGCGCATGTAATTGGACGCCGGGAACGAGCGGATCTCCACGCGCACGAGGGCAGCCAGGTCCGAGGCGTGGGCATATTGGATGTCCAATGGTGCGGGTGGTGGACTGAGGGGCGTCATTTTTGAAACTGTGAACTGCCGGGTGAGCGTGATGGTCCAATTCCAGTGTAGCAGGTTTGCATTCGTATGGCTGAATGAGTCATTCATCAATCCCATGACGCGACGCATTGCGGTATGGGGGCAATGACTCACAGAGCGGTGAGAACTTGAGCTATAGTCAGAGTTTATGTGCTTTGTTTAAGATGTTCATACTTTTAGACGACTGTGTTAGTTATTCTAGGCTGCTTAGTAAGTAGTAAGTGGTGCTATATTGGACTTTATGTGAACGGGAAATTGTAGGGATCCATTCAACAGTATCTTATATTCTATACAATACTGAGAAATCTGAGTCATTGTAGGACTTGGCATAGGCTCTTATTTGAAGTATTTTTTCTTTTAAAAAAAAGGATAGTTGTTGTAGTATCCAAGCATTCAAATAATATCTTAGTCACAATTATCTCTCAGTAACTGTTAGATATAATAAACTACTCTGCACTCCTGTTGGATAATCTTACATCTTTCAAGGATGAAGGTGATACTTAAGCTCTTTCGCTCTGAACGAACCGTAGGTTGGTGTAAATGCCCTTTACCCCGCTTCCTGTTCAGGAAAGACGCGCAGGCTACTAGGTAAGCGGTAGGAGTAATGTGATGTGGTTGTTATATCTTACAAATAGGGCACCTACAGCGGGCGATTGAAAGTCACGAAAGCATTGAATAAGGGCTATCTCCGAGGTGCCTACCCGAAGGCTTGAACAGCATGAGCAGAAGTCACAGCACCTGAGTATTTCTCTTTGGATGCCATAAAGTAGGTAATTTACACATTGATTTGTATATGTGACTAGCTACGGAGACTTGGCACTGTTTCGTTTAACAAAGTCGGCGGGGAGCGGCAAATGACTACCATTCTTATCCACCGTCCCTGGGTATCTCGCTTGATGACCTGTTAACCTTATCCTATAAGTCATGAATTCAAGAACCTTTGAAATGTACAACACCTGTACAGATCCTTTAACACTAACGCATTCACGATCTCCAAACTACTTCAATCTTCTGATGCTTCATCCATATATAAAGTGAGGCTAAACAGTGATAACAATAATCGATATTGCTTGAAAGTGGTCAGTGCCCGACCGACCCTACACCTGGAAGACGAATACTGACCAAGTTAAAAAGTACCATGATAATGGCGACCCTGGCTATTCAAAGAAGGGTCGTGACCTGAATCGTTTCCGATGTGAATTGAAGGCTTACAAAAACCTGCGACTTCATGGGGTATGTCAAAACGGCGTGGTTCCGTATTTTTATGGTTATTTCGACGGACTTGATCCAGCACTTTATCACATCTGAATCATTCCGAAAATGACGTTTACAAGCCAAAGGCAGTCTTGCTTGAGTATTTGCCTGATGCAGAAGGGCTCAATTGCCTAAATTATTCCGACGAGCGCTTTGAGATTGCAATAAGAGGTTTAGACAATATCCATAGGGCTCATGTTCTTCACCATGACGTATGTCCCAAGAATATTCTCGTTGTACCTGGGAACCCAGAGCGAGTTGTGTGGGTCGATTTCGATGTTGCTATGACTTATCTAGATGCTCAGACCATGGCTACTCAGGCGGGAGAATACTGCGAATTTGAGACCGACCTAGCGCAAAGCTTTGGGGATCTTTTGGTATGTCTCATGTCTCGGAATCTTGACCTTGGTAGCGAGAAGCCTAACACAAGATAGAGAGAGGATCAAAAGCAAGGTCTTCCACCAAACACCAAGTTCTATTGACTTGACGTGCACAGCCCAATTTAATCCTATCAGCCAGAACGATTGGTTCAGGCAGAGAGTACATGACTTGGGTGTTTCATTCTTGCACCTGAACCGTGAGAGCAGTAATAGAAAAACGGGAAAGCTTGATCGACTCTTGGAAATACTCTGCATCTTGTATTGCATCTAAGAGATATTTGAATCGTGCCAGAGATTATTTTGAGGACGGACCAAGAAGATGTACACTTCGTTGAAAGTGTACTATCTCGGACAGCCTTGTTCGTCTGGTTTTCTGAAAACTGTGGATGCACCCTTCTCCATATTATACAAGACTAATGTATCCTTCATTCTGAGAATGACGTCCAGCAAGATGGTCTCTCTAGTACGACTCGTCAAGAAAGAGACTCTCCAGTGAGCCGTAGTCTATCCTCCCAAGTAACGGGTGAGAAGGCCGACCCACGTTTCAACGACTTCCCGCATGTTCGAAGGGATGGGAGATATGGCTGCAGAGTAATTTACAGGAAGAAGTAAGAACACTGGGCAAGTACTGGTTCCCTATGAGCAAACCTCCACCCCCACTTCACCATCTGCGAGAGATGCATATAAGCGATTAGTCAACCAGTTTCATCTGTAAGCCTCCAAAAGGCATGTGTCAGCGATTTGAAGTCTCAGAGGTGGGCTATTTGAAACAAGTTCTTGAATTCTTGGTGGTTCTTGGTTTTTGGGCCCAGTCACTGACGCAGCGGAAAACGGCGGAGTTGATCATTACTTGAATATTTTGCCAGCAGAATGGGCGTCAAAATCTTGCTGTAGGGAAAAGCCAAGGCACTTAAGCCTTTCGACCCTTCAACGAGAGAGATTGCGTTGTTGAGCTGACTTTTCTCTCTCCCACAGAACGTGAATAGTCGTGCATCAAGAGTTGTGCATCTCCTAGTGTGACCACTGTTGGATGGCCGACCCACCATCACGCAGGCGAGACTGCAGGATCCAACACGCGAGAACACGCGGAATGTGACTATGTTGCAGTTTCTAGGGGGGGTTACGACCTTTTACTCTGGACTGATGGAAGAGATGATTCCCAACCTGGCAACGATGAATTTCTCAAACAGCACAACAGTCATACAACCTAGTATAGTCCTCAACTTCGACATCCCCCAATCAAGATGTCGAGTCATATCAGACAGTTTCCACCGCATCCTTCCAGATCAACCCTTCTGGGACAGCCTTCCACTAACCCGCCTCGTCCAACATGGGCCGGACCTTCTGCCACTCTTCCCGGACGCGTTGAGCCTTCTCCTCACTCCTTGGGGTGATATTCACTGGGAAGGGCTTAGGCATCGCCATGAAGCCCTCCACCAGCGCATCCGGATCGGGCACCACCTCCCGTTTGGTGGGTGACTGGGTCGATGACTCGCTTGAGGTCGAACGCCCACAGCAGCCGCGAGATGGCGAGATACATCGACCGGTCCACGATGTGCATGCCTTGGCAGCGGCGGCGGCCAGCCCCGAAGACGAAGTGATCGCGTTGGAGCACGTCGGCATTGGTGGCCGCCTCCTCCGAGGTCTGGTGGTCGTCGATATAGCGCATTGGCTCAAACTGGCGTGGGTTGGGATACCGGTCGGGGTCGGAGTGTAGCGCCCTGTTTGTGAAAATCTTTTGTTAATTCTTTCCCCGCTCAAGTATTAGTCCCTTTAGTGCTTACTACAATGCACCAAGAGGAGCTGGAGAGTAAACCTACCAGACATTCATAATCACCGTTGACCCCTTGGGGATCCGATATCCGAGATACGTATCCTCCTGCGTCGTGGCGTGCGGAATCCCCAGCAGGAAGCCGGGCATCCATCGGAGGGTCTCCTTCGCGCAGGCGCGGATGTAGGGCAACTCCGGCACGTCGTTGAGATCGGGCAGTCGGTCGCCGCAGACCCGGTCCAGCTCGGCCTGGGCGGCCCGCGCGACGTTAGGACAAATCACCATCGCCTGGATGAAGCCCACCAATATGCTGGCGGTCGTTTCGGAGCCCGCCTGCAGCAGCGCCCCGCTGATGTAGGCGGCCATGTCGTCGGAGAAATTCTCGGTTTGTTGCATGCGGACCAGGTCGACGCATACACAGGGCTAGATGGCTCGTCCGTAAGAGCGAGGAATTTACATAAATTTTGGATGAACATACCTTGGCCGTGCCATCCTGGAGTCTTCGCTTGGCGTTCAGATAGTACTCTCGAAACAACTGGCACTCCCGGCGGTGCAACTCCCTCGCTTCCTGGACCAGCGGCAGCATGCAATCCGGCAGGGAATGGAGGATAGGAAACAGATCTAGCAAGCTCGCGGCCTGAGGGAAAGGTGGAGGATTAGCTTAGCTTGAGCAATCGGGTGCAACGGTTGCGATCATGTGAAAGACAGTAACAGTACCGTGGACGTGGTAATCTCGGAATTGCGATCGAAGATCTACAGGCCTAGTTAGCCTGCTTGTCCGCGGTTTGATAATACCACATGTGAGGAACATACATCAAAGGTCTGCTTGAACTTCGGATCCTCGATAGTGGTGGTCCGAAATCCAAAGGCCATCTGCGTCGTCAACGAGCCGGAATAGCGGCGGATGTGATTGATGAAATGCGCTGGCGCCTCCAGCATGCTCTTCAGCATGGCCCGGTTCTCAAGGTCCTGATACGGGACATAGGTCCGCGCCGCTGCCACGTTGAGGATGCGATGCGCGAGCTGTCGAACTGTCTTCCACGTCGAGCCATCGTCCTGTCATGGCTCAATGAGCACCATACCTAAAGAGGTGAAGAAGCAGGGAGCACACACCATGAACAGTACTCTCAATCCACCGCTCAGCACGGCTTGAGCCATGTAGCTCTCTGGCCGAGAGGAGTAGATTGCCCCGCGTCGGTCGAGGAGATCCTTGACGGCTTGGGCGGAGTTGAGCACAATCACGGGGCGTGTCCCGAGCACGAGAGAGTAGATAGGACCGTATTCACGACTCCATTTCTCAAACTGGAGATGACTTTTCTGGGAGGGGAACTGGTGCAGGTTGCCCAGTATCGGGAGCGTGGGTGGTCCAGGGGGCAACGCTTTGGGTCGTCGGCCGATTTTGCTCAGTGTCCAGACCCCGCTGAGGAATATAGCAAAGACAACAGCGTAAAGAGTCTTACTGAGATCGAAATACGTATTCACGCTCATGGTGAAGTAGCCTGGTGTTGTCATGGCCAGTTAATTCTTTTCGAACGAAAGCACCAGATATGGTTAAATATTTTGCGAGATATATCGTGTGTACTTGTGCTAAGAACCGCCGAGGTGGGAGGTGAGCGGCAGCCTAGGCGAGGCCTCAGGACCGCCGTCAAAAAGGATGAAGATAAGACTGACAGACCCCAGTGTAATGCAAGTCCTCAGGAAATGGCCTGGTCTAGAAGAGTCCAAAAGGGTTGCACGAAGCCTCAAGAAAAGCCACTGGGGGAATTCCGATTTTCCCCTCTTTCGAATGCCATGGTAAGGCCATTCAAAAGGCACTGCAGTTCCTACCATATTCCAGAAAACATTGGTCCCCCAACTCTGTTACCTGTTGTACGTGATGAACTCTCAGAAATCTTCCTCCTCTCAAGACCCTACGCCATGTCATCTACGAGCCCAGAAGTTCGCACTTGTCACCGAGTAACCTCTAGTCAATCTTTCCCTTTACTCATCGCACCCCCATGCTTACTGGTTCCCATCTTGATGCGGCCAGGGCGGGATTGGCGAAGCACTGCCCAGTGATGACCGAATGTGCTCGCCACGGCATTCATCTCATTGTCGCCCTTCTGCCTAACCCGTCGAGCCAGCATCTGTCCGCAAAAGGCATCACCTTCTTTCCCCTCGATGTGACGGTCGAGGGGTCAGTGGTAGAGCTCAAAGCCCGCATCCGGGAGCTCGCGGGCGAATACCTCGACATCCTGGTGCATTGCGTGGATGTGAACCAGCTGGATGCCAGCAGGCTGACTGAATCATTGCGTATACGATGACGGCTATCGACACGGACGTCAGCGCCGTCCAATGCATGTTCAATGGGAACCTATTTGGACCGATGCGGATGGTGCACCACTTGCACGACCTCATTATTCCGGCCAAGGGAACGATTGTCAACATTGGCTCCATTGATGGCATTGTTCCTCACTTGAATGGAGGTAGGGCGGTTCTTATAGTACCGGTGACTTTTTGAGCACCACTTCCCATAAGAGAGAGAGAAAGCAACATTGCACAATGCCACCGAAGCTGGCCTTCACCACTGGTTCAATACACTGCATGTCGAAATGGCCCCTTCGAGTAAGTCATCCACCCCCTCCCCTTCACTTTTCCTTTGGAACAATCCCTCAATTGAGTTTTCGGCTCCAGCGTTCGAGTCATCACATTATGTTTCTTCTCCCCGCCTCTTACCTTTTCAGTTGATCAAATCCCACTAAGAAATCTTGCATCGAGCCATACAGGTGATTTCCGGCGAGGTTGATACCAACGTCCTGAAAAGAAAAAATGACGCGCATCGACAACTCCCAGAAGGGAAATCCCTCATCTCATATCTTCATCCTTGAGATGTGGTGTGGTCCTCGTCTTCAGAAGGCCGGAACACAGGCTCCTATCTAAATCTGCTCACCATGAAAGATCACTTGACTCATTTTCAACGACCTCGAATTGCTGTTATATTACGGCGAGCCCACGCCATTTTTCCTTGCCTGTCAGTACGGTCTACGGGAAGTCGTCGAGATACACTTGCGGAATGGGTTTGCATCGACCAACGTTGCAACACATTCAGAAGGCGATCGGTCCCTTTTCTGGAGGACACAATGGGATCGTTATAACCCTCCTAGAGCACGATATAAACCTGGCAGTGACAACGGAGGTGCTGATCGCAGCTACGGGATGAACAAGGATGCATTGGAACTCCTGATGAGTCGAGCCATTTTCATTGAATTGACACCCAATCTTATGGCTATGACAAAGGCTGAAGATAGCGGAGTGATCCTCCAAACTGTGATCGCTTCCAATTCCCCCGGAACAATCACGGAGAGTGTGGTCGGAGCTGCAACGGACAATTAAGGCTGTCGGCACCCAGATCTTGCAAAAGCTGCTCCAACGAGCCCCGTGAACAATCTCCGTCCCCGAGCCAACAACCTATCGTGCCTGTAGTGAAGATCCCGACTTACTAAGATTGATGCTGGACCGCTGGCCGGACCCTCCTCTCTCCGAGGCCTGCTTCACGAAAGCGGCGGGCAAGGCGGGGATATTCCGGGTGATTGTGGACGCCCGACCGGCCCAAAGGTTCGACGATGCCTTCGTACTGCTGGCATGCAAAGGGGAAGGTCGCCAAGCGGCCGCGGTGATGAAAATGGTTCTTGCTCGCCAGCCCGACCCCGCTGTCACTGAAGAGATGGTGACCGCAGCTTTGAAGAATCGACATCACCCGCATGAACTCCTGGTGACACCCCTGTCCCACAATCCGACCTTGGAGGTCTCCCCGGGGCAGATTCTCCTCGCTGTGGACAACGGGACTGAGGCGCTCAAGGCCCGTTTCACCACGCGGCCGCATCTCCGCATTGTGTTCGATGCCTTTATTGAATGCTGTGTCGCAGCCCGATGACGTCCTCGGTCCATGGAGCTTGCCCTATCACGATACGAGTCAAACAACCTGGGGGAGGGTCTCTTATTATCGCGACCTCCAGATGTGTGCCAGCGGTGCTCACAAAACTGTTCAGCATGGAGTAGTTCTACGAGCAAGGCGAACTACTTCTACAACAGCTATTGCACTTGTCGCGCGCCTTTTCAACACTCTTTCTAGCCACTGTCGCGCTGAGCCCTGATCTGATTGCCGCTTGTTGTGGCTTTGTTGGTAGTTTGGCAGAACGTCGAAGTACGGCATGAGATATACCATGCCTTGGGCTGTCGTGGCTGCCCTCGATCAGCTCTGACTTGAACTTTCGAATCACTAGAGCAATAGCGTGTATACTCAATGAACATGATTCAGGAAACTAGAGAATCCTACCGTAGCGCATTTAGTTGCATCCGAAATGGAAGAGCTTGCGATGTTCGCTTCTGCCCGCATCAGAATCAAGACTAACTGCAACTGGTTAGTGCCTGTGCCTCGGGAGCATGAGTAAGCGGATTTGAAACATCTTTTGGGTTGTGGCGTTCGGGAAAATGTAAATGGTTCGAACCAGACAGCTGCATTCGCGGCATAATTTGGCTCTAATACATTCTCTGAAACTCCTGCGGTGTGCATAATTTTATCCTCCGGTGGTCGGGAGAATAAAGCCAAGTGCTCATGTTGAGAACGTTCGGGTGGATGCGATGGGGCTAGACTGCGATTAGCAAGGCGTCTGCGCCGCCGGCGGCACTGGTTGAGTCCAGGGAGTAAGGTGTGCGCACAACTTCAGTATAATGCGTATAAGCATGAATCCATCTCACTTTGTGTCTCGGGTTTGTCGAGTCTGAGAATCAGAGGCCAGGGTCTTCACGGTGGCTTAACGGCCGGGTGGTCTCTTCAGAACAAACTTCGAGTGACCAGAGTCGAGCAGCATGTTTACCATGATCCAAGTCTTCCTGCTCCACCCTCCGGTGGCTGCTCGCGATGAGAGGTCAATGGCTGTCCCAAATAAACTTTTGCCTCAGTCGCATTCTCCACGATCCCCTGCCAAAGAATCAATCAGGGCTGCAACGGCTCTACCGTTCGAGGTTGGCTTGCACGACTATCCCGCGGGCACGCGATCAAGAGACTGAGCCACTTGTGCTTGTGTTGTCCGACCGTCAGAAAGGCATAAACCGCTAAATACCGATCACAAGGCATAGTCAGCTTTGTCCACGGCCGTATTCGTATACGTTCACATTCACAGTGGGTGGGTGGGGGGGGCTGTGTCTGAGAGCAAAGCAGGCTTGAGTGGAAACTGGCGAGGCTGGAAGGGAGGAGTGGAACAGGGGTTCCGATGGATTTTTAGGGATTTTAGGGATTTTAGTTGGATTAGTGTCTAATCATACCAAGTAAGGATTCCCACTTGGCAACTGCGCCGTCCGGAAGGCTAGTCCCAAGTAGTGCCAGACTCTCACTCGCCGCCTTCAAACTCCTGCGCCCTCTTGAATCTTGAATCACTAATAGCAATCGGCCTCTCTGAGCCTCTGCTCTCTCTCGAGTTGCTGCTGACGACGACGACCACCATCACCTTTTCTTCCCTTACTCGACCCCACTCTCTCCCCCCTTATTCCTTTTTTCTTTCTCCATCGATCTTTCATCCAAGTCTCCGCCTTCGTTCTTCTTTTTCTTCGCGTGTTCTTCGTCATTCTGTGGAACTCGGCTTCGCTTCATGCTCCCGACGTCCCTGCGCCCGTGAACACAAAGCGCCCTGTACATACCGTTTCATCACCAGCATCGTCGGTCGGCGTTGGCGTCTTGAGCCCTGCTTCCGTTCATTCGACTTCTGTATATACTTCTCTTTCGTTTCGATATACGAACGGAGACTAGCTGCGACAAGGGTCTTTCCTGCGAATAGGGGTAGACCACGCGACACGCACCTTTTCGGGAGGAAACATTGCACAGGATCGACGCAAACCGCATCTGAACGCCGATGCTAGGCGCTTAAGCCCGGAACTCAACAACGGTTTCCCTTCTTCAACTCATCTTTTGTACCACACACTCGCTGGAACTCACCATGGCATCGAGCAACGAATCGACCTCGGTCGATCTGGGGAAGCCCCAGTTCGCTTCTCACTCATGGGTTGAGCCGATTGTGAGTGCTGCTTCATTTGTTTACACTGTCACTTGGAGCAATCGTACTAATTCTTGACTCAGATAGTCGTCAGTATCATGCTTAGCTCGCTATACTTCAACCGTCGCAGGGACTTCAGCATCTTCGGCAAGAACAACAATCGGGATCTAGGGTCGTCGCATCCGTTGTACATGAAAGATGAAGAGGCGAACGATTCGATTGACAATCTATCGGAGGGGGAAATCAATGGACAATTCCAGTCGGGCCCCGGAGTCGGCAACAACTATCCTCCCAAGCGTCGGAATTGCCTGTGGTTCACGGTCAAGACGCCCAACTCGTCTCGTTTTGCCCGTCACTTCCACAGCCGCATCCTGCAGAAGTTCCCTTTCCTGGTTGAGATGTTCTACTGGGTCATGAACTATCTCTTCTACTCCTGCACCAAGGCAGTGGCCCAGTCCCTGTCTCCCGCCGGTCGCGACGTCGTACAACTTGCCCAGGACCATGCCATCGGGGTTCTGAACCTGGAGCACAACTCGTTCCTCAGCATCTTCTTCCCCATCGAGGAGGCAGACTTCCAGGCCTTCTTCATCAACGGCCATCCGAACTGGATGACTTTCTTCAACCGCATCTACTCCCTCGTCCACATTCCTGGAACGGTCGCGTAGGTCTTCCTGGTGATGACTCGGTGGAACATTTGAGGACTAATGTGCTTTTTAGTTACCTCTCGTGGTGGTACTATGCCGCCCCCGACTTCGACCGCTACGCCATCGCTCGCCGCACGATGACCCTCGGCAACTTCATGGCCTTCATCATCTTCTGCTTCTGGCCCCTCATGCCGCCCCGCCTGCTGCCTGAATCCTTTGGGTTCCACGACACCGTCCGGCAAGAGCATGCGGAAAGTGTCTGGGTCGGCGGCAAGATGGTCAACCAGCTGGCGGCCATGCCCAGCCTGCACTTCACCTACGCCTTCTGCATCGGCAACACCTTCTTCTACCACTCCGGGGTCTTCCACCGCCTGTTCGGCAAGCGGTCGGCCCGCATCACCCTCCGGGACATCTTCCTCGTCATCCTGGGCGTCGTCTACCCCATGCTCGTGCTGTCGGTCATCGTCGCCACCGCCAATCACTACTGGCTCGACGCGGTGGTCGCCACCTTCTCGGTGGTCTTCTCGTTCTTCTGCAACCGCATCTGGATGATCCTCCTCCCGCTGGAGGACATGTTGCTGTGGGTGCTCCGGCTGGAGAAGCCGATTCCCACGACGGGCAGCCGACGCCGCGGCGGGCCGACCGATGATGAGAACGACCGTGACGGTATCGAGTACCGTCCTCTATGATATATACGACCGGCAGCCGGTCCGCCATATAACGGCAATGAAACCGAGCAGTTAAAATTATATGCTCATTGACAATAGAATTTAATCGTTTCTGACATGTTCAACTTGAATGTTGGTGTTTGAGTAAGATCGAAAGTAGACCGCTGCCTCGTAAGACAGCCCCAAGATAAGTCCTGTTGGTATCATCATGATCATCATACCACCAAGTCCGAGTCCCCCCCCTCCAGCCCCAAGCTCCACGCCCTCCGTATCTCGGATAGTCCGTAATCACAGCAACCCGGCAGGGAGTCAAACACACGCAACCCAGCCAGAGATTAAACCAACCTCCCCTAAACCCCCGAATTAATCAAAAGCAACTAATAGAGACATCCAACGCAAATCCACCTCCCTAGATAAGTCAACGTTGGGGCATTCCAACCCAATCCCCAATCATCAGCGTAAGATCCATTGGGGCGGTGATAGCAGCTATCAGGCGGCCCGTCTGCCAGCCCGTCAGCCAGCCAGCCAGCCAGCCAGTCTCCGTACCTTCCCTACAGGACACAGGACAGGACCACCATCCCTAATTTCCACCCCTGTCCCACTGGCCCGGCTCACAGCTTACTTTAGGCAGGTACAGTACTGTACCTAGTACCTTATCTATTGGAGCCGGGGTGAAGAGACAACATCCATCCCAAGCGCAGTCTCCCTGTCTGAATGGAATTTCAAATTCGCCACGGAAGAGCAAAGCGGAGATTCACTCAAGTCGTGTAAGTTTCTCTCTTCTCTGTTTGCTTTTTTTGTTTAGTCGGCACTTTAGGGATGATGGCAGGGATGGGGGATGATCCCAAGGGGAATTATGCTTTGATGGACAATGGGGGATACGAGGTGTGTACCTAAGTTTATGTGTCAATCAGTGAGTCGGCGTGGACATATCGGTGCGGATCCTCTTGTACGATTCTCTACGATTTGCAGAGTAAAGTAAAGTTCATGGAAAAAGTGGGGTTGTCTTCAATTTGGCCTGTCAAGGTATCGAAACATAAAGATCATGATCATCATACTCTGAAGAAGGGAAGTAGCGTGTCATAGGTCATGATATGACGGTCCTAGCGCTGTGGGGGGGGTTGCAAAAGTGGTTGTTTCAAAAGAGGGAAATCGTTGGTTTAAGGTAGCCAGCCCTAAGGGGGAAAGAAATGAAGATCCGGAGTAGCGGTGGCTACACGGATGAAAAGAGGGTTTCAAGAAAGAAAGAAAGAAAAAGTGAGAAGAAAGTAGAAGATCTACTGGTCCATGCCAGGTAGATCAAGATGGAAAATGAAGTTGGTCACAATCTACGAGTAATAAAAAGGAGACGGGGTGGGAGTCGGGGTTGGGGTTGTGGCTGGGATTGAGGAAGGGATGAGACTGCCAGTCACACTGGCGACACCCACCCGGTTGGCACCCAGGGTGTTGGTGGGACAGGCGGTGCGCAGACCCTGCGACAGCGAGGCCAGGCCGACGGGGCCGAGCTTGTCGATGGTGGTCGGGGCGGGCACGGTGCCGACATAGGCGTTGAAGTTGTACAGCCCACAAATGCAGGTGTCGACGATGTCCTTGAGGCTGGTGTCGCTCATGACATTCTGGCCGTTGCGCACCAGGGCGAACCGCTGCGGGCCGACGCCCATGGGCACGGTGAAGGCGCTGGCGCCGGCGGGCGCGCTGAAGCTGCGGCTGTTCTTGCCCGAGGCGACCTGCACCGTGGCGGGCGACTTGAGCAGCGCGACCACATACACCGCGTCCTCCATCGTCTCCCACCCGTTCGGCCGCCCGCGGAAAAAGTTGCCGCTCGAGTTGTTCGGGCTGCCTTCCATCGTCGTGTCGGTGTTGTCGCAACTGACTCCCTTCGGGGTCGGGCGGTACCAATAGATCAGCTTCTCCTCGGTGATGTACGGATCCACCGTCTTCGCCCCGGCCTTATAGGCTGCAATGAAAGGCTTGGACATCTGCAGCCAGCCGTCGTGTGGCCTATCACGTTGAAAAGCCGTTAGTGACCATCAATGATCTGAAACAAGACAAGAATGAAGAATTGTCAGAAACAGGGAGGAGGGGGACAAAAAAACTGAAACTCACATATCCATCACCCATTTAGAGGCACCATCGTCCGTGTGGGGGGAGGACAAGGGACCAATGTAATGCGATTCTCCATAGTCATTCCAGGTGATGATCTCGACAAATCGAGGGCCAAGACTCAGGATCTCCCGCCAGCGGTTGTACCAGAGCAGATCGCCGGGGAACACCCAATTTTTGCTGTAGGGCACCTCGCCGCCAAAGTGCGTGAAGAACCAACCAGATGCCGCTGCGATTAATTGAGTCAGTTTTTTGAGTCATTCTTATCTCCTCTTTTCGAAGTGGATAATAGGTAAGGCCAAACTTACGAGCGATATACCCCTTCCCTCCAAGCGCCTTGGTGTATGATTGGTCTCCCTCGGTGACCGAGACATTGCGGCCGGCGCTTGGGGCCTTGTTGTCGCCATTGTTGTCCCACGCCATCCAATTAAGCGCCCCATCGATCTTGCTGAAATCCCCCTGGCCCGGGTGGAAATTCGGCGCAAAATACACATCCGTCCCAGATGCCGCCTTCATCTGCTGAATGTCCAAGCCATCGCCCGCAAATGAGGAGACAAATACTTTGCCGTCCACCTTCAACTGGGCCGGCCGGTTGCCGTACTGCGCAACTTTCTGCCCGACCGTCGTGGCCTGTCCGGTATTGTACCAGTTGAAGTCAAAGGAGATGAAGACTTTCATGTCATTTCGGGCGGCGGACTCGTATGCAAAATTCAGCTGCGTGTCGGTGTAAGGGTCCACTCCGATGTTTAGCGCAAAGGCGTCAATCCCCAGCGCCTTTGCGCGTTTCATGTCGTCGTCATAATCAGCAGCACTATTCCGATTGCTGGTAATGCCGATCTATTCCATTGGTCAGTCCTAAGATTCAGTTTTCCACAATCCCCTCGCAGACGTGTTTCACCCACCATGAAGTGACAGAAAACGAGTTTGTCATTCGCGGCGATAGTCGAGTTGGAATCGATGGGGGCACTGCTCGCCAGGGTAGCCAGCCCGGCAAGAGCATAGAATGGTAGCTTCCAGAGCTTCATCTTGTTGTAGATTGTTCAAGTAGGATTGGAGTGAAGGAATGTATAGAACTGAAAACAAAATCAAGGTACAGACACAGACTGTAGTAGTAGTAGTGATGTAAAAAGGAATGTGGGCAGAGGATCAACCCCTTATACGGTCCAGAAAAGAAAGAATTGCAGACGGGAGAAAAGAGAGTATAGAAAAGAAGAAATGGGTGTTAGGTCAAGAAGCGAAGAACCAGAGAGCAGGGCAGTATTTATTGAGGTTTGTCTCTAATCGCTAAGAAGCAGTGGCTGCATAGCCCGATTGAACCCTGAGTTTCAGGAACCGGCGGGTGGGAATCCTTCAAAGCCCCCAACAAAGAATGCTCCAATCGTAAGACGGAATTCTCCTGTTCGATGTCAGACTTGAAGCTTTGATGATTTGCGCTTGTTCTAATCAACGAAACTGAGCTCTACCACGCTCATCTTATATCGTCAGCGGTGATCATGGTCCGGCGAATAAAACCAACGCCCCCCAGGAGATAGCATCATGGGGCCAAAAAAGCTCTCCCAACGGCGTTGGTCCTGTGAGACAACGAGTAACAGAAGACACTGCACTGAATAGCGTCTAGCAGTCCTTGTCATTTGCTCTTAGATGGTCGTGAATTGCCGCACTAGAAGGAGGATGGACCCTGGGACGGGGACGAACCCTGATCGATTCCCAAAAGGGTAATTCTAGGATTCGCGATGCTACAGAAGCATCGCAGTCAACCGGTCTGTTACCGTCAGTGTGATCATTTGAGAGCATCTGATTTGAGTTTCGAAGCTCGTCCAGCATCGAGTATTTACTAGACAGATCAAACGAACGGGAAAGGGCAAGAGCCACCGATGAAGCCGAGCCTTCTCATCGACATCCAAGACGGCTCAGAAGACGACGGTGAAGTGCTTTGCTTGCCCAGATGAGATAACACAAAACTAGCGGTGATAAAACTTGAGCTTGTGCCACCCAGGATTAAAGGCGAGTTGGAGGGTCTGATTGGCGCTGACATTTTCCGACGTGA
The DNA here is from genome assembly GCF_003184825.1 of Aspergillus fijiensis CBS 313.89. Classification (NCBI taxonomy): domain Eukaryota; kingdom Fungi; phylum Ascomycota; class Eurotiomycetes; order Eurotiales; family Aspergillaceae; genus Aspergillus; species Aspergillus fijiensis. Next base: position 29,097 of record NW_024469004.1, on the reverse strand, counting down.
TACAGACGGATGATCTTAATACTTCGAAACAAGCAAGCTGCGGGAAGCCAGTCACTCCGTCCAACGCGCTTTCACAAAGCATGGGCATGGGCGCGCGCGGACGCTCTGGCGGATGCTTCGTCCATATTTTGCGCGTTTTCAGCCCAATGCAACCCCGCGAGCACTGCATATATGCACGAAGAGTTGTGGGTTCTGACTTGCTTTTTCTTGCATCCCCGGCATGACATATGCGAGAGCTGCGGGGTAACATGGCTGGCATCTCAGCCACGCGATGCCATCACCAGACAATCGGAAGATATGCCAATCCGTTTGCCACTGCCTTGGGAGGTTGTCGAAGCCGTGAGATTTGCTTGCGATGCTACCCGGTTGAGGCTTTTGTGGTGTATCTCGATGTAGACGGGCTGACCTGCAGGGGGAGGAGGTGTTAGAAATGGGCTTACCCTAACCCCAACCCGCGAGGCGTGTGTGACAAGGCACCATGTGACTCTATAGTCGTTTGCTTCAACTTCCATGACTGGATATGCTCTACAGTCTTTTCTTGAGTATCAAGTGTCCCGTTGAACAGGAATGGGATATAACCCTCCGATGTTTAATATCTTTCGCTTAGCAAGGACCGAATGGCTGTAGCTCATTGAGGGTGCAACCTTAGCAACAACACTGGCACGAAAACTCAATTGTCTAAGCCAGGTAGGCGGGTTCGACTGGATATGAGATAATGAAAATGATCAAAATGGATTTCTGCATACTAGAGGAAGGGTAGTAGCGAAAGAGTACGCCGTGTGTGAGTGTGATAGAATAATTCATTGAGTATCGTAGATGGACTGCCATCACTCATCACCAATTGTATCTCACAGCCATCAACTTTCTGCAAGCGTCGAGAACATGGGGGTATAAAGGAAAGGGAACGAAGAGAATCACAGAAAGAAAGAAAAAGTCATTTCCAGAGGCCCCTCGATCGTATATGAAACCCTTTATGTTATATGTTTCAAACTTGACAACGACATTGAAGAAGGAATGCTCGAATACCCAACAATGAGAAGTAAAGGGAGGCCAGGGTGAGCACTCAAGGATGTACATTAGCATAATAGAATCTTTCTTAGGGCACTACAAAGACAGACTGTTTAAAGGCTACAGCAAACAATAACGAAATGGAGAAGGAAGAGGAGCAGTGGTGCAAACCAAGCAAACCAGACAAACGGCGCATAGGGCCGGAAGAAAGAAATTCCAGCGCCCGCATTGTCTGAGGGGAGGGGCGGGACGACAATTTCTCTTTCTTGCGTTCACTTCATTCCGGACTCGAGAATACCCTCGGCGGTCCTTGATGTGCTTCTCGCCTGTTGACCGTTTTCCTCCACAAGAAAAGTCAGTGCTCTCTCTGCCTTGGTTTATGTGTTTATGTGGTTCTGTGTTTATGTGGTTTTGTGTTTTTGAGTCTAAAACACTCTCTTTCCCCCTTCCTTCCTTCCCTCCCACTCAGCTTCCTTGCCTGCCTAAGGCTCCTTCCGCTTGTCCCCCATCTGTTGTTCCCCGCTTTCCTTCTCCACTATTCAGTTGTTCAAGATCAGATAAGGATCTACTATGTATAAGCACGCGACCTACCATCAACCCTTTCTCTCTTCCTCTCTCTCTTCCCTTTCGACTTTTACCTCCCTAGTCAACTGACCATGTGAAACAGTACACTGACCGGCTCGGTGCCCGTCCTAGGGCATCAACATGCCTGCTGTCCATGGCGACTTAATAGGCACGGTGATCCCCACCGATAAAGAGCTGCCGCCGGACATTGTTCCGCGCCAGGTAACGCTCAGGGACCGCGTCACTGTCGCGACTCTCGTGCCCTTCACATCGGCGGCGATGGTGCCCCGGTCCCTGCTGGCGTACTTGTCCGAGCAATTAAATAAGGAGATCGAGGGTGGTGACACTTATGCCATGATCGATCCCATCCCTCTGGAACAGTTCGGATCGTATTGGTTCTCCAACTTCGGAGCTATTATGCTTCTGGGAGACATTAAGAGTGTGCAGGACGTCCAGACAATGGGCCGTCAGCGGGCCAATTGGGCCAAGATCTGCCTGGGTAGTTTCAACATCAGACCCAACTATCCGGGCCGTAGTAGTCATGTCTGCAACGGCATGTTCATTGTCACCGATGCGGCTCGCAACAAGGGTGTAGGTCGGCTGATGGGGGAAGGGTACCTCGAGTGGGCTCCTAAAATGGTCAGTATATACAACACAGACCGGACTTCCAAAGCCAAATGGTTGGACGGTCACCCGAATCGGTTCCATAAAGTTTCCAGGTGACGCCACTCCCCTTGCCTCCGGGGGGGGATGTGGGGGGGGGTGGTGCGCGCTTGGCAGATGCCTCACCCGTAGAAGTCTAACATTGAATAGGGATACACATATGCTGTTTTTAACCTGGTCTACGAAAGTAATGTCGCGTCCTGCCGCCTGTGGGACGCTCTGGGCTTCAAGCGTATCGGGAGGGTTCCCGGAGGCGGGCGGCTGATGTCCAACCCAGGCCAATATGTCGATGCCATCATCTACGGCCGCGATCTCGGTCCAGATGGAGAGGACTCGGCGACACAGGATCGGTTCGACAAGATCCGGTATTATCTCAAGCATTCCAAATATCCCCGCGGGGCAGATCGAGCGGAGAAGAGTCGGCTGCGGAGCGCCGCCACCCATTATAAGCTGATCGGGGACACGGACGGGACTGGCGAGAAGTTGATGCTCAAAGACAAGGAGGTCGTGTCGGATCCGCAGCAGCAGTACGACATTGCCCGGGAGATGCACCTCCAGCAGCATGCCGGCATCAACAAGACGACTGCTGCCATTGCCGTCAAGTATCACTGGGTTCGTATCAAGGAAACAGTCAGTCGAGTGATCCGGGATTGTCCACAGTGCAAAGAAACTCTCAAGCCAGCCGTTGTGAATGGTTTCATGAACGAAAGCTCGCCGGAAATGGACGACGAGATCGAGGATGAGGAGAACGAGGAGATGGATGATGGAATGCACGTTAATCCCACCATACCGACCAGCACTCTCATGGGGGCACATGCCCTCATGGACCATACGGCCGACCTGGATGCACATTCGGCCCAGAACCCATTCGTAACCACCCATCCTGGCGTTGTGCCGGGGACGGTGGACTCGATCACTGACTACACCGGCATGCCTCTTGACCCGCAAATCATCAACATCCACCAACAATTGCCCCGATTCCACCCCCATGACCCCATTACCGACGCCTACACCCACAGTGCACATGCATTACACGGTACAAGTTTTGAAGAAGAAGTGCGACATCACACGAGTCATGACTACCATATGATGGTCGATGACCCGACAGACCCCGATCCGTCGGCTGCACTCCATCAAAGCGCGCTGGGGCTGGTACCTTCGGCAGCGCATGACGTCCACCATGAACAGATTCTCGCGAAATATGATTACGTTGGTCAACAGGACGACGAGCTGGATTTTGTATAGCATTGATGTAGCTGTTAATGCATCGCATGATTGATATTTACTCAGCATTATATAGACAGGCTAATGATAGAGGATTTGAATTCAGCATCTTTCTTGATACTGCTGGCTGCCTAGCCTAAATCACCTTATGCAAGCCTATCTTGAACGAGGGTGAACAGCCGAGGCATGTAGAGCTTGATCCACAGCCCTGACTCGATAGCAGCACATCACCGGACGGAAGAAGGTGCTGATAGCTCTAATGCGATTCCCGCCCTAGCCATCTTCATCAACCAACAATGTCCTGCTAGCAAGCTCTTTGGACTGCCTCAGGTGTATGCTAACGTAACCATGGATGCGGGTTGCCCCTATGAGTCGCCTAGTGAATAAGCCAGTCCATTGGGAATAACTGCTTCAAGCACCTCATCTCGGTCCGGCCAAAGCCGTTTACCTTCACTGTTTTATGTGGTATTCACAGTCCCATTGTCCATTGACTATCTCATTGACTATTCAATGCCTCCGTGTCCGTTCACAGCGTTGTTATCCAGTCCTGTCTTCTTCTCGACCACCCACTCTCCATGATCTTTCTTCCTCTCTCTCACTCTCTCTCCGGACTCCACAACTCATGTTCCATCCATACCACATCTTCCAATGTTGAGCAATGTAGCCTCTTTCCTGGTTGAACATCAATCATAACTTCGTACTAATGCACATTAAAAACCAGAACATATGACCTACATGCATTATCTACCTACAAGGCCAAGGCAAAGCTTCCATCTCTGATATCTTTGCAACCAAGCCTACTATCGTGGTTTCAACCTTTCCAAGATAGCCGGCTTGACCATTATCAAGCCTCTATCAGTGATGAAGATGGACCAACAACATCTTCATGAGGCTCTCTTGCGGTAGTCTGACCCACAGAACCCTGACTCAATCTAAAGAAGTTGCCGCGGTACTGGCCGCAAAGCAGTCGAGTACCTCAAATCCAGCAGTCAAGATCCGTCCCTGAGAATTCCGTCCCCTAGGAGAAAATCTCCACGTTTCTCAACATGAAAAACGAGTTCAAGTCAAGCCAAATACAGGCGAACTTCAATGTCGCTTTGAGCCAGACGATCATTCAGAACGCCTGAAGCACCCGGGGAACCGCGTATTGCTTCAACCAAACTAGCGCGCAATCACAATTGCAACCACAACCACTATGCCTGCAGCTCAGCAGGTATGCAACCATCTATCAGTTTCCTTTTCTATTGCGCACGCATGTCTGACAGAACCTTAGCAGATTATAGTGAATGCGGGTGACCGGGCCACTCCCGAGCTTCGTCTGCACTCTGAGGCTGAACGCGAGAAGATGTCGTCGACATCTCTCCGCTATAATTACCAAGAATGAAAGTCAGAAAACGCCAGACACGCTCATGTCGGCGGATTTCCTACCCCCACCTGCTTTGATATCTTTTCTAGTACAGTGCCCTAAAAAGTCAGCTTGTCTAGCTACCGACATAACCATCTTTCTTTATTTTCAAGACCTCCGTTCGCCATGGCCGTAATTGTGAGGCCAGGTGATGAGCTTATCGATGAAGAGCGTTGTGCGCTTACAGCAGCTCAAGGATATTATGGGGAGAAGTAAAATGAATTCGGCGGTATGGGCATGCCTCTGGTTTACGGATCTCGAAATGCTTAGAGCTATGTCGCACGTCTGACGCAAGATAATGCTTTTCGTCGCGTCCCCGAGAGCAAGCTAAGATCCCAGGTATCGTCCAACATGTTGACCACTTGTAAGTAACATGGCCTTACTGATATTGACTTCAAGCGCATGACACCAGGGTGCACACGCTTCAAGAGAAAACCAAAATGCTAAGATATCAGCTCCAAATACCCTTGTAGCTACCTTGGATTGACCATATGGAGGGGCAGAAAGTCCTTCTCTCGGGAAAGTCTGACTACACATTGTGGCATGATAGACCGGAGGGTGTTGTGGTTATGGAAGCAAAATGGACTTCCATACACTTTTGTGCCGGTAAGATTACTCTGACGAACACATATTCCCGCATTAGGGCGACTACAGTCAGGTCTTCGGCTCTTTGTAACCCCCAGCCACATGGGCGCGCTGGTGCTGGGAACGCTGCATCTTGCTTTCCGTGTCCGCAGAAGGGAGAAATGATCCCCAAATGTGACGCTCGGGGCGCTCTCGCTGACATCTACTTTAGTCTGACTCAATGCTGTGGAGCATTCATAGGGTGGAGGATTATGCTCTCAGGCAAAAGTGTTGAAAGAACAGTGGCCATTCCCAAAGATTAGTTATCTTGCGAAGCCAGATAACATGGTTTCGGTGGAGCAAAAGCTTCAACAAACTCCGGCAGCACGCACGCTGTTCGCTTATTTTGCTCAGATCTGCATAGCACTCTTAGTATCCAGCTCACAGTCAGGAGGACGCTATTTTGAATGACTGCAACTCTTTTACCGGGAAGATAGGCCTGAGTGAGTGAGCTCTCCTGAGCTACGGTTCTTGACTCATGCTGTTAGGCTGCTTTTTTAACCTTTCCCGCCACCTTGAGTGCTGAGGAGGATTGGACGTCTTGCATATCGTCTCGATCTACCCTCAAAAATGGCAAATTCATCCTGCTATCTCTGTTGCTCAACTTAAGCCTGCTCCAAAGACAGAAGGCCCTTATAACCGTCAGCACACCGAGCCACCAGTACAGTCCCTAGGACACAAAATACTATACGTGGCCTTTCTACCTTGAGTAGGAGGGAGCATCGACCATCCACCTGAGATTTGAGACGGCCATAGCGGCTGAATTGCGTCAGAACAAAGTCGACTTGGCCGTCAATGTTAGTAGGACCCTTTGCTACGGGAACAGGGACGATGCTGCGAAGCACCTCGTGGCCATTGAGGCAGCGGTCGTGCATAAGTGCCGCAAAGACGCCGGGAAGCCGGCCCGCCCCATCTATGTATGGCCTGCTATCAGAATTACTTCGCTCAGTTCAAAGTCCCTGCTGTTTACAACACATACCTGTCTCTCTTTCCAGGCCACCTGCCCCTGCATTTCCTTCCTCCAAGCCACGGAATCCTGAATAGGGTTCGAGACACTATGTTGACCACGCATTATTCAGCCTTTGGGACAACGAATCGGAGCTCTTTGGGAATCATGATCCTCAGGGAAGGAGGTGGACCGTCAGTTGGATCAAATGCTAGCCAAATCACTCTGGCAGAGGACAACCTAGTCCTGTTCCATGACTGTAACTTGATTCTCGTGACATTTGGACAAGACACGTGGCAGGCGCCCCTATTGGCACGCTACCGGTATGTCTGCTAAGGAGACAGCCTTTTCCAATACAGAGGGCAAGGACCGAGATTCGGTCCATTCGAAAGCATGAATCAACATCACCAAGTTAAACTCAAATCGGGTCCTGATACAACTGCTGCCACTGACTCCATAAGGGAATCATGTCTCTGTCCTTCTCCCTCTCAATGGACCACGAATGACGGATCCTACCATCACCTCGCCCAGCTACACTGCTCTATTTAACACCAGTGTTGAAAAGATCTGATTCCCGATGAGTTGAAATAGCTCAGCCAATACATTCTCAGTCTGCCATGGTTTACCGGTCTGGCCTTGGACAGCGTCTATCCTACTTAGTCTATGTGCATCATTATACAGTCCGCCTTATCCATGTTGTGGCTTATCGCCTTGCTAGCTCATGGCTGGAGCTGGCTCTGACCAGGCCGAAAAAGAAACAGACCTGGGATGGAGTTCTGCTTACTCTGGCAGCGGTCGTCCTTCAAGCCGCCGGTTCCTCCAGATGTAGCGATGTGGTCCGGTCTGCTGGATACACAGGAATGCAATGCGTCACGTGGAAAGATGTTACTATATCCTACAGTCGCGGAACTCGAGAGCCGAGCGTATAGAATCTGGAAATGCACGTTGTACCGCAGTATATAAAGAACAATAAGTAAGTTGGCGAGTCAATTTTACATCTCTTGGACTCCTGGCTGATGACTCCCGGAACAAATGGCGTTGAGAACGAGCGTTATTTCAAAGCTCTGCAAAGTCCGGTTCATAACTGCATATGCCCTGTCAAGCTCCTTCTCATTCTCGCCTTGCGACACGTGCAAAGCTGCACCATGTGGAAGGGCATAGTCTGATAGCTGGAAACGCACGCCCACCTGTCGATATTGACTGTCCTGTCCGACCTGGCCCATCCTCTGCCACACCCGAGAAGGAAAACGCGCTATTCACAGGGGCGAAATGATGGGCTTAGATTGCCTTATCCTGGTTTGCTTGAACTGCAACCACTGACCCACCACTTTTCAGATTGCTTTCCATCAAATGCCAGATAGCCCTTGGATGCCACTGTATGCTAACTATCTGCATATTGGGTTCTGTTGATCCCATGCCATCTTTCTCAAGTACGCGGGAATTGTCATACCGTTTAGATAGCTTGATGGAAGTCGGCAACTGTATCTCGACATTTAGAAGCAGCCAGAGATAGATTCCAACCTCGGAGAAGAGCCGGGAGCACCAGTCTCGACGAAATCGACCATCTAGTGTTGCGCCTCGAAACAGAAGATCACCGGAAAGAAGGATCAAGCGTCCTGAGATTCTGGCAACCTGTTGCAACCAATGCAGTGGCTTTGGAAAACATAAAGCTACTGCGAGGATCATCCACGAGCTTTCGCATCATCGGATCGAAACATCGCCCTCAACGGGGCTGGAACCTAGCTGGTCGAAGGCTCACAGGCTGGCCACCTACTTTATCGAAGCAAGAGAAAACACAAGTCACAAGTTTTCCCGCTTTCGCACCATAGATACACCGGCGATATCACTCTCGTGACCCCGAGCCAGGCAGAGGCCCTTCGAGTGCTCATGCACAAAGTACTTGCGAGTGCGGCAGAGCATCAAAGAAGAACCCTCAAAGGACCTGACTATGCGACTGTGGTATGTGGGGGATTTTACAAGGTAAGACCGACGGTAGAGACAAGAGAATCGACTCAGGGAAGGAACAGCCCCTTGACTAAGTAATGGCTTACTCTTTCGTTCAAGAATGATGGAGCATTCACGGCATGCATCGCCGCCACCAAGCACGCATATCAGTCAACAAGGAGATTGCCTTCTACAGCCACCGCTATCAGAGCGGGAAAGGCCTGATAAACAAATCCATCTGCGATAAATCACCGTGCTGTATATATATAATTCGCCGCTCGAAGAATAATTCCAAATCGAGCCATCGACTCCACAAGTGGTGCCGGGGTAAGCTAGCATAAGCTGCATGTGAACCTGCCAGGAAGGAATACCAAGACAACTACCACCTGCAGCCGAGAAAAGATTCTGCCCCACGATGTAGACCTTCTAGAATCCATCGATGGAACAACCGTTATCTGAGGAAACATCATGGATTTGGCTTCCTCTGCTTCTGACAAACGAGCTGGTTTCGCAGCATTGGGGAAAAAAAGCTTTGCCATTGGAACTGACGGTCCTTCTTCCCAAAATATACGTCGTCAGTGCCCTAGACGCAGCGGCTCTCGAGAAAACTTCAAGACAAGGGAAGTAAGACAACTTATGGTTTGGAGTAGGGGACCTAATTGGGTGCTCAAATTCGAGTGGGAGAATCAGTGCTTGAGACCGACTGCGAGGGCCCTGGAAGATTCTTCATACCCTTTCAGAGAGGGAGTCATGCAGCAAGATACACACTGCAGAGACCTGGTACCAGACCATCAAGAAAAAAAGGTTAGCGGTGTTGAGATGTCTTTGAAGAAGTCCGATGGCTGGTTAAAGGTTTACCGTGCCCGACTGGTGTCTATATTAACCGCAATACCTTCGAGATGGAATAGAGAAATTTCATGACATGATCAATACTCTAATTCTGTACTGGTACGGCGAAAGTGCGTTACTGTGTATCCGTCTGCAATACAGGTCTGCAAGCCTGGTACTGTACTGGTTTACAGGTAGAATGTGACAAAACACAAATACAGCTAGAAGATCAGATTAGACAAAGCGGATCAGATACAGGTCTAGCGGGGTGGGTTCCCTTCCAATGAAGGATCTGATTAGATTATCTGCGCGAAAAACTCCATTCCCACTAGACTCCTTTCGGGATTTGGAAACGCAACCCAGCCCCACGCCGAAAAATGCCGGTCGAGCGAAGTGCCTCGGTTGAATTGATTTGCCAGTGTTGCCAAGAGGTGTACAATACACCACTCACTCGGGAGGGAGCTCACTGCTGCGTTTCTTCGGGGTCGCTAACCAGCAAAATCTGCTGAAAGTCTCGTCTCCTCGCCAAACTGCCACCGTCCTGCATACCCGACTGACAACCTTGCGTGGAGTAGAACAAGAGTTTGGTTCTCAGGTGGAAACAGTGGCAGGATGTGTCCCCCTCTTTTTCTCCTCCGACTGTACAGCACTCCCCTCCGTACAACACCCGCAATCCCGGACGTAACCAGAACCGGACGTACGTCAGTCCGTACCAAGTAAACAAACAATGCATTCTTCATACGTAGTGGTATCATTCAGCCCGACAAATCCCCCCCCCCCTTCAAAATTCTCATCATAATCACCAAATCCTCCACTTCACAACTTCGAAGCCCTCCACTGCGGCGCCCGCTTCTCCGCAAACGCCCGCACGCCTTCATGAAAATTCTCCCCGGCCATCAACTTCCCATACCACTCCTCGACCAACCGCTCACTGCCCACCTCGACATGAGCCTCCTCCCAGCCGAGATGTAACCCTTCCAGCGTCACCCGAATACTATCGGGACTATTGCTGGCGATGGCGGTCGCGATCTCCACCGCGCGGTCCACCAGCCCCTCCGGCGTGTCGACGACCTCATTGACCAACCCCCAGCGCTCCATCTGGGCGGCCGAGAACGGCCGGCCCGTGAGCGCGATCTGGGCGGCGCGCTGGCGGCCGACGACGCGCACCAGCCGCGGCAGCGAGCCCGCCACCGCCGCGATCCCGCGCTGCACCTCGGGCAGCCCGAACGTCGCGATGCTGCTGGCCACCACGATGTCGCAGTTGGTGATCATCTCGAACCCCCCGCCTAAACAGAAGCCGTTGACGGCGGCGATGATGGGTTTCACGCCGCGGCGGCGCGGTAGCCCGGCTAGCCCGGGGGCGGTCATTTTGTTCTCGATGCCCCGGGCGTTCAGGTCGTTCCATTCTGTTGGTTAGAGATTCCGGTTGTTAGTGAGGGGTGGTGGTGGTGGTGATTGCTGAGTGACTAACCCTTCAGGTCGGCTCCGGCGCAGAATGAACCCCCTGCGCCGGTGATGATGGCCACGCGCAGGGTCGGGTGGACGTCGAACCAGGACCAGAGTTGTTGGATCTCTTGGCTCGTGGCGAGAGTGATGGAGTTGCGCTTTTCGGGGCGGTTGAGCGTCAGGAGGAGGATTTGCGGGGTGGGGAAGCTGATGAGGCAGCCTTGGACTGTCGGGTGGTTCTGGGACATGGTTGGTGATGTGATCGATTTTAGGATGGTTGGATAGATTGATTTGAATTCGAGGAGGGGAATTGAGGGGAGGGGGGTTGTAGTTGTAGCAATGAAGTGGCCTCAGGAGAAGGGTGGGAGTTGTGAGATGAAATGATGTTATGAGAGATAAGACTGGAGCCGTACGGAAAGAAGTAAGTTCGGTTCGGTGTGTAAGTTATGGAATGGTAAAGATAGGTACGTTCGATACGAAATTGCAGAAGCTCCACTCTTGACTTGGCCTTCGTGAACCTCGGGCTGATTGATTGATTGATTGATTGATTTGATTGATTAACTTAGGTTGTTATTTGTAGCTCTCCTCCCTTCATCCTCTTCTTCCTTTCTTTCTCCCTCCATCCTTTCCCCTCCCCTCCCCTCTCCCGCTCTCGATCACTTCTCCTCCTCTACACACTCCTCCTCTACTTTCTCAAAACACATCCCATCATGTCCTCCACCAAATCGTTACCCTGGGTCAAACTCCCCCACCCTTATCTCACCACCTACAAAATCCACGTTGTCTCCGAATCCACCAGCCCGCGCGTCCTGCAACTCCGCCTCCACGACAGCCAAGCGGCCGGGGAGCCCCTCCCCGAGCCCTTCCACCACGACTCCCTCCAATACACCGACCTCAGCTACAATGAATCCGCCAAAGCGATCCCGCTGAACAACAACAGCCCGTGGGCGCGCAGCCAACGCAGCCCGGGCACAACCTTCAGCTGGACGAGCGGCTCGCCGCCGACGCTGGCGCAGATCTGGAACCTCATCCACGCGACCTTCCTCACGCACCCGGAGCAAGAGACGGTGCGGCTGGACCTGGAGGGGCCCGGCCACGCGATCGTGCGCGAGGAGTGCATCCGCACGGGGCTGGCCGTGGCCTTCCCCTCGCCGCGCGAGCCCTTCGGCACCGAGAACCAGCCCTCCCAGCTGCCGACCGTCGTGCTCCTCCGGTCCGCCTTCTGGCAGGGCGCCGGCTCCCCGCTGGGCCCGCGGCCCATCTGGGCCGTTGACCAGGGCACCCACGGCCAGCTCCGCCGCGCCGGCAGCCAGTACCCGCCGCTGGCGCAGAACTACGAGTTCTCGATGAAGTTCCCCGAGGAGCGCGTGTACGCGCGCCACCCGATCCGGCCCGTCAAGCCCACCCCGGGCGCCCTCGTGTACAGCCGCTACATCCCGCACCTGGACCAGCACTTCTCGCTGATGGCGGTCGACTGGCGGAACGAGGAGCACCTGCAGCTGTTCCACACGTGGCAGAACGACCCCCGCGTCGCCAAGGGCTGGAACGAGACCGGCTCCGTCGAGCACCACCGCAACTACCTCCGGAAGCTGCACGAGGACAAGCACGTGCTGTGTCTGTTTGGGCGGTTCGACGAGAAGCCGTTCGCCTATTTCGAGGTGTATTGGGCCAAGGTACCCATGGCCCCCCTGCCCCGAATCCTTTCCCCGAGTCTTTGTCTCGTCAGTGTGCTAATCTGTTTTTTTTTTGCCCCGCAAAAAGGAGGACCACTACGGCGCCCACTACGACGCGGGCGACTACGACCGCGGCCGCCACTCGCTGGTCGGCGACAACAAGATCCGCGGCGCCTTCCGCGTCAACGCCTGGTGGTCCAGCGTCATCCACTACATCTTCCTGGACGAGCCGCGCACCCAGTGCGTCGTCGGCGAGCCCAAGGCCTCCGGCGGCACCGTGCTCTCCTACGAGAACGCCCAGGGCTTGACCGTCCAGAAATACGTCGACCTCGGCCACAAGCGCTCCGTCCACGTCTTCTGCAGCCGCGAGAAGTGGTTCCAGCTGTGTCCGCTGTGGTGGGACGGGCGCGAGCGGCCTCTTGAAAGCTCGGATCGCATGGCGTGGGATGCCAAGTTGTAACCCTTCTTTTCGGGAATTCTTTGGTGGTTGGGTGTATATAATGTGATCGAATTGTAAAGTTATGATTTAGTTGATATTTCTCAATGGCTGTGCTGGATCCGGCATCATGCGATGAATTATTCAATTCTGCGGGATAACTACGGATGCCGCTTCATTTTATCGTACCTTACAGTAAGTAGTGTGGGTCTGGGACGGCGGGGTTCTGTATTGAGTGTATTGTACGGTCTGCCAAGCTGTGCTGTATTACTGACACGCTTACGATAACACCAGACAGTATCATTACTGAAGCGGTCCCGTACGATACCCGTGTCTCCGTCTTACTGAAAACCGAAAGCTCGTCCGTCCACTCTCAGGTTTAGCTCTCCGCACTTGTTCAGCCCGCACTGTTATTGACATTCTATCGGTCAACGCTTGATCTGGACAATAGTTATCTTGCACGTATACAATTCATACCGACTGTATCAATCTAAAACGCCTCGCTAGCCATATACATCATTATACCAAAAACATCAATCCTCTAAAGAACCCATTCAACGCTGTCCATCTCACCCACTCTCCATCACATCAAGCAGATACAGCACCCCAACCACCCCCACCGGCCGTCATGATCACAATGCGGTCATGCGTCTTCATAGAGACGGTATTCTTCCCTCCGATGTTGACCTTCCTCTCCACCCCGGTATCCGGGTCCGTGGTCACCCACAGGTTCATTCCAGGCTGAGCATCGTCACCTCCCTCGAGACCATAGGGACGGTAGACCCGTCTCTCCGAGAGGATGGAGACCTCCATCGGGGACAGGAACTCGACCTCTCTGACGACCCCGTCGCCACCGGGGTGCTTGCCCTGGCCGCCGGACCCGTCGCGGAGAGTGAACTGGCGCAGCAGCGTCGGGTAGCGCTTTTCCAGGATCTCGGGGTCTGTGATGCGCGTGTTGGTCATATGTACGTGGATGCCGGACTCGCCGTTCCAGGTCGGCCCCGCGCCGCTGCCGCCGGCGATGGTCTCGTAGTACCCGAAGCCCGGGATGATCTCGCCCGTGTCCGGGTCCTTCTTGGAGTTGGTGCCAAAGGTCAGGTTGTTGCAGCAGCCCTGGGACGCCGCACACGCCCGGAACGCTTTCAGTACCACGTCGGTGACACGCTGGGAGGTGACCACGTTGCCTCCGACCACGGCTGCCGCTTTCGTGGGCGAGAGGATACTGGGCGAGGGTACCCGGATGTCGATGGGGGCCAGGCAGCCTTGGTTCAGAGGCATGTCCGCGTTGATCATGCATCGAAGACAGTAGATGATGGCCGAGTGGGTGATGGCAATTGGCGCGTTCCACCCTCCATAGACTTCCGGACCAGTGCCCTCAAAGTCGAACACCGCGGACCCATCAGTTCCGTTGATAGTGACCTTCAGCTTGATCGGGGTCCCGTCGTCCATGTAGTCAACTGCCTCCAATGGCTGACCACCAAACTTCTTGTGGAGGTCCTTCAGCAGATTGCGTACCGCAGTCTCGGCCGTAGCCTGAATGGCATACATGTACTTCTGAACCGTCTCAACTCCATACTCTGCAAAAAGAGCCTGAATCAAGGAGATACCACGGGTATTGGCGGCGATCTGTGCTTTCAGATCCGACAGGTTGTCCGAGATGCAACGAGCTCCAGAGCAACCGGGGTATTGCGCGGGTTTGTGAACCAGAAGCTCGATCATCCGCTCCTCATCAAACACACCGTTGCTGACAATCTTGTCACCTTCGATGGCAGCACCTTCCTGCCACAATTCGGTCGACTTGGGCGGCATGGACCCCGGGAGAATACCACCAATGTCGGCATGATGACCGCGAGAGGCAACATAGAACATGATCTCGCTACCACCGGGCCTGTCAAATACAGGGGTAATTACCTAGGTGAAGGTCAGTCCTGTTCACTAAAATACGTTCAAAGAATCACGTACAGTAATATCAGGCAGATGAGTTCCACCGCAGCTAGGGTGGTTGGCAACCAAGACGTCGCCGTCCTGAAGCTTGCCCAGCCACTTCTGGTGTTGGTAGCGTACAGCAAACTGCATGGAGCCAAGGTGAACAGGCACATGGGGCGCGTTGGCTACCAGGCCGCCATCGGGAGAGAAGAGGGCACAAGAGAAGTCCAGGCGCTCCTTGATGTTAGTCGACACGGACGTCTTCTGCAAGGTTCGGCCCATCTGCTCGGCGATGGACATGAAGCGATGACCAAAGATAGTGAGGCGGATAGGATCAATACCAGAGGAAGATGTAGCTTCATCTTCACTGCTCTTTGGTAGCTCCTGGAGATCAATCACAATGCAAGTATCCAGAATCTTGGCCTCGGCATTAGGCGCAACCACAACTGTTTGCGTCTCATCAATGATGATTGCTGGACCGTGTACTCGAGTGTTCTTGTCTAGTTTGTTCAGCTGGTACACAGGAGTATCGATCCGCTCGGATTTGCCATCGAAATAGGCTTTCGAGATAGTGTCTGAGTCACCGCTAACATCCTTGATTGTGGCTTCGCGGAGCTGTACCAGAGGGCTTACTTCCTCACGCACTTTGGAGCAAGCAATCGTACGAACGCGGACATCGTCCACCAAGACTGGCCGATCGGAGTTGAAGCCAAACTCTCGGCGATGTCTGGCACTGAACTCCTCCAGGAAGTCGGAGTCGTCTTCAGGCTTCAAGATCATGAGACTTGTGTCTGAGCCTTCATAGCGCAAGTTGAGATAAAGTTCGTGTCGAACTTGATCAGCTGAGAATCCTTGACTCTCCATATCCTTCACGGCCGCTTGGATCAAGTCATCGAAGCGTTTGTCGAGAGTGGAGCGGGAAGTCGAGTATTCGGTGGAGAGGGGCTCTTGCGACTCCTTGACAACCTCGGCCAGTGCCAGACCGTACGCAGATAGGACAGAGGAGAACTTGTGAATAATGATGCGAGAGATGCCCAATGAGGCAGCAACCGTACAGGCATGCTGCCCTCCTGCACCACCGAAGCATGCAAGATGATGGGAAGCAGTTTCAAAGCCACGGGCTTCAGTAAGGTTGCGGATTGGGCGCGCCATTGATTCATCTGCGACCTTCAGGAATCCCAATGCGACCTCTTCTGCAGTGAACTCTGTTTGGCCCTTCTCCTTCCGCTCGGAGTTGATCTTCTCTGTGAGTTCTTTAAAAAGCTTCGTGGTGACCTCTAAGTCGAGCGGCTGATCCTCATTTTCTCCAAAGATGTGAGGGAAGTATTCTGGCAACAGCCGACCAAGGAACAAATTTGCGTCGGTGACTGTCAACGGACCTCCTTTGCGATAGCAAGCAGGGCCAGGGTGGGCTGACGCTGACTCGGGTCCAACATAGAAGAGACCATTGCGCCACGAGAGGATGGAACCACCACCAGCGGCCACAGTGTTGATATCCAATTGCGGGGATTGGATAAGAACACCAGCAACCTTGGATCCAAACACATGCTCAAGATGTCCATCGTAGCGGGATACATCCGTCGATGTGCCACCCATGTCAAATCCGATCACTGGGGTTTTCTCCTTCGGATCCCAGCTGGTGGCCGCGAATCCGACCACTCCAGCAGCCGGACCGGATAGAATCGCTTTCAGCCCGCTGAACCTGCGGAAATCTACCAGACCACCATCTGACTGCATGAATTCAAAGCGACATTCGTGTTGCTTCTCAAGACCGCCCTCGAAGCTGTCCGAGATAGAGTCGATGTAGGTCTTGATGACAGGGGTGAGATAGGCATCCGCCGCGGCAGACATGCCTCGAGGGACAACCTTAATCATTGGCTGTAGTTTCGAAGATAAGGTCACTGAGAAGCCCATGCTCTCGGCCACCTCACCAATCTGGCGCTCATGCTCAGGGTACGCGAATGAATGGACCAACGCGACCGATAATGACTGGTAACCTTGGTCTTTCAACTCCTGCAGGACCCGCCGCACTTCGTCGATATCAAGTTCCTGTACCACCCGAAATTGTTCCCCAGTTGTGCCTTCGACGACTCGAGCTTCAGAGAAGCAGTCTTTGTCTGCAAGCGGGTGGCAGGGGACCACCCGCTCGTTAATTTCCACGACTCTCTCCGGCAGGACGCCGGGTCTCGCCATGGACAGATCGAAGATGTTGGGACGGGATTGATCACCGATCCGGAGCAGATCGCGGAAGCCCTTGGTGGTGAGAAGGACTGACCGAGCGCCCTTGCGCTCCAGCAGTGCATTGGTAGCCACTGTCGTCCCCATGCGAAGACTTTTGATGCGGTCGAGTTTGAGAGGCTCCCCTCGTGGATGTGGCTCGCCTGTGACGAGCTCCAAGATCTGGCGAATACCCTCGGTGGGTGCATCTTGGTAGTGGCCGGGGTCAACGGATAGTAGCTTGAGGATGATGTCGGGGCGACCGGGCACGACGGCGTGTACGTCGGTGAAGGTACCGCCACGGTCGATGGAAATGGTAATCTTGTCATCAGACCCGGTCATCTTGCCGGATATCACTGTGAGACAAGACAGTAGGGTTGGCAAAGAGTAATGAAGAGAAGTGTAGAATGGTTGAGGGGAAGTCAACGAGGGGCAATCGTGGGGTTCAAATAACAATCCCGCTCTGGGGAATTGTTGATAAGCTCCAGCTTCGGATGTCGTCAGTCGGCTGTATTTACTCCACAAAGAGTCTCATTGGCCCGGGGTCACGTGTCGGGCCGATGACGGCGGGGCGTGCGGAGAGCGCGGCCCGATAACGCCGTCCTTTAAGCCCATGATAGCCATGATAAAGCAGAAGACCAAAGATAACGCAAGTAGATAGGAAAGTTTGAGTGAATAGTAGTGAGGCACTCAGAACTTTGGGCGGCTGATCGGCTTGGCCCAACATCTCTGCCATCCTATTTAAATCAGACTGCATTGCCGGCCCGGCCGCGATCAGATATATCTGTGCAAAAGCCTCATCTGGTCCTAGATTGCTCAGGCTTATTTCCCTTCGTTAACCTCATCCTGGGACAGTACATCTACCCTGCACAAAAGAACTGACAGCACGACTTCTTCGGATGTTGAGACTAGGGGGCTGTGTCAATTTCAGCCCCAAACATGCCAAACAGGTTAGCGTCTCAGGGCCTGGTGTCTGTCAGCCTTACCAGCATGGCAGTTTGAAACAGCCACAGTAAAAGGCCCCCACGTGAAAGGCATCATCATATATCAAACCGCTTCCTCCACGTTTCTTTCTGAGACCATCTGTTTTACAAAAGTTGAAAATTGGTGGTATTCGTCGAGACAATATGAGCAAATCAAGCGAATCCGTCCTGTCAATTCTCACCGGACAATCCTGGTTCTGGGATCCCATGCAGAGCAATGAGATTAGGTTTCATCCGAATGGAGCTGGCCACGTAAGGCTTTACCCCTTTCCTTCATGTCCGCGAGATCATCAAAGCTAACTCGAGCCAGTTGATCTGTCGTTACGAAACACAAGTGTGGATTATGGCAGAGTTGCATTGGAGATCTCTGCGCCCAGCTTCTCTCGAGCAGGTTGCTGTGACCACCGCCGATGGCCTTCTTAGCGAATTCGAGATTGAGATCCGACTCTCCAAGCGACAGACTCCAGGAACTTATGTTCCACCTGGCCGCCGCATCAACGAAGCTCTACTCACCGACGAGGCTTTTGAGCCCAAGCTTTTCACCGTACGATTGGAACGAGGATCATTCCTTACGCAACATGATAGAGCGGGTGACAGACAAGGTGGAGATGCCTCAAAATGGGCCATGCGTCTGGTCTTTGACAAGTCTCCTTATCCCCAGCCCGAGGAGTGGAAAGAGATGACCAGCAGTCTTCAGGCGCATAAGATGTGGGAGTGGAATGAATTTTGCAGCCATCAGCTGCCTGAGAAGGGTCTTCTGGCAGCGACTTGGTCAAAGCTGAGGGAATCATTTGTCTCCTGATGATCTATGAGAGAATAAGTTTAAATTTGTCAGAAAATAATTACAAGAATTCAATGAACAGCGACTAGGCTATACATCGACGGCTCAATTTCCCTAGACCGTTCTGACTCCACAATGACCACTCCTCCATATCCGCACCCCTTCCACAGTCTTGGTCGTCATTTGGCTCTGCTCATCCTTCCTTTTTCTCACCACCCTTCTCTTTCCCTTCCTCCTTGCCCGAGTTTTCGTCGTCGTCGTCATCAGACGAGCTTCGCGACATCCAGAACCGAGAAAGCATACCACCCAGATAGGTCTGATCGACCCACTTGATGACGCTGTAGAAGAACCAGCCCCAGCCCCACAGCGAGACACCCATCATGCTAGCCACCAAGAGGACCGGACCGAGGATGAGCAGCGACAGAACACACCAGAGAATAATTGCCACGGCAGCGAACAAAAAGACACCGGCCAGGAAGACGAGCAACGGGACTCCGCAACAAAGCAGCTGGCAGATGAGGAAGGTTGTACTAGCCGGCCGCTTGGATGCGGCGTCGTACAGCCGGGCTTGTCGTGGTCCCGGCAAGAGCCAGGAGAGCCAGCCCATGAGGTATGACTCCATCTTGTCGAACATTCGGGGTACCCAGCGACGATACCAGTCGCGCATAGGAGAAAGAATCGGGCCGTCATTGTTCTGATCGCGCTGGGCGGACTTGACTCCGTCTTCGTCTCCAGGAAATTGGCCGGGCAGCACCGAATCGGTGGTATTCTGGGCAGTCTTGTTGACCGTCTTGTGGCCCTGTTGAACCGTAGACTTGACGTCCCCGGTCAGCTTAGGGGGTCGGCCCTGTAGGCCGCTGGTCGCCACGCCGGTCGCCGTGTTGAGGGACATTGTTAGGTCGGCACTGGCAGTAATGCACGAGAGTCAAGCGCACAGGCCTTGTATGGAGGATGGATAAAAAACTAGGGAGTCTGTGGTAGCAGCACTGTATCTTCTTTTCTTTCGAGAAGGCGAGCAGCAGTAAATAAACAACACGGTGGATAGAGGGGAAGTATGAAATCATCATCATTTTTAAACCGGGTTGCCGGTAAATGACGTAGTGGGCGCCGTCACTCGTAATATGACAGCTGCTATAGCGGCCCACTCAGAACAGTTGATTGCACCACCTACCATGGTAAGTTCTGACTGGAGTCCACAGTACTAAGGTACAGACGTAAGTACTAGGTATGTATGAGTAGTGTGGTCTGGCATTAAGTGGCTAAGCGGAAATGAAACCGATCGGGAAACAGACCCATAAGGCATACACTAGCGGCCTGAGGCTTGAGAATTGCTTGGTTTGTTTGTTTGCGATGTTTGTTGTAAGTTACTGTACTACCAAGTTAACCACTCCCTCCTAAAGTTACTCCGCACTTTATCTCCTATCAATTTTCCTCTACTCGTAGGCTGTCAATAGTCTCACGTCTCCACTCAAATACTACCCTTTCATCTTCTGTCGACTAGTGTTTGGTAGTAGTACCACCCTGCCAGCTACTAGTCTAGCACCGATTCACCCACATTCACGCCAACCACTCTATCATACTTCGCGCAAGTGAATCTAAGCTAAACATGCAGCAGCAAACACCTTGGAATGCTGATCCGCCCCCTCTTCTGCAACCCCTGTCCTGGAGGTGCCTTGGCCATCCATCACCTGGCCTTTTTCTTCTCTGATCTATCTTTCTTTATTTCTTTCTTCTCTTGCTTCCGTGCCACCCTTCAATCTCCCACTTCTCGTCTATCTTGAATCGAATTGGATATCCGTCTACAATGTTGGTTTGTCGCCTTTGGCCAGTATTTCTAGTACTGGCTACGGCCTCCGCTGTCTCAGTGAACCCCTTGCCTGCCCCGCGTAACATCACTTGGGGATCGTCTGGACCCAAGCACTTGGCTGGTTTTGTGACTTTACGGGCACCTAACGACACCGACGACAACATCCTCGCCAATGCCTGGAATCGCGCCTGGAACACCATGGTGGACCTGCAGTGGGTACCTGCCGCCACCGAAGCCCCCATCTCAAGCTTCCAGCCCTTCCCAACTGCATCTCCCAAGGCCGCTCAGAGAATTAAGCGCGTCTCAGCGCCCTCGGTGCAATATGTCGACGTGGAAGTGAAAGACATCACTGCGGACCTTCAACATGGTGTCGACGAGTCCTACACTCTTGAATTGACTGAGGGGAGCAGCACGATTAATATCAGGGCCGCGACGGTCTGGGGAGCGCTCCATGCGTTCACCACCCTTCAGCAGCTGATAATCTCGGACGGCTCGGGTGGCCTGATCATCGAACAGTGTGTCTCAATCCAAGACGCACCCCTCTATCCGTACCGTGGTATCATGATTGACACGGGACGGAACTTCATCTCCGTCGGCAAGATCTACGAGCAGTTGGACGGAATGGCACTTTCGAAGCTGAACGTCCTGCATTGGCACCTCGATGACACCCAATCCTGGCCCGTGCAGATCGACTCCCACCCCGAGATGATCCAGGATGCGTACTCGCCGCGCGAGATCTTCACTCACGCAGATATGCGCAGTGTGGTTGCGTATGCCCGGGCTCGTGCCATCCGGGTGATCCCCGAGGTTGACATGCCCAGTCACTCCTCGTCGGGATGGAAGAACGCGGATCCAGAGATGGTAACCTGTATCAACTCGTGGTGGTCGAACGATGACTGGGCTCTGCACACGGCAGTCGAGCCGAACCCGGGCCAGCTGGACATCATCTACCCCGGCACATACGATGTGGTGCGGGACGTGTACAACGAACTCTCGGATATCTTCCCTGACAACTGGTTCCACGTCGGCGCGGATGAGATCCAAGCCAACTGCTTCAACTTCAGCACGTACGTGACGGAGTGGTTCCAAGAGGACCCCTCGCGGACCTACAACGACCTGGCGCAGCACTGGATCGACAATGCGGTCCCGATCTTTCGCAACTACAGCACCTCACGCCGACTGGTCATGTGGGAGGACATCGTGCTCTCGACCGAGCACGCGCACGACGTCCCCACCGACATCGTCATGCAGTCGTGGAACAACGGGCTGGACTACATCAGCAAGCTGACAACGCAGGGCTACGATGTCATTGTCTCGTCGTCGGACTTCATGTACCTGGACTGCGGCTTCGGCGGCTTCATCACCAACGACCCCCGCTACAATGTCATGAGCAACCCGGACCCCAGCACCCCGAACTTCAACTACGGCGGCAACGGCGGCAGCTGGTGCGGGCCCTACAAGACCTGGCAGCGCATCTACGACTACGACTTCACCACGAACCTGACCGACGCCCAGGCCGCGCACGTCATCGGCGCGGTCGCGCCGCTGTGGTCCGAGCAGGTCGACGACGTGACCGTCTCCAGCCGCTTCTGGCCCCGCGCCGCGGCCCTGGCCGAGCTCGTCTGGTCCGGCAACCGCGACGAGCAGGGCCAGAAGCGCACCACGTTGATGACCCAGCGCATCCTGAACTTCCGCGAGTACCTCGTCGCCAACGGCGTGCAGGCGAGCCCGCTCGTGCCCAAGTATTGTCTGCAGCATCCCCATGCCTGTGACTTCTACCGTGACCAGAGTGCCGTGCACTAATGAGTATGCACTCACGAATTAAGCCTTTGGTGTAAAAGATCCTTCGTTTTGGAGCACCCCCTCGTTAGTTTGTGGTCAACATTGGATGATCTACGGGCAACTTATGAATGGCTGCTACAAGCCGAATCATCTTGCATATGTGTATAGGTGCTACTTAATCAAATGGCATAAATCCACGAATATACTTACTAGTCGGACCCTGCATGGAATCGTAGTCTACCGAGCTCCTCAGCGTACTAGACCGAGCTGACATCCTCAGTATGTAAAAGCCAGACAGCGGCGGTCACACCGCCAGGGCACCGTGACTGACCACGTTCAAGTCATCCAATTTCCAGATTAGATTAGCGCATTAAGCCCGCCTGACACCCGTAGAAGAGAAGATATATAGACATCCCCGCGAACTCCAGAACTCAAAAGGGATTTTCACCTCCTATCGCGCTTCAACGGCGAAAAGGCCGGGACACCGCCGAACCCCCGACCGCGCGCCGTGCCCGCCTTCCGGAAATCAAAGTCCATATCATCGTCCTCCTCATCGATGATCAGCTTCTTCTGCTGCCCGCCCAGCTTGCGCTTGCGGACCTGCGGCTTGGCCAGCATCGAGACATTTCCCGCGCCAAAGATGTCATCGTCGTCGTCGTCGTCGATCGGATCCAGCCGCCTCGACGCCTGTCTCGGTCTTCGCGAATTGCCAGCTGTCGCTGTAGTTGTGGTAGTGGCAGCGGTGGTCTTTTCCGGCCGTGCCTTGCCCAAGCCCAGGGATAGTTGGCGGGATCTTTGTGCTGCTGCTGCTGCTGCAGTAGTAGGGGCGGGGACATCCGGTTCACGGATGATACTGTCCTCGAGCGAGGAGGACTCCTGGTCGCTGTCGTTGTTGGCGTTGTCGGCATGATTCTCGTTGGAATCTGCTTCAGCCGACGGAGCACCGGTGGTCCGGTTCAGGAACGGGGTGATCGAGAAGGCGGATTTCTCGCCGGGCAGGGCTGCGACGGCCGCGGCGCGCTTCTCCCTCTCCGCGTTCTTGGCGCGGACCGCGCCGGGCGTCGCGATCGTCAATTCCGGGTTGATCCGCGCGGCGGCCGCATATCGGTCGGTCGAGGACTGCTCCCTCGACCATTTGACGGGGACGATACTCGTCCCGGCCTGGAGGGGTTGCTGCTGCTGGATGGAGCTACTGCTGTTGCTGTTATTGATTTGGGCCTTGCGGAGCTGATCCTTGGTCGCGAAGAGCTTTTTAGTAAGCGTCTCGATCTTGTCTTCCAGCGCGGCTTTCTCTGCATTCCACTTTGCAGTGGCTGCTTGTTGTTGTTGCTGCTGTTTTTGTAGCTGTTGTTGTAATTGTTGCTGTTGTTGTTGCTGCTGCTGCTCAGACCCCCCGCGAGCAGAACGCGTCCGCTCGTGCGCGCGCCTCTCATTCTCAAGCTCCACCTCCAGCGAACTCAGCTGCCGTGAGAGCGCCTGCTTCTCCGCCAGGAGGGTCTGCGACGAGCTCTCCACCGACTGCAACCGCTGCACCTCGGTCTGCACCCCGGCCAACTCCTTGGCCAGCCGCATCTTCTCCATCATCAAGGTTTTCACCTCGACGGATGTGTCGGACATGGATTCCAGCTCTCGCTGGTCGGAACTTTTAGCAAATGCCTTGGCACGAACAGAGATCCAACGATGCACCAAACAAACACAACAGCAGGAAGAAAAAGCCCCTCTCCTCCATCCGCTCCCCAAAACCCCGACTCATAAAAGCAAAGCAGCAAGTAGAAGAGGAAGGACGTCAAACTTACAGCAAGATTCTCCTTCTCGTGCCCCAGCACATACACCGTCTGCTGGATGCGGTCCCGCTCCAGCGCGACCTGATTCAACCTCCCCAGGATCTCCAGCTCGGCGGAGCGCACCCGCCCGATCTCCTGGCGCGCCTGGTCGAGCTGCTGCTGCAGGTTCTCGTTCTCGAACTGCTGCAGCAGCTGGTCCACCCGGTGGACGCGGCGGGCTTCCTGGTCGAGGAGCTGCGCCGCGGTGCTCACGGTCTGGTCATATTCTCTCTCGAGGGAGAGGGTATGTAGACTTAGATCATACTGTTTTTGGGGGCGGGTTAGTGGTTTGTGTTCATGTTGAAAAGGGGGGGAAGCAAGTCTTCGGGTTGCGTTTCTGGGACAATTGGGTAGGCTCCGCGCGGAGAGGGTAGAGGGGATTGAGATAGGAGCTTACGTCTTCGGCGGTGCTGTCGATGCCCATTCTTTGTTGAGTTGTCGCTCGCGAGGTCATTCGAGGCAGAGATTGGGATACTGGCGATTGTATACCTGGTTTAAAACAATTAAAGGTATAGGATGGGGATAGAGCGATTGGTGACCACGGCACGTAAGGATGTAAACAGAAGGCTATCTGCACGTGACTGTGATGCAAATGTCCCAAACATGCTGTGAGACGCCTGATACCCAAGGCATAAACGGTCTTATCGCATTGGGGTACAAACAGCCGCTATTTCTCCTGGATGACGCTGCACCTTTATAAAAAAAAAGCTATTCTATGCGATTGAATCTTAATTGTTTGAGGCATAAGTTGAAATCACCAAGCGGTGAGCCTCGAATATCCACTGGTTGAAGCTAAACATGCAGAGGGCCAAAACATAAACTTTGTATGTACAGTACATTGCAAACCGGACTTGACGTCATACCATCATCGCAAAACAAGAGACTGGGGAATCTGAAATATCGTACCCAGATGAAGCAAAAACAGACGCTGAAAATACCTAATGTCTATCCATGTAACGAGTCCTCGAAAACAGTTTCCAATCTAAGCCTTGGGCCGGTAGAACTTGCTCTCAACCCACGGCATCCCGGTGACCGTGGCCTTTCTAACCTTATTCCGGACCAACACTCCCACCTCGGTTCCCTTCTTGTGCAAGCCATTCTTGATGTATCCCATCGCGATGTTCACACCTCCTAGCGACGGACTCGGCAGGCCGGAGGTGATCACTCCGATTTGCGCACGAGACTCGTCGTTGAGATCCACAATGATAGCGCCTTCGCGAGCAGGGGATCCCTTCTCAACGGTGAATCCCACCCGGCGCTGGGAAAGAGTCTTGGCAGGGGAAGCGACCTGAGGAAGGATCGTAGCAGCGCCGTTGAATTTGGCGGTGGCGGGATCGCGACGCTCCTTGCCCACAAGCCAGGTCAGGGATGCAGAGGGAGGTGTCTGCGAAGTAGAGATGTCGCTGCCGTACAGACACATGCCTGCCTCGAGGCGGAGAGAGTCACGAGCGGCGAGTCCGGCAAGGCGCACCTGCTCGGGATTCGACAAAAGGAGTTCTGTCACACGGCGGGGAAGGGAAGGATCCTTAGCAGTGGGAATGCTAATCTCAAAGCCATCCTCACCCGTGTATCCAGTCCGAGAGACCAGAAGGGGCTCCGCGCTCGAGGTTCCATCGGGGAATGTCAGAGTGATCGACCGGCAGTTGCCAAAGTAGAGGTTGCTGAGGTCGGAGTCCTTGACCAGAGGCTGAAGGATAGAAGCAGCCAGAGGACCCTGCAGGGCAACGAGAGCACGGTCATCGAGAATCTCCCAGTTGATGGACTCAGGGCCGTGAGTGGACCGGTAGATGTCAATCTCAGCTTGGAGAAAGGCAAGATCTTCAGCGCGGCGGCCAGCGTTGGTAACGAAGTAGAAGGTATCAGAAGACAAGCGGGTGATCACAGTGTCATCAAGGATGCCGCCTGTGCCATCTTCGAGGAGGCAAGAGAGGGTCGATGTGTTGGGCTTGAGCTTGTCGAGGGAGGAGGGCGTGATTTTCATGAGAAGTTCCAGGGCGCCGGGGCCGCTCAAGTGGTGCTGAACCCTGCATGTCTGTGTTAGCAAGAATGAACTGAAGGTAGATGTTCGGGCACTGGAGCTTACATGTGGCTAACGTCAAACAAACTGGCCTTTTCGCGGGTCCAGTGGTGGCTCTCAACATGGCTCAGGTCGGAGTATTGGAGGGGCATGGAGAACCCCGCAAAAGGCACCATCTTTGCGCCGTTTGCAACATGGACATCGTACAGTTGCGTTTTCTTGAGCGAGCCGGTGGAGCTTGAAGAGGATGCATAGCGCAAGCCTCCGTTTGCGCGCAACGGAGCAATTGCAAAACGAGGGCGAGCAGTAGAAGTCGGAGAGACGGCGGCGGAGCGGAGAAGGCGGGGAGAAGCAATGAGGGGTTGTGACAACAGAGCTACGCTGCGAGAGCGCGAATTGGCAGCCAAGAGGCGAAGACCACGACTTGTAGAGCAGATAGAAGACATTGTGAGCTATGATGGTGAAATATGAAAAGATTGAATGGTAAGAAAGGAGGAAAGAAGAAGGGAAGGGGAAGAAAGATGTCGGAGTAAATGGCGGATGCGGAGAAGCTTGTCGATAAGCGGGAAAGTCACATGCCGATAGGACAGGCCAATTCCGCGGAAAGCGAATCGGCAATCTGGACAACTGAATCGATCTGCCAGCCATGTCTAGTGGACTTCTCTTCCCCCACTATAGAAAACAACTACTAGGTATCTATGGATACAAGTGTCACGATTTTCGATATTGTCGATACTGATAATTGAAACTAAATCTATGGGCCCTTGGATAGTCTAGCCAGTGCAGAGGTACCCATGAAAGTGCGCACATTTCAGCCAAACCATGATCACAACATGAAGACTTAATCAAATTCGTCGTTGGCAGCCTCAAATGCATCCGCCTCATCGTTACCATAAGCTCCTCTCTCCATTCTAGCCCCGTCGGTGAAGGAGTATCGATCGGGGATTGGATCGCTGTATTGATTGGCAGTAGACTCGAACATCTCTTCCGGTGTCCAGCTTGAAGTCGGATCAGCAGCTGCGGCCCTTGTGCTTCCTGAGAGAGAGGCGTCCTGCAGTCGAGAGGCAGCCTTCTGATCTTGAGTGGTGCTTCTCAAACGACGAGTCTGATCATCGTTCTGAGGGAGCCGGATGCCTGTGTCGGTTTTGGAGGACGGCATGGTGTTTTCGAGAATGGACCTAGAAAAGGTTAGACCTTAGTTTCAGGTCTTCAACGATGATCTTGTTACTTTCCAGTAAGAGAGGTGATATACCCGATTTCTAAGGGAGACGTTGTATGAATCTTGAACGATTCTTTGCGCTCGAACCATGTCAAGATCTACTTGACTTATATGTGCGTGTTCAGCAGTCCGCCACTCCTATTCTTGCGTTCAGCAGACCTCATACAACGACACACATCCTGCATCACAACTGCATCAAGTAAAGTGAACGCTCGTCTCGTGGGGACACTTGAAAGTCAATTTAGAGGATGAGAGGCTGAGATGAGACTTGAGACTTGTTCTGGTAAAGTATAAGTGGAAAGTCTAGATACGACAATGTTTGAACCGATCTCATCACATTGACTCGAACATTAAGTCACCAGGACACAAATATACCTTCATATGCTTTCTCTGCTAAGGAAATTCTCTTTCTAAGACCGAAGGGGAGTTGATCTGATCCACGCGCCGCTTCCAGTACGTATACCTCATTTTTAAGGGAGATCTATTCCGTCCCAATGCTTGGGGAGGAGTCTCATCCCTAATGCATATTCAACATGTAGGAGCCACTTCCTTCGTGGTAAGAATGGCCTTGCTTCTACTTTCGATTCACCTACCAGAATTGTTAGCTAGCCACACATCCTACAACCTGTTGCCATGAAACTTGCGCTGGATCCCTTTGCAGACCTTTCTTTGGCAAAATCGCAAGCCCTAACAAGGTACTTCGAAACCCCATTGTTCGTTGTCCAAGTGGCGTCAAATTCCCAATTCGCAGCCTTTGTTCATACTTCTCCATGAGCAACAAAGCCCTTCGAGATAGCCAGACGGATGGAAGGTGTGAAAGAATCCGATTGTCTACTTGTCCTCAATGGTCTTTGTTTTCAACGCCTATAGAGAAAATGTCCGCCCCTTTAAATCATACGAAGCCGCCATCTGGCTGCTACTCTTTTTCCTGTAGGTAGATACACTGGTCACTATTCATCATAACAATTGTCCGTCTCAATCATTGTTCGCAAACCAAGCTGTATTAGTTTTCTAGAGTCAAGTGGCCACAGATGCCAGCACAACGCCAAACCCAATCCCAGACAGGGGCAGCAAGCCGCCGCAGGTATCAGCTCCGCTCGAAGGGCCCAGTGGGTCGTGAGATCTTCCAAGTTTTAGAGGAACGCAAGCCAGCAAAAGTCTCCAAATCAAAGCCCAAGCCACAACGTTACAGCTTCAAGGTGGGAGTTCGACTACGTCTGGTCTCCAAACAAGCGGCGTTGGGTTTTATCAGTGGCAGCAGTGCCCCAGAGGCCCCACAATCCTACCAGCGCAAGTCGCAGATTGAGAGTGAAGCAGACGCAGGCAGTCAAGGTTGTGGCACCAACTTCGCTGTCGAGCAATTGATCTACCAGACCCTCCCGTGCAAGGAGGGCCCAATCGTTGTCAACGCTGAGGTCGATGTCCAAGAAGAGGTCCCCTTCGAGGCCATAGTCGATGCGAAGTTCATGCCATCGGATGATGATCCTGGTACGCAATCCTACACCCTCGAAATCACAACGGCACTCAACATGCATCTGCCTATAACAAGACTAACCCATATCTCGTTCCACCCAGAATTCCGACGCCGCCTAGCCCAATGGCAGATCCCACCTGTAGAGGACCCGGAGCGATCCCCTGGAAAAATCAAGCTGTCCGATTTCTTCAAGGCGGTCCGCAATGACCTGTACCGCGATCAAACCGACGCGGACATGTTCTGGTTTATGCTGAAACTCCTCGAAGACTTCCCATCTGATCGAAATGGAGACGTGTACGTTCCACCC